>NC_087332.1:7020000-7347500 GCF_037043105.1 Vanessa tameamea | reverse complement strand
AACTACCCAAGGCTAACACGAAACCCTATCATCAATTTTATTCGGATGAATGAAAATTTAGGTGATCGAGAAAGCGAAGTGAATACGAAACGTGAGCTCATTACTCGAAAGTCTAGTTTAAAATCAAGCAAATACCAGACATTTATCGAATTGTGTGGATGGAGGCGGAAGAAAATTGAGACAAATCCTATCGTAAGAATTCTTCCTTCGCATATCAGTAGTGAAATGTTGACAAGTGGCTTACGACTTTCGCCATTTTAATCCGTGTATCATATAATTTCGAGTTTTTTCTTACAAAAGAACTCCCTTTTCTCGCCTGTTTGTCGAACGTTTTTTTTTTGTTTTGTGGCGATTGATGACGTTTAGCATTACCAATAAAGAAACTGTGAGTACAAAAACAAATATATGTTACTTGATGTGTTTTATATTATTATTTTCAAAAAACGATTATGATCGAAGAACGGATATAAGGCGAATACTATCCTGTTATATATTTGTACTATGTTTTATATAGCAACTATGTAATTAAACTTTTTCATGTTATTGATAGTTGCTAGTGTTAGATAAAAATCTACCACGTGTATCCAACCCGCGTCGGTGCGGCGTGGTGGAGTACACTTTAAACTACTTATTCCTCATAAAGGATTGGATGCCCAGCAGTGGGATATTTGCATGCTGTTAATTACTGACTATTATTAATGTATGATTGTTTTAGTTTTAAATATATCTTTTTTTTTAGTGCTTCCGTAATTTCTATCGTTTTTCTCAATGCTGTAATGTTTTAGTTTAAGCTGCGAATTTGCAGTAATTGCATTAGTTTATTATAAATGTTGTAGTAGATATGAATATACGTTTGATTCATTCGAAAAGGACGCTTTAGAAACCGGCATTGACATAGCAACGCCATATTGCTTTGACACTTTTTAAAAACAATAAATTGTTAATATAATAAATAGAACTTTTCTAAATCGATCGTGTTTCTCTGTGATGGAATCTGTACCAGGAAACCCGTCAATATCTCCGACATGTACAATTAAATCAAATAACTCACGTGATTAAAACTAAAATCACTGTATACATTATATCGCGTCAATAATAAAACTTTGAATGAAGAAACAGGCGATAAAGATTATAATTAACTGATAATGTTGGCGACACAAGTGTTTAGTGTTGTATCTATAAAGGCATGTACACGTATGTTATATTTACAGCTGCGTTCAGCAGCAAAACAGCCTATCAGTCTATTCCAATGAAAGTAAGATTAAAAAAAACAAGCCTTAAATCTAGGTTTTCCATAATTTACTAATAACTCTGCTATATTTTACACTACTATATGTAGGTACCTATGGGTACCCATGAATTTGGGGCCCTTTTGCTAGATATTTGGTAAATTGTTGGTTCTTCGGGGCCCTCTCAGGATGGGAGCCCGGGGCACGTGACCCATGTGCCCTATGGTAAAGACGGTAATGTATATATCTTTATTTAATATACAACACTGTTCAACTTTTTTAAACATTTTTCGCAAATCCATAATGAATATTAATGATTATTCAAACTCTCGACCAATGATATAACGTCAGTTTGATGTCACGTGTAATTTTAATTGGCTTTTGTCCAATGGTAAAGGCCATAGTCCGTTACCGTAACCGAAACTTACAGATATCCGAAATAAAAATGTATCCGAAACCGTAACTGAATCTAATAAAAAAATATATTTATTATTATTTTGTTTTGGTTTTTTTTGTATCATGTTTATACTTAAAGAAAAAAAAATCAAAAATTGTTATTTTAAGGCTATTTTTTTGTGACTATACCTAATAGCAAATAAAAGCCAACAAATAAAGTCAAATTAGTACCTTTTATATTTTCTCTTTTACAGTTTCTAAATAATCTAATATTCGCATCTAAAACTATCCGAAGCGATTTCGTATCCGTGGAATGTTACCGTATCTGACACCAATAAAATATTATTCAAATATCCATATCCAGATCCGAAATTAGGTACATATCCATAACATACGTGCTGTAGATAATGCAATATAGAAAAATGGAATATAGACGTCGTTTTTAAACGAAGATCATAGAAGATTTCTGACATTGACGGAACGCCACCGAAATTTTACTCGAAAACCATAATGGCTTTCTCGTTGTAAGAGTCCACTTTCAATAATAGACAATATCTCTAATAAATGCTCTAGGGTATAAAGTATTTGTACGAGTGATAACTGAGTCACTAACCCTTCAGACAGGACCACAGCAATATATGGCTGAGTTACTCATACCATCGGTGTACTATAATCAAATAGTGAAATCCTAAACAATATCAAAGACGTTATAATATGATACTGACCTCGTAATTGGCCTGTTATAGCAAAATAGCAATTACGCACCAAGGTAAATAGCACATTAGGAAACATTTGGATACAGAAGGCGCTTAACTAATCACTTTTTTTTAATAATAATTATTATTATTTATTGGTGCAAAAGTAAATATTACAAAAATATGCTTATATATATATGAGTTTACAAAATAAGTATGACTATTGTTAAATATTACTATTAGCTAAGCACTCTATTTACATGTGGTTTGGCACTTTAAAAAGAGTGAATCTTTTTATCCTTTATGGGTTATTTACATAACCTGTGTTAACGATAATTAGCCCAATCCCTAATGGAAAATTAATGCAATATATGTATATTATATATTATTTACAACCGATCATGATAAACAGTTGCATACGTTCAGGGTTCTTATCGCACGTACTACACACCGCTTCCCAGCCGTGGGCGCCAAGTAGGTTTATGGTAAATTATAGTTTCCAAAATTTTTCAAAATGGGTTTTATTTTTACACTCTCATTATGGTGTAGAAATTAAATGTATATTTTATCGTATCCGTATAAAATTGTTATTTTATCGCAATAATGAAACCGTTACTAATAATATTACAATGCATACAATGATAGCAATTCAATTCAAAGTCCATCTTGGCTCATTACGTCATTTGCATAATTTTATACCAATTATGTCATGGCGCCGAGTTAGAGCCGCGATGACTTAGTGAATTGATAATTATATGATCAATTATTCCTGTACTTCGAACATTATTATTTGACGAATGCTCGACGATCACGAACGTCCTAAGTTATGATAACCGTGGAACACCCAAAATTTGTCAAACCGATATATTTATATGATCTTCTATTAACTGCTTCATCACTTCTTAATCTTATGTGTGTGGCTTTAGGCAGAGGTTTGATGATTAAGTCCCGAAATGGGCTATTGACATGGCTATTGTACTTGCACTGTACTTTCCGATCGTGTAGTTATTGTGCCCTATTGGATTATGAGAGTGAAGTGATATGTCGCAGCCAAATAGTTAAATCTGCCTTTAAATTAATAGCCTAATTGTTTTGATAAGCGGTGCCCTTCAAACAGCGACCTGAATGAGATCAACCAATACATATTATTCCGTTTGTAGAATATTCTGACACCTTCCACTGCCTACGACGTTTAAAGTGCAATTGTGTATTTCCCACGCAGTCTGAAGGACGTCACCGTCATCATTTATGGTACAAGCTAAACCCGCGGCTTGGTCCGCTTGGAATTCACATTGTGACGAAAATGCTTCAAGATCTTATCCACAAACATTTATACCCTAAATAACACCCTCAAAAGGATAAAAAAAATTGGGTTCAAGCTTTCTCGTAACAAATTTCATCAAAGTTGATTCAGTAATTTAGCTACGAAAAGCGTAACGGACAGACAGATATTTACACATTTATAATATTAGTACAGAAATACAGGAACGTGTTAATGTATTCAGTATAATGATGTAATATTGACTCTCTCTCGAACACAGTCTCTCTATTGCAACACAGCAACGTTTCAAAAATAAAACATTTTTGTGCTTATAATAATTTATTTACATCGTTGATCGTTGGCATAAATATATTCAGTCTTAATGTCCTTCATCGATCCACATGGTGAGAGTATCAGGTTCATAGTTCGGGTCGATAACACGCGTCTTCAGGATCTCCTTGTAAACAAATGCTGATTTTCTTGGGGTTCGCGTCCTGTCCGGGTGATCGAAGTTCACATGGTATAAACCAAATCGTTCTCTGTAATTTTTGATAAAATTTAATATTGTTTTAGAAATAAAGATACTCTTAGCTTAATATCAATACGTGAAGTGATAACTTTGCACCACTTTTTTACCAAAACGACGCGGACAAATATATATAAGTATATAAAATTTGGCACAATCAAGTATCTAGTATTTTTATAAAACACGCGTTAGAAATAAATGAATATGATAAAAAATAATACGTTTAACACACACGTTCATCGACATAATATACATACATATAATATGAAATATTCATAGTTTACGATCATACTGCCAATGACAACACACGTCATGTCAAAGATGAAAATCAATGACATTTTTTTTATTTGATTTATTACCGCAGAAGCGACAAGGTATCGTCCAGTTGAGTCTCATTTCACCTACGTACCTTTTGAAACAACGCATCTAATATTTTATTAGGAATGGATTACGGTCGAATTTTTGTACCTACGGTGTTTTTTTTTACCATTTCTTACATAACCAATGTGCACCAACCTTAGGAACTGAAATATTACGTCCCTTGTGTCTGTAGTTACACTGGCTCATTCGCCCTTCATGCTATAACACAACAACACTAAATATTGGCTAACAACGCTTGTTGCTTGAACGTAAGAGTACGTGGTATCTACCCAACCTTGCACAATGCCCTACCATGCAAAAACAATTATGTTTTTTATACTTTCATATTAAATATAATCGTAACAATACATGATTATAATGATTGGCGGTAGAAAATCTGATACATAGGTGGTCCTGCAACTTGACCCCCCCAAATGGTAAATGCCTCTGGTATAATCTCTACAATTACTTAAGCCTTTTAAATTAGATGGATTATATTTGATACTTACGTGTATCCTTCCATCCATTCGAAATTGTCCATCAAACTCCACGCCATGTAGCCTTTCACATCAACACCAGCTTCAATTGCATCTAAGAGACTGTTCAAAGCCGTTCTGTAGTATAAAATTCTATCATCGTCTACTAATTCACTATCCGGTGGTGAAGACCAACCATTCTCAGTAATATAGAACTTGGTATTTTTATATTTGTTGTGTAGATGTGTAAGGCTGTTGTATATACTATTGGGTGACAGCTAGAAAAAAAATTATAAATGATTTTTAATTAATAGTCATTAGATTTGAAACTTAAAATAAAAAATCTTCACTTACTTTCAACCAAGAAGAAGCGGAAGCGAGCCAATCTGGTGGTGTGTAAGTACCAACATCTATGTCAGAAAGCAAGGATGGAGTAATGTGATTGGACTTATATTCTTCAGCTGATACGTAAACGCCAGTGTAATGATTCACTCCAAAGAAGTCAGAAGTTCCTTGAATGTATTTTTTTTCTTCGTCGGTGAATTCTGGCAAACGTGATTTCTTGTAGCCCTGCTCGAGACTTTTCTTTGCAACGATCTCTGACAACTCTTTGGGGAAGCCTCCTTCTTCGGAAAATATTGGATTCGCGTATATTTCCCACTTAAAAGAAAATGTATAAGTTTCATTATTATAAATATTAAAAATTAAAAAGTACTTTTATGATAAATGTACTATTCAGTACTTACTTCAGCTTGTCTTTTTAATTCAGCTGCATATTCATCGTCCGCGCTATCAGTCAATGGTCCAAACCAGTTGACACTGATAGTGATACCACACTCGCCATTTTGGGTGGCCTTAAAGTCATTTACATAAGCTTTGTATGCATTTGCATGCGCTAGAACAAGATATTTGGCACAGTAGTACGTACCGATATCGGTAGCGTTTACGATAGGAGCTTTAGTACTCCACCCATAACCTTCGTAGCAAATTTCCCTTGGCTCGTTAAACGTGATCCAGTGTTTGACTCTATCGCCAAACTTCTCGAAAACCACGCGAGCGTAATCCTCGAACCATTCAGGGAAGAGTGGATTAAGAAATCCTCCTAAATCTTGCAATTTCTGCGGTAAATCCCAGTGGTAGAGCGTAACCATTGGCGTGATGTTATATTTAATCATTTCGTTAATGTAATTGTCGTAGAAAGTGACTCCAGCTTCGTTAACATGGTTGGAAAAGCCATTTGGTAGGATTCTTGACCAGGACAAGGAGAATCGGTAGGCATCCAGACCCAACTCTCTCATCATCTCGACATCGCGTTCGTAGTTGTTGTACGAATCTGCAGCCATGTCTCCATTACTACTGTCTTTGATGACGTGAGGTTTAGTGTGAGTCATGTGATCCCAAATATTTTCACCTTTACCTGTAATAGATCACCATGACCTTGATTAATATTGTTTAAACAAATATTTGTAATATCAGCTATCAACTCTTCCGCATCTGGGTCACAGTTCAAAGATATCACGCTATAATAATTAATTATTACGTCAATGACGTATATTTTTGTGATTGTATGATAAGAGTTCTTAAATGTGATGTATTTTTGCATGACTTCAATTAAATGCGTAGATAGATAAATTCAAAATAAGTTAGTAAGATTATATTTAAATGGGATTACATTACATTTAAATAGGAATCGAACTTGGAGCTAGGTATAGTATCGTAGATTAGTACCAGTAAAAAAATGTACCACGAGATAAAAAGCCTTATCTCCTCTTAAGAAGTCTTGGAGATTTTTCCACCACCACCACGAGGTTTCGGTGCCGTTTAGTGGATACATTTGGTCAGCATTTTATTCATAGCTTCCTTCGCGAGAGCATGAGATGAAATATTAATTAAATACGTTTTAATCACTTGAAGAATTAGTGATACTTGCTCTAATATATTGCTATGGTTAAGAACAACAAGTTCTAGTTGTTTTTATTAAAATTGTATTAAAGTTGTATTGCCATTAAGCAATATCAGTGTTGGAAAAACATAAAATTTTACCAGATGTGTTATAATTGAGTAAATACCGTCAGCGTTCCATCCTCCTTCAATTTGGTAAGACGCTGTTGCTGTTCCAAAGATGAAGTCATCCGGGAAACGCCTTTCTTGCTTCTGCTGAGCATTACAGCCTGCTATTATTAAACTGTAAAATATAAACAGGCGACTATTAATATAGGAGTCATGATGAGAATGACTCTGTAAGCTTATAATTTACAAATTGACCAAATAAGAGTCCTACTCGATACGCCAAATGTTTGAACAAACTTTTGCGTACTCGGTCACCGCCGTATGTAGGTAATGCCGTTTAAAGCGGTTTCTTTAAACGGCGTTACCCTAATATTTGATTGGTAGAGGATCAGACTAGCTATTTCTATATATGTATATATCAGGCGTGTCACCGTCGTAAGTATATTGTTTTCAGATATAGTTATCTCGTAAACGAGGAGTGTATGCACCGATATAACTAGGCATAAAAAATAATCTTACGTCAGTTGAGCTATTATAAAAATAAAAAAAATCGAAAACCAAACACCAGCGAGAAATGTCAAAATGTGATATACGATGTTGACCACGATAATTATGATGATGTGATGTCATGACCGACTTCGGCGACGGTTTTCAATCTCCAGCCAATTCACTCGGCGGTAGGGCTTTGTGCAAGCCCGCCTGGGTAGGTACCACCCACTCATCGTATATTCTACCGCCAAAAAACAGTACTCAATATTGTTGTCTTCCGGTTTGAAGGGTGAGTGAGCTTTTGTAACTACAGGCACTAGAGACATAACATCTTAGTTCTCAAGGATGAGCATTGGCGATGTAAAGAATGGTTAATATTTCTTACAGCGCCATTGTCTATGGTGCGCAAACACCTTCTATCCCGTTAATCTCATAATCCGAAACGACCGGAAAGAGTTCAATCACGGGACCAACGGCTTTACGTCATACTTGCACGTATACACACGTCCAAATTCCAAACTCGGTGTTACTGAGAATTACTGGATAGAAAAACCCAATATTATCAATCGTTCTGGTTGAACCCAAGACCTCTGGATATATGGCCTTCAAATTCCTCACAAGATTAATACCAAGTGGATTGTTGATTCAACGATCGTTTTTTTTTTTTTTTTTTTATGTCTTAGTTGGCAAACGAGCAGGAGGCTCATCTGATGGAAAGTGACTACCACCGCCCATGGACATCTGCAACACCGGGGGGCTTGCAGGTGCGTTGCCGGCCTTTCAGGAAAGAGTACGCTCTTTTCTTGAAGGTTCCCAAGTCGTATCGGTTCGGAAAAACCGCCGGCGAAAGCTGGTTCCACAGAGTGGTTGTGCGAGGCAGAAAATGTCTTAAAAATCGCGCTGTTGTGGACTTTCGGACATCTAGGTGTCCTTAGTGTCGCCTTAGGGTATTTTTTTCTATATGTCATAGGTTAACGGTCACACAAACCAAAGCCATTAGAGATGTAAAATATCTTACGAGAAAGACTATGTCGCAAATACGTCACGAATATTTTGAACTAAGATATTACATCCCTCGTGCTTATTCACTCTTCAGACCGGAACACGACAATAAAAAATATTGAGTGGGTGATACATTAACAGATGGGCTCACACAAAGCCATACATCCAAGTATATACTACGTATTTGGCTACTATACAATGAAACTCTGGCTAAATTGATGTTTCTTGAGAAGGTACGTATACTGAGGGACCGATTTTACCTAATCAATTACTAACAGGTAATATTGTTGCCGGTGACATTTTTGTCATTTTTAGAAGAAAATACTAAGATGTCAGGTGAAATCAAAAACATTATAACACTTTTACGAGGTGACATAATAAAATTTCAATGGATGAAAACAAATCCAATACTATATACGCAAGGTTTTTCCTGGTACTTAAGACAAGTAATACATAATTCCAACGGCAAAACGAGTTCAGATAAAGATATAATTATGACATTGAATTGACATGATATTCTCGGTTGAAATTTGAAAATAATCTGCGGTACCCATTCGTAAAGGATTCAAGGGATCCGTCGTGGATTGCTCAAAATAGCGTTTATATGGGTAAATAAAAACGCCGATATTCAAGCGGTGATTTTATCGAAACTTTGGAAGAAAATTAATATATATATATTCATTACAAATTATTTTAAATGCATAATATAAGAGAACTATTAGCAAATCGCATGGATTATGTAAATCTAAGGTTAATTGTTTACCTTCAATCTAGATGCTATTGGAATATAGCTATAAAAGGATAACTTATAAATTAACTCATTAACAAACTCATTTATATACAATAACATCATAATTGATGTAGTCTTAATAAAATACAGGCTTCAATGCAAAATACTTCAGTTTTGTTGCGTAAAATTTTAATTACTTTTTCTTTGAAAAGGGTAAAGTTAATGGATACTTATATTAATAATATCAAGCTATTAAGTTTGTGTGGTTGAACGCGCTGATTTGAAAATATTTGCATTGAATAGCCTATTTATTGAGCATCTCGCGACGTATATATCCCATGGAAACGGAAAAATAATGTTAAACAGTTTTTTTTCAATCGAATTTATTTTTTTTGAGCTGCAAACGATATAAAACCATAAGCTGCAAGCAAGCAAGAGCTATACGTATAAACTTACAGCTCCGCGCGGTTTCAATCGTGAATCGTCGATATAAATCGCTAATCTCAGAAAAAATAAATTCGATTGAAAAAAATCTGTTTAATATTGCAGCCCGCTAATTAAAGAAGTTCTAGGTTGAGTATATAACTTCACACTTCGATTTTAAGAAGAAATCAAGTAGGAATGACAGAAGTCAATCAACGAGAGAAACTAAGAAACAGATATGTATACTTAATTTAAATTGAATGCCCGTGAAATCGTCTGAAAAGTTCGTAATGCATAATATTTATATTAGTTTTAAAGTTAATAAGTAAGAACATAAAAATTATAATTACATCAGTAATCGTAGTCTATCCCTTTTGTTAGTACGCAGGAAAACTTCAAAGGGCACAGGGGGCAGACAAGGCAGACAAGGGGGTCAGGTGTAATCCAGGATATATGAGATTCTTACCCATTAAAACCATTTTCTTCCAGGTCGTACTAACTTGAAGTTGTCAAATCAGAAACTATGATGAAATGTCAAAACAAGCGGCCTATCAGGGTCAGCGGGAAATTTAAAAAATCACGGAATTCGTAGCAAATGTAAAACAAATTTATAATTGAAGAAAACCAATGAAGAGGTATGAAGTAGAATTAATCGAAGCATTAACAAATTATCTCTTAATACAACAATATATAAAGTTTAAACTTTCTCTAATATAGGTACTATTTATATTGAAGAAAACACGAGAAACTTGTATCATAAATGTGAACGCTTCCCTCAAATGTTACCCCTACATTACATTGATATTTCACCACGAAAATTTCACTCAAATGAATAAATTCATATATAATAAAACAAATAACCCAAAAATACTAACAAACAAACAAAAACAAATCTATTTTAATTTTATCGTAATTAAATACGAACATTAAAATATACAAACCAGTATTTAAATGTTACCTTGCAATTGTTTTATAACAATCGTTTTTACATATTTAATACTTGTATTAAATTTAAATATATAATAAAATACTTACCCTATATATAATAAGCATCTCATTATGATGTCTGTACTGTTTTATGACATATACAAATTTGACGGTCGTTGTATTAGTTTATATAGCGGCCGTTTTGAACGAGCCACTCCAACGGACTAATCTTGTAATCAGATAATTTTCATGGCTGATGTCCTCATATTATGTATAATAGTGTGTCCATTAAATATTAAAGACCAGGATAAGTGGTATGTTTAGAACACAATTACACAAAATATTTAATATTGTTTTTCCATGTATGTAGTTAAATTCTTTTATTTTTTTTAATTTATTATTTTATTCTATGGTCTATGCTGCAACGAATTGTTCTTTATTGGGCTTTAAATGTGACACAAATAAAGGTCAGGACGATAAGTCATTATAGCCTAAAAGATGCTAAAGTCAATCTTCTGATATCGTACCTGATCGAAGGAATTTAGAGCGTTTTTGGGCTTCAGCCCAGGGCCCCGTGGATTCAAGGGGACCCAGCTAAGTCAAGTCAAAGTCATAAATAGACGATTATGCTAAATAATCCATAACTTTATTTTGGTTTTATATGGTTTGCAGCCCTGTGAGTCCTGCAATTGATCAAAATCAATCAAATTGAATGGGTATTCAACTAATTTAATTCAAATCTACGTTCAGATATGTCTTAGGTGGGCCCCTAAGTAGTGTTAGCCCAGGGCCCCCTAAATTTACGGTCCGGCCCTGAGAGGGTTAATGTAATAAAAAAGCGTAGTATTAGACTAGCTTTAACTAAATATAATAATTAAATAACACTCATTGAGCATGGAATATTTGAAAATACTAGGATCTTCATAAGGATTAAACGTAGTTGTTCAGGTCTGTACGAGCGGTTTAAGTTATAGAAATAGAGTTGTAACAGATGGTGATCTTATATATAAATATCTTAATTGTAACTTAGCTACTGAACTATGTATGTATCGAAATTTTATTTTAAATTTGTATTAAGTAAGTAAGTCAAGTAAATAAGTAAGTTTTCTTACATTGGATATTATTTTAAATCAATTTTGTGGAAATTTTAAAGAGCGACCTTTTGTACGAATTCGGTCATGTTCGAATACGAATTTGCACCAGCGTCCTTTCTGATCATTTTATTTCGGTTGCTTTGAAATAAATTCCTAGTTTTTATACATTTTCGGAAAGCTAAGTAAACGATTATGTTTTTAAAATAATCTGCAGAACAAGTTTCATAATGATTTTTTTTGTTTTTCAGGCATATTTGAGGGAAAAAAAATAGAAATATTATCGTTTTCCGTCTCGCATTTTTAAATTTGGACCGATAATTATTGTTTAAATATTGAAAAATATTCAGTGTTTAATCGTTTTTATAAATCAGAAGAAAAAAATAGATTTTAATTGATACTTTTTTTTTAATACATTTTTGAAATTGCATTTTTGACTTATTTTGACAAAATCTAAAAAACGCGATAACTCAAAAATGGTTCACTTTTGCATATGGGAGTTAAAATTATCGCAAATAGTCACCCCTATCACCTCCTAACGGGAATACGTCGAATTACCAATAACCCTGTATAGATATGGTCGGTATATAACACATCATATTAATAAAAAGTGTTCAACTTATATCCTAATATAGGAGCTGGACCTGATGGTATTTTAACCATTTTTATTTCATCCTGTGTTTTACCTCTTGCTATACCACTATCTTCGTATAAGTCTCTGCACACTGGTTGTTTTCCTAGGGAGTGGAAGTCTGCTAAAATTGTCACGGTAAATAAATCACAGAGTGATAATCTAGTTTGTGACCATAGACGTATTCAATTATTTTTACCTTTGCCGAAGTATTTAAAAGGGTCGTCTGTCTTTTTATTCATATCACTTTAATAGTTATCTTGCCACTGAACAGAACGGGTTGGTTAGATCTAAGTCTATAACTATTAATTTAGTGCCATTTACTGTATTCAGGGCAAGGCAATTATGATATTTCGACGTGACTTAATCATTCGTTAGTTTTTATTCATGCTGATGACTTCAAATCCTCTATTTGTGTTACAGAACGAACTCAAAAATTCAATGCCTTGTAGCTCATGCAATATGTCACTTAAATCCAACAAATGCTTTGCTTTTAGGCTGTGTTTACGTTAAGATCTCTACACTTAGAAAATAAGTTTGTTATTAATTATTCTGGAAATGTAAAAGTGCAAGTGGTTGTAAGTAAACCTAATAAATAAATCCTTCAAGACCCTCAGTCGGTCTTTACTTTTCACAAATGTTGTCACCTTAGTTTAAAAACCAGGATTTGTTCTGAAAAGTTAATACAATTGGTCACCCTAACGTAAATTGACGTAAGATTTTATTCTGTTGTTTCTTAAACTTTAAATTCGCTCAATGCTTAAATACTATGTATTAACTATGTGTGTTACTATGTAAGAATTTAAAAAAATATGGCGTGAATTGTTTGCTATACTGTTTTGATTTTTTACGAACAATTTGATTGTGATAGATTTTCGTTTAGTTTACTTTTGGGTTGGAATCGAGTGGTCACTTTATAAAAGCTTGGAATCATTATTTTTTGGCAGAATATGGCGCATGTACATTACTGCATATATTATAACATTTAAAATATATATTATAATATGCAGATATTTTGAACCGGCGGTAGTGTTTAATTTGACCATCAATAAGTAAGTGTAATGCTTCTATGTTGAATAAAGGAATTTTGAGTTTGAGTTTTGAGTTGGCAGCTGACTACCCAGCAGTTGTCACTACCGTGTATATATTTATCGACCGTGAGAGGTACCCTCCAGGGTTCCGCCGAATTATAGGTTCACTACAGGACTCCATAGTAAAGCACGCATTTGTGAATCTTCCCCCTGTTGAATGGGGTCATACTGGAGAGTTCGGCCCATACCTAGACGGCACTTGAATGGAATTAATGAAATGAATTGACAGCTCATAAATTCATGGTAGGGTGTCCTCAGGTTCGTGATTTCGCATTGAAGTTTCCAAGAACCACTATCGATTTTGGTGAATGCAAAAAAACCGCAACTCGGAAAGAACCGAGGTTATCTCGAACTAATCGTAGTTGGGGGAAAAATATGTCCCCAATACTATGTACAATTCCCATGCCACTACTACATAGCCCGAGCCCCAGCTGGAAATATCTAGCCAGCAGAGTTATTGGGGTTATGACTTCGTGACTCTTGACTTTTGCGTCCGATACTTATTTTCTAGGAAGAGATATGTCAAAATAACCTTGAGAATTTAAGAAAACAAACATTTGCCTAATATCGATAACAGTATTTTGTGTTTGTGCTAAAAATGAGAGTTGTACAAGGATTCAAATTAGGCCCTTTTCTATTTTTTGTTTATAAAAATGTATACTAACGTAATAAATCGAAGTACCTATCCAAGCTGATTTACTCCAAACCCAGCCAATACTTTATTTATTTAACAATAAATAATTTATTATAAAAATGTATTGACAGACATTTTGGGTGGAAAGGTTACAAATATAATTTATCATTTATTTGTGTACAAATGTCTAAAGCTACGCAATATTATGATCATTCCAAATATGTCAATAACATGTTTAGATACTTTCGATCAGCCTTATCACATACTTGAAATATATTATAATCTATGTATTTTGTAACAAACAAATATCTTACATAATTTTTATTGAACATGGATTTTATTACACGTTAAAGTGATTTCGTTCCAAAGGAAATTGTTGATGAAGATATATGCAAGAATTAAATTCGTATGTTCGTATTCGTAACATACAATATACATTATTTTAATACCGTTTGTCCTTTAGGACTCCTAGATTAGCGTTTTGTATGCACGTATACAGTCGTTTCAGAATACATGCATTACACTGCTACGTGTACATTAGGCGCTTTCAATCTGGACTCATTTACAGGAGCATATTCCAGTGTGTTCGCTCGAGCCGGTGAGTGGAATCAATGGTGAGTCAGTATCAATGTTTTCTGACGAAGAGACATTGTTACTAATTCGTTACTACACCGTTGACTAAGACGAAAAATATATTGGATGTCACCGACAGTTTCATCAAGACCGGCCAGTTTAATGCGTTTTAGCAATTATTTTATGTGTGTCTATGAGTAGTTTTGATGAATTATTAAATATACGTAAATCAGGGCTAGATCATGGACCCTGTGTTGAGGAAATGCGTAGTTTCTCGTGGTAATAAGCTCATATAAGCGCTTCAACGCTCGTAGGAGTTGCGCGTGTGAAAAACGCCACACCTACTTGCACTTCAAAAAACGAACTTATATACATACGTGTACTAGTCTGCCGCCGTTCTTAAATTTTATAAGTATTATAATGAACTAGTTGTCGCCTGCGGCTTCGCTACAGTTAAAGGGTTTGGTTGTCAGACGTTAGGCTACAAAAGTAGCCTAGGTCTTACCTTGGAGTTCAAACTTGAGATTCAGTGGTTTGGCTGTGATGTAGTAAGAAACAGTCAGACAGAGTTACTTTCGCATTTATAATATTAGTATAGACGTCAATTCACTTTCTATCAATTTACGATCGTTTTCTGTGGTGAGTTTCGAGTTTGTTCTAATAGAATAAATTTACTGATATCTAGTATGTAGATAAGTACAGGCGAATTTTCAAGTGCTTATACGTGGGTGGGCAGATCTGATTACAAGTGATATCTAAAGATGTTCAAGGTCTCTAGGGATTGATTAAGATGAAAACAAAAATGGAATCCTTAAAGTTTTGTATAATATACTTATTTTCCTTGCCGATCCCGCTAATCTCGTAACAAATTATATTGATTTAAAAAACAGTATGTTATAAGCAATAAATAATAATATCTCTGCACCATTGCCTGTCTATTGGTGGTTAAATGGTTTTTTATGGCATTGAAAGGCGGACGTGCAAAATGAGCATCTGATGGTATGTGGTCACCACTGTCCATATACGCTGGCGTCGTAACAAATTTTAAGCATTTCTTACATCACCAATGCGCCACCAACCTTGGGAACTGAAATGTCTCTTGTGCGGGCTTGCAGAAAATTATAAGGATGGAACATTGGTTTCAAGGAAAACTGGATATGGGTATACCAATTTAAATTTTTCTAGAAGGGAAATCTCATAATGTTCCGCTACAATTACAATATTGTTTTTTTTTTAATATGCGAATTTTATTTGATTGAGAAATAGATGGTTATATTTATGTCGCGGGTAATATCAAAATAGCGACATATAGAACATTTTCAGTTAACTTTTAATTTCCATGGTCTGATTCATCATTTATGTGACACGACATTTTATATTTCTACAGCATCAGTATTAAATATTTTTTTCATGGAAGAGTTGGTTTCTCCTGCTTGGTCATGGTTCAAGACGTAACAATAGTCGACAAGATACAAAAAAACAGCTTTTTTTAATTGACATTGATACTTTGGTGGTACCATATACTTGGTGGTAGGGCTTTGTGCAAGCCCGTCTGGGTAGGTACCACCCATTCGTCAGATATTCTACCACCAAGCAGCAATACTTGGTATTGTTGTGTTCTGGTTTGAAGGGTGAGTGAGCCAGTGTAACTACAGGCACAAGGAACACAACACCTTAGTTCCCAAGGTTGGTGGCGCATTGGCGAAGTAAGGGATGGTTAATATTTCTAGCAATGCCAATGTCTATGGGCGGTGGTGACTACTTACCATCAGGTGGCTCATTTGCCGATCCGCCTACCTATTACATAAAAAAAACCTAACAGCCTAACTTAACCTAACCGACACAATCTGCAAAGCGCCATAAATAAAAAAAAATATAAACCGGCAAAAATTTTACATTTGGGATAAAATATCGGTCCCTTTCACAAGAGTACTAATAATTACATAAATGTTTATTTATTGATATTTGTAATGGATCTAGCTGTCACAATCATGTTAATGCATATACTCGTACATAATTTGATATCATTTTGGTTGCTTTTGACGAGTTTTTTTTTGAAGGGCTCTTTTATCCTACTAACACGTTTCAACTTTGTACACGCATGTACAAAATATTGCTTTTTACCACGTGCAATTTTGGCACATTACATTATTCTATAAATTTACTAACATATTACATTTTATTCTTATATATATATAACTTAAAAAAATGTACAAAACTAATTGAAAATATGTCTTCCCCGTTTTTCCCGAATGATACTTTACGTATTATATATTAGGTACGTATATTACCTTAAATAACAACGATAGTAGTTCGATTAGCTCTAAAAATATATTACAATGGTGGAAATACCAACTCAGTTACCAACAGGTTAGCCAACATATAAAAAGGATTGAAAATTTTTGGGGTCATACTCATATATATAATTTCTTAGATCCATCCTAAAAAAAAAATGTAATAAAAAAAACATAATAAATTTAAAAAAAAAGTAATGTATCGTGACTTGTGTGACGAAGTTGCTATCTGTATTAAAATAACAGAAACAATAGAATAAATTAACAAAGGTCGAGAATTATTAATTAACAAGAAATAAAATTTTAAGTAAAAATCCCATATAAATTAAAACAATATGAAAAAAATAAGAAAAAAAGGGGTTGTTGACTGAGGAGGTTAATGCTTTTTCCTAGTTCACTCTACTGTAAGCCACGCAGTAGAACTTCGTGTCAAAAAACTTTTAAACATGTAGATTAGCAGCTCGTATTGTACTATTTTACAACCATCTTTCGTGACCAATATTTTACTAGACAAATGACGAATGTATTGTCTATACTATAGTGTAAGCTTTAAGTGTACCATTGCCTTTAATGTTGAGTATATTTACTCTGTAGAAACATGTAGTACATAGTGATTATGTACTCTGTGCTCTGTAGTCTATGTCTATATTGTCTATGTTCTAAAACTGAATTGACGGACGACGGACGATCGGTCCAGGACGAGTTTTGTATATTTCTCATCGTTGATTAAGGCTGTGTTTTTAAATATCAAAAATTACAAAAAGAATTGTTAAAGAAAATAAACATCAATATTTATTATTATTGTGTATATATAAGGCAGGATGCATCGTCGACGAGGTCCAAATTTCACCTACGTTAGTGGCTGTGTGAAATATATGATTTTTGTTTTGAATTTTATTTTTTGGGTAAGCACCATATTTCATTAATATTACTTAGTTTCCCAAATGGAAGAAGAATGAAAGTCTCGTTGTTGTATTTGTAGTTTGATTCTATTGTGTGCATGTTTTAATTTTCATTTATTGTTCAGTCTCAGTGTGTGAATCACGATCATTGTTTGAAGCGATAATGTGAGAAGATTACATTCATGAACAATATATATATAGCCTTGGCCAAAAGTATTAGGCACCCTACATTTTACTTAAAACAATTAAAAAAAACAACTTATACTTTTTGAATTGATTTATTACCATTAAATTACACAACAAAAGAATAAAAAAACTTAAAATCTAGTCGATCCACCTTTGGATTTAATTACTGCACTAATTCTAGCTGGCATGCTGCGTACAAGCTTAGTACAATCCTCCCTTGCATTGGCATGCCATTCTTGTAATAACGCATTTTTTATGCCGTTTTTGATGTTATACTATGCTCTTTAATCTTGCGCTTCAAAATGCTCCAAAGATGTTCAATTGGATTCAAATCTGGGGACTGTGCTGGCCAATCCAACAAGACAATGTCGTTTTCAGTAAACCAACGCATCGTAGTCGCTGACTTATGACAAGGTGCATTGCCTTGCTGGAATATGAGTCCGTCTAAATTGGTATCGCCGAAAATACTCGTTAGTGAAGGCATAAGAGCAGTTTCAAGCACTTTTATGTACTTTTCGCTATCCATACGACCTTCACAAACAAAGATTTCGCCAACCCCTTGAGCAGCCATGCAACCCCAGATCATTACGCCGCCTCCTCCGTGCTTTACTGTCGGTACTAAGCAATCTAACCTAAAAAATCAAACGTCGCCTCACGAAGGTCACATCTGGCGTTCCAAATATCTGTTGAAAAAAGAAAAAAAGAAACTTTTTGAAACTGCCTTAACTTTTATTATTTTAGTTAAATAAATAACTGGGTATGATAATTAATAGAAAAAGCAATCAAATTTACTTACCTCAAAGTTAGATTTGTCTGACCACACCACATTGGCCCAATCTTACTCTGTAAAATGTTGGTGCCGTAGAGCCCATTCAAGCCGCTTTCTTTTGTTAGCTTCTGAAAGCCAGGGCTTCTTCCTGGCTTTGCATCCTTTTAAGCCCGCTTCTTGAAGTCTTCTTCTTGTGGTCCGAGCACTTATTGGCTTTCCAGCTTCTTCGGACAAAGTAGCAGCAAGCTCTGATGATGTTTTCTTCCGATCTTTCATAGATTCTCGTATTAATTTTCTGCCTGTTCTTGGTTTATTATCGTGACTGCCAGTCTGAGCAAACCGTTTGATGACAGATTGCACTGTGCAACGCGAACATTTCACTAATTTAGAAATTTATATTTGCGACTACCCTTGTTCATGGAAAAGTTGTATTTTTACTCGATTTTCCAAACTAATTTCACTTCCTTTCGGCATTTTTAAGTAAATTATGCGCCAATTTAATCACAATGCTAGAAATAAAAGCTTGTTTACTCGCTAGAGTCCTGAACACAAGTGACCAAACATTGACTGTTAATAACGCAAAAAACCCAATTCTTTTGTTTCAGTTTTGTTTTCAGTCACCAGGTGTTTTATGACCATAATAAATAGATGCTTGCCATTCTAGGAAGTTATTTGTAATCCCGGCATGCCATCTAAGATAAGCATTTATTCATTGTTCAATTGGTTAAATATGAATTGTGCATTTTTATGGGGTGCCTAATACTTTTGGCCAAGGCTGTATATATATAAAAAAGTAGATATCTGTCTAGTCGTTTCCGCTAACGAAATTACTAAATTGTTCAATTTAGTTCCATTATGTTACACTTAAAATGAGGCTTAAAGATACAGTTTAAAATGACGTGAATTTAATAATTAGGTACCTACATTTATCAAATGCGTTTTCCCTATTTGTGTATTCAAATTTAATTTTCTTGTTTCATTGTGTTAATATTTTAACTTTAAGTATGTAATTCTCAGTAATACATAGTTTGATATTAATGTGTCCAATTAAACCTAAAATGTATGCAGAATAAATTAAATAGATATAATATTGCTACTCACAATTTGTTTTTTTTTTTGAAAATATGTTTTGTTTATAAATTTTATATAATACAGAATCACTACAGATAGATAATTTTTGTAATAAAATAATAAATATTAAAGCTATCAACATTCTTAAATTTATTTTACACAGTATATTATCTGCAAGATATTATTTATGTATATAAACAAAAAAAAATATTTTCAATTTCTAGATTATATTAGATTTTTTCCTTTTATATTAAATACTGAAAATAAAACTATATTCATATAATAAATATTTTATTTGATTGTATTGTATTGCTCCGACTTGGTTAATATTTAACAATAAACCTTTATAAACTGAAGTAATTGTGACTGTGACGACTGTGATACACAAAGGTCACTCGGAATATTTGTTTATTTTCTAATAGTGTAAAAAATATATAAAATATAATTAGTACATGACATGAGGTACTTGTTTGTTCACTTATAAATATATATTTAATTAATTATTTATATGATTTTTTAACGCAAAACCATAATATGAAGATTCATAGATTCTTGTTTGAATTACGGCAAAGCTTTGATGGAGATAAATTTCATATTATCAATGTTTTGTTTTAATAAAAAAAAGAGTAATAATCTCTCAGTTAACACTGATTATACTGTTATATAATTATGCTATTGCTATTGTAATAATCATTAGATAATTTGCCTTTAAGTTTAAAATTATTTATTCAGTTCAAACGAAACCATCGACAGGAGTTAGCTTTTCTGACTATCTATTGTATGTATAGGTTTTATATATATTGGATTAGTAGTTTTTTTCAATTATACCGTAGAAATCCTCATTTATAAATATACATAAAATTAATTACTTATTATTTTCATGATATAAGTAACTTATTCATGGTCGTATTAAAAACTACTTTGTTTAAATCTATTAGCTCAACGGTTGAGCCAGCTATTAATATATATCTGTCTCTTATATTGCAATCCGTTTGGATTAAATGCTTACTCTTTCCTATGTCAAGGGCAGAAGTTGTTACATAAATATCTCACAAACAATGTTTGAAATAATATAAACAGTCTTATCAGAAACTAATATGATTTTCAAAATACGTTCATGATATGAAAACCATACGTTTTTTTTATATATAACCTATCCATTCGATAGCGGTAACCTCCCATGGATATTGATAATAAGAAATACAAATGTTAATTCCACATCGACCATGGGATATAAGATATATAACATCTATGTCCCATGTAACCAAAATATTGCTGTAAAGCAAAGTATTACTGTTGAATGAATAAAATGTCACTACCAGTTAAATTGGTTAAAGTTAATCACCCCCCTCCCCCCCCCCCCCAATGAACCCCTACCGCCCTTATAAGGCCGTTAAATCTCTAGTAACATGTTCAAACAACATGTACAATTCAGGTACCGAATAGTCCATGTATTTTTCTGTAAAATTCGCGAGTTAGTAAGTTAATAATAGAAATCTTGATGACCAGGACTGCTAGCCCATCTGACTGTGAGATTAAGGGAACAAATAGTGCACCTGTGCTAGCACACGCTTGTGCATTACGATATTGTAACTATAATATAATTGCGGTTCGCGAAAATTGCCTAAATTTGTCCGGTAAGACCTTATTGTTTTACTTTTAATGAATGATAATTTTTCAGCTGTTCGGCGGTTTACTGATTGGCGTTGGACTTTACGCGTTTATCGACAAATGGCAGGCGACAGGTCTCATAAAGGTAAACATTTAATAATAATTTATTAAAAATAAGTCGTCGTTAGAGGTCAATGGACAGTCATTAATAATCCCGAAAACTTTTATTGTGACCTACCTTAAAAACAAATAAAGGCGCATTAAGAGGACTACAAGAGCTAAGTGCCCTTGAGAATCGCACGCACACACTTACAAAATCGACAAAAACGGCAAGCCCGTGAACTAAATATTTTTTCATTTGGTTTACTGCATTGGATCATATACTTTTTTGCATTATAAAACTTGCATTTAGCTCACGTAGTCCCCTTAAACAAGACTCCAACTTGACATTTGCGAAATAATCTGTGCTCTTTCGGCACAACTAAAAGACATTACACTAAGAATTGAATTAAACAACACCTCGTGGGATATTGATTGGAAGTCACTTTTGCTGAGTATTATGTATTTATTATATAATAGACACAATTTAATATAATGTATGTATGTAATATATATATATTAAAGCGAAATACCAATCACTGGATTAATCACGATAACTCAGTAACTATGACACCTGCAAACTTGAAACTTTGCAGGTAGGTTCTTTATAGGGTGTACACATCAGCTAAGGATACAAGTTAAAGCCGCAGGTTCTGCTAGTAAATTAATAACGATACAGATTAATTAAATGAAAAAAAATAACATTGTTGTTATTAATCCCGTGTGAATAACAACAACATAAAATAGTTTGTTGTAGAAAGAGTGGGGAAGGGAAAGGTTGTGTGTGCTCGTTTCTGCCGGTTCGCTCTACTGTAAGCCGCGGAAACTTCGTTCAAAAAATGTCAGTGGAGTGGAGGTCATCCGACAGATAAAATAAAATGTGACGGTTATCTTTGGAATTACCTACTAAAAATATATTTATTTTGACGATTGATAATGGTACTGCAGGAAGTTGGTGCATGACGTCAACTTCAGTCGCTTATGTCCTTTTATATCTAATATATTTCATAATGTAAGTTTTTACTGCACCACCATATTGCCGTCTTCCATACACATTATCCTTCTAACCCAAAGGTTGTCTGGAAGAAATGGCTTATAAGCCATAAGACCGCCTTTTGCTTGGCCAATTTTCTTTTAAAGAAAATATATTTTGTATCTTTATGTATATTTGGTGTGCAATAAAGAGTTAAATAAATATATTCCAAATCTGTGATAGGTTATTAGTAGGTAAAGGCTCATTACCTTTTAAGAGTTATCAGTGGTTTACATTATTAATGAGACAAAGGTTTCGGAAGTTGGAGTTCGATTTTTGAACATGGTTCCCTATTTTACGTTACATTTCAGGCAGTGTGACCACAAATGAAATTTAAGCCTTTAGCTTTAAATGAGTAGAAATATATTGGACGTCAATAAACCTTTGCTATCATATGTGAAAAAGGTATTTTCATACTTAAAAAGAAATATTTTATGACTGTCGTGAAATATCTTATTCTTTTTTTACTTTTTATTTTTTTACTTTCAAATGTCATTTCGCTTCTTATTTAAAACACAATGATATATGGTGAAAAGACATTCGTATAAACTGGTTGTCTTGCGAAACGTTTAAGAGCAACTTATAGTATACTCCCCTCCCCCCCCCCCATTAATAAAGCTTTTGTTGAGAACCTAACACTTCACATTGGGCGTAAAAAAACAAACTCGCGAAGTTAGGATTAAGCAAATTCAACGTTAACGTCACACGTTGCCACGAACTCCAAACGAATGACATAAAGTCTGTCATACTAAAACTATAATTTTCTGTTGATTTATGATCTTCTACGCTTTTCTTATGACTTTTATGATTGTTTTTACAGCTTGACACAGTGTACGATGTGATGCTGAACATAAGCCTGCTGATCGCGTTGCTCGGTGGCGTGGTATTCATCGTGAGCTTCGCTGGCTGCATTGGAGCGTTGCGGGAGAACACGTGCCTCTTGAAATTTGTAGGTTAACATTTCGTTCGTATTAAATTGTATTAGTTCTTTTCTATTCTTAAATATATAAACGGATCTATATCTTTGATCACTGATGTATGATTCGTTTATAGAAAAAGGTTTTTCTTTCGAGAACATTTGCGTGTAATGTAAATATGAAGGTAAGCGTATTTTTTGTGTATTTGCACAAACTTAGACATAATAGCATCATGCCGATCTTTTCTGGTTAAATCTTCGTTGAACACAGAATATGTGGTGCTAATAATACAAAGGAATAAAAAAAAAGGCCGGCAACGCACCTGCAAACCCCCCGGTGTTGCAGATGTCCATGGGCGGTGGTAGTCACTTTCCATCAGGTGAGCCTCCTGCTCGTTTGCCCCCTATAACATAAGAAAGTAGTATAATTTTTATTTATTAAAAGGAAATAATTTAATAAATAACAATAATCAGGAAATACGAACTCACGTATTTACCGGTGTCGCAAACTTCAAATATAATATGCAACTAGAATGTCATGAATCAACCAGGATGGATGACATGAATCATAAATTTACAAATACTTTTCAAGAGTACTCACTGTTGCTACTTTTAAAGAGTGAGTAAGAGTACTCGCCCTTTCTCGCCCGAAATGAAATTGTAATTTGCAAATGAATGCAAAGCCCGAGCTAGGGTTTAAACCGCCTCCGAGTCGGGCCAATAAATAATTCCCAGTAGCCTGATCTTTGCGAGTTGATAGTGTTTAAACTGCCGTCCCTCGGGAAGCACGTGAAGTGATAGAGGTCAGTAGAGTAAGTTCAGTTGCAACTCTCCGGACGTCGGATTATATGAGTGACCGTTATAGAGTGCCCATACACTCGGGAACTATAAAACGCAGCTGTGCCGTGACCGAAGTTATGGCCCAGTGGTCAGAATGCGTGCATCTTAACCGATGATTAAGGGTTTCAGTGGGTACCCAGGCCAGCGCCACTGGATTTCCTTGTATTTATTTTGTGCTTATCAGCTCGAGCTGGTGAAGGGAAACATCGTGAGGAAACCTGCATGTGTCTACATGAGCCATCAGAGATTAGGTAATGATTGGCTGTTTATTATTCATCTCGAGGTCAGTGGTGACGGAAAACGTCGTGAGGAAACCTGAACGTGTTACTTGAATCTGCCACATGTCTATTAGAGACGCCCGCATTGGAGAAGCGTGGTGGATCTAAAATATAATTTAATGACTTTAAAATGGATACATTTGTTTTTCCAGTATTCCCTCTGTCTGCTCATACTATTCCTGGTGGAAATGGGAGGGGCAGTCTGCGGTTTCGTCTTCCCCCGTTCGTTGCACGGTCTCCTTGAACTGAGCTTCACTGAACGTGTCGTGCATGCGTATAGAGATGACCCAGATTTGCAGAACTTTATTGATTTCGCTCAAAGTGACGTAAGTATATATTTATTTGTGTATTATAAATAAACAAGCCTTCGTCTTTGACTTCGTCTGGAATAATAATTTTATTTACTACTCGATCGCTTCGCCACATACCGGTAGCAAACTAAACAATCTATTCATATTAAAAAAAAACACCGAAATCAGTCCAACCGCTTAGGAGTTCAGTTACATAGACATATACAGAAGATTTATATATTGCGTCCAGAAGAAAATTGAAACGAAAGCGCCTCTAGTGGACGTTGGCTGCCACCAGCTGTTACGTCAGACGTCGCGAGGGCGGTGTGCTTCGGCAGAGTCGAGGTCGACAAAGGCGCACGGAGCTGTCTCGTTCCATTGCCGACCGGCTATAAGTGCACCAAGATCTCCATGACTGTGCTTAATGACTAGTGTACGCTCATGTATTGAAATTCCAAATCGAAAGCAAAATTTCCAGTTTTCGAATATTTCTAGTACCAATTTTTGTTAATTAACAATACTTTTAATACCAACCAAAACAAGCGAGTTGAAAAACAGGAAAAAATTGTATTAAAATGTTTCGTCTGCCTATCCATATATAGATCATCATTATCATTTTAAATCCGTTATTAAATTTCTTTATTATTTTTCAGTTTCATTGCTGCGGACTGACATCTGACGGCTACATGGACTGGTCCAAGAACGAGTACTTCAACTGCTCATCACCGTCCGTGGAACGTTGTGGAGTACCGTTTTCCTGTTGCATCAACGCTACAGATATTAGTTCGGGTCTCGTCAACATTATGTGTGGCTATGGCGTACAGAACTTTCCCGTGAGTTAAAAAAGGATAGCTATATATTATATGTTCAACTCAATTAATGATATCCGGTTAAAGAGGACCAGATACCCTTTGATGGTTCAAACGATGTAATCAAACCCCTACAAGCTACTGGCTGACTGATTAATCACCATTTCATTCTAACACGAAATACTATCTCGTTCTAAAGTATATTTGAGTGGAAAATTAGTTAAGTTGATGACGTCACATGTGTCTAAGTAAAGGTTCTAAAGTCAAACACGTAACGATACCCTGGGGCATAAGTATTTAAGTGATGTCTAAATAAATCTTACACGTGATAGAAGTTAAACGATTTTCCGTTAAGTAAAAACAAAATATTTTTTTAAGTAGGTTTTTATGAGCACTTTTATACGCCATTTCACAGGATTAAATGTAAATCTACCATCGGTTCTACGTCATCATCGTTTAAACTGAACTCTAATCGCACGCGCAGGTTTCAGTTCAATGGAACAATTTTTTAATGTCAAAAATCAAATCTGTTTAGTGCTGCATGGAAGGACAACCACATTTTCAAAATTGTAATATTAATTTAGTAGATGTATAATGGTAGTGGTAGTAGAATTAGTAGTAGAAATATTGTAATAGATTTTTAATAATACACTCGTATTAAAGATCATGGTTCTCTATCTCCATCTCTAATTTTACATTGCATAAAACGAAGTTACTGACGTCTATACGGTTAGATAATTAAAACTACGCAACGGATTTTAAGTGTAACGTATATTAGATATTATAGTGAAGAAAACCATTAACTGAAAAATATTGACTTGTTCTTTTTTATGCTTTTTTTTTAATCTAAAATTTGTATATAGTTTACCCTTATTGTAGCCGTGTGAAGACGGGACGGATAGCTTGTAGTTTATAGAACTTAAAAAATTAATGTTTGATCATTTCAGGTCGCCGAAGCCAGCAAACGTGTTTGGACAAGTGGATGTATAGAAATCGTCCGATCCTGGGCGGAGAGGAACCTGTACACGATCGCCTCAGCAGCACTAGGAGTCGCTCTCTCGCAACTCTTCGTCATATACCTCGCCAAGACTCTGGAGGGTCAAATTGAATTGCAGAAAGCCAGGTACGAAAACGTAGCTAACTGCACCCCGTAGCATCATCGAAATAGATCATTTTTTTCGTGCGGGTATTCATATAGTGAAAGTCGTTAATTTTTACTTTGCTTTTAATATTTAATAAAATTACATATTCTTAGTTTAAAATTGTATTAATGTACCTGTGATCACCGATTGCCTGCCAGCTATGATACTGATATCCTTATAGAACATTACAACTTTCCTGTGAGTAAAATACAACACATAATTATTAACACCACATTATGGAGTCAATTAAGCACACAATAGATGAGCTTACACTAGTCTTCAGTGCAAGAATGAATGACTTTCAAAAGGAATTGAAAGGTACTACTCCTGCCACCAGTGCCATGTCGAACATCAGCTCACAATTCAATATGTTTCGTTCCTTTGTCTTGCCTGCACTTCAAAATCTACAACGACAAGTTGAATTCCTGTCTAAACAGCAAGATAACTTGGAGATGCACTCTCGTAGGAAGGTTCTTCTCTTGCATGGTGTTTCTGAGATAAATAAAGAAGATACGGCTGCTTGTGTGTCCAAATTAATGAATGAGCGACTTAAACTGCCACAAATCATCCCCAGCTCCTTTAGTGTATGCCATAGATTAGGTCGACTTAATAAGGATAAGCCCCGAGTGATATTAGTTAGATTTAAGGATGTCACTCTGAGAAACCAGGTTTGGTCATCCAAGACCAGTTTTGAGGGCTCCGGTGTTACTGTATCCGAGTTCCTTACAAAAACGCGCCACGAGGTCTTCTTAACAGCACGTCAACGCTTTGGCGTTACGAAAAGTTGGACCTAGATGGTACTATCATGGTCATAGATGCGGAAGGATCAAGACAGCGCGTAACAACTATGCTGGAGTTGGATGCAGTTTCAAGCACGATTCCAGGAGACTCTGAGGCACAAGTTGTGTATGCTGATGCTGAAGCTGTTAAACGTAACAAAATAACAATCTCGAGGCACAAGAGGACTGCGAAGAAATAGTCGTTATTCGAGATTTTTCCACATAATATATATTTATTTTTTAATTCTTCCATATTATGTTTACTTTGTAATGCCATATTATAAGTAATAACAATGTATTCCTCAATAGTTTTTCGATATCTGTAGAATTCCTCCTTTTCATTAGATATTTTATATTCTTTTTATATACAACTTCATGTACTGATATTGTATTTTACGTTTTTTACAATTGTTTACTTTCATATTTTTGAAATTGTTCTATTTATAATTATGTTTTAAGTGTAACAACTATTATGGCTGGCAGATATATTAGCTTTTTGGTTACTTAGTTTAATAGGTCATATTATTTAGAATATTATAAGTTATATATTGTTTATAATTACTAATTATTTATTAATCTTATTTTATTTATTTATATATATATATGTCGTCTCATGGCAGTATACATAGTGATGTTTACCTATCCCTATCCTCTGATGGATCCTCTAGTGATGATAGTTTTCACAGTACATCTATTCCTTCACTAAATGTCACTCTCGAATCATATTTTTCCGACTGTGTGAAAGATTTTAATATCATTCACATCAATGCCCAAAGTGTTCCGGCTCATTACCCTGATATGCTTGCATCATTTGACTCCCGCAATATTCATGCCATCCTCATCTCCGAATCATGGTTAAAGCCCTCCTTACCATCGACACCTTACTCGTTGCCCGGCTTTCAACTGATTCGCAACGATCGTGGCGGGAGGAGGGGTGGTGGCGTTGCGATCTACTTACGCTCCTATATCCCTTTCACAGTTCTCAGTTCAGTTGAGCAGACCTCAACCACCTCCGCCCGATGCGGTCGAACATTTGCTTATCGAAGTAAGTCTGTCCTGCTCTAAGCTTCTCCTACGTGTATTCTACAATCCTTCTTCTCAGTCTAATTATTTTACCACTTTTGAAAACGTATTACATAATTTTATCCCTACCTACAGTCAATCCATTATAATGGGTGATTTTAACACTTGTTTACTCAAAAATGACTCTCGGTGTAAGAAATTATTAGAAATAACTGATTCCTACAATTTACATGTTTCACCTCTTAAGTCTACACACCATTCTCCTGGTTGTATCTAATCCCTTCTGGATCTTATAATGCGTTCATCTCCTGATTTTATTTCAAGACATGGCCAATGCCCTGCTGATGCATTTTCCTATCATGACCTGATATTTCTTTCGTACAAAATTCGTCCTCCTAAAGCTAAATCTAGAACTCTTCTGTATCGTAATTTTGCGGGAATGGATCAGATTCGACTCTGTGATGAAGCTCGCCAGCTGGATTGGTCGTCGGTATTCGCTGCTGAGTCAATTAATGACAAAATTTAAATATTTAATACGCTGCTTACTCAGTTATACGATACCCATGCCCCTTTGAAACCGGTAAAGATGAAACACCTTCCAGCACCGTGGTTGTCGGACGAATTAAAAAAGCTGATTGAAAAAAAAAACCTAGCTAAAAACAAATTTAAGATGCATGACAATGACTTCAATCGCGATAAATATAGAAAAGCTCGGAATCGATGCAATACAGCATGTAGAGACGCTCAACGACGCTACATTCACAAATCCGTCGAAAATGGCGACACTTCAAAAATCTGGAAATTCCTAGAAACACTTGGAGTTGGTAAATCATCACATAACTCCTATTAAAATTGACGTTGAGCTTTTAAATAAGCACTTCTCTTCCCCTTGTTAACTCGATAGTGTTGATAAACATCGCGCGCTTAAAATTCATTCCTCGCATCCAACTTCTAAATTTCCACCGTTTACATTCTCCTCTCACTGAGTGTGATGTTAAGAAGAACATATTATCGACGTCTTCAAATGCCGTTGGTACTGACTGCATAAGCCGTAAAATGATCATTCCCATCCTAGACATTATTGCTCCTACTTTAGTGCACATCCTAAATTACTCCATCACCCGTAGCACATTCCCTGTTGCTTGGAAAGATGCTCATATCATACCACTTCCCAAAAAACCAATAACCATAGTACGGTCTCTGCTCTGGTTAAGGTTACGGATGACATTCGTGCAGCCATGGATAATAAAGAACTCTCAATTTTGATTCTTTTGGATTTTAGCAAGGCATTTAACTGTGTTGATCATGAAATCCTTTTGAGTTTGTTAGGTTCTATTAACATATCTCCATCAGTGGTAGATTGGTTTCAAAGTTACCTCAAGGGCCGACGACATCGTATTCATCATAATGAGACTTTCTCCTCATGGTGTGATGTCCAGGCTGGGGTTCCTCAAGGTGGCGTCTTATCTCCCTTACTCTTTTCAATTTTCATTAATTGTATCACTTTATGCATTTCTTCTCTCTACCATATGTATGCAGACGATATCCAGATTTATCGACATGCAACACTTAATGATTTTCCTCCAGCAATTGATGCTATTAATGACGATCTTGTTTCAATCTCTGAGTGGAGTAAGCGATACGGACTTAACATCAACCCAAGTAAATCGCAGGCAATCATAATTGGTAGTCCAGGCATGATCTCGAAGATAGATTTATTAAATTTACCAGCCGTTGAATACAGAGGCACTACAATACCCTACTACTCCAACGTTAAAGATCTTGGTGTGTATTTAGACTAGACATTATCATGGTCAGTACAAATAAAAGAAGTCAGTAGGAAAATATTCGCTGCGTTGAGCTCATTACAACGACTCCAATCTGTACTTCCAATTCCAACCAAAATTATGCTAGCAAACTCTCTCCTTTTATCAATTCTAGATTACGCAGATGCAAGCTATCCTGATCTGACCGAGGACCAACTGAACAAACTTGAGCGACTTCAAAATATTGCTATTCCATTCATATTTTGCCTACGGAAATATGACCATGTCTCCGAATATCGTTCAAGACTCAAGTGGCTTCCTATACGTCTTCGCCGGAACCTGCATATTCTTTCCCTTCTGTACTGTGCGCTATGCAACTATAGTTTTCCTACGTATTTAAGTGAAAAATTTTAATTTCTTGGGGATCCTTCTTTATTAAGATCTAAGCGGTGCCTAACACTCAAAATGCCTGTTCACAAAACAAAATTCCTAAACGGTTCGTTTACTGTACAGGCCATGAAGTTATGGAATGCCCTTCCGGTACATATAAAAAAAGCTCTATCAATTTCAGCTTTTAAAAAGGCCGTTAAAAACTATTACCTAAATAATAATTTAGACGACTTTAATTAATTTCCTTTATATAACATTTTAGTATCATATATATGTATTAGTGTATAATATATGTAGTGAGTATAAGTATTAGTGTGTAAATATTTGTATGTAAGTTTATGACGGCACCGCCTACGCCGATGGTTTTAAAAATTCTCTCTCAGATTGGGTTGTCTGGAAGAGATGGCTAATTAGCCATAAGTCCGCCCATTGTACAACATTTATTTTTCGTTTTTTTTATTTTACTAATTTTGTTTTACTTTTTTTTCTGTGTGTTTCGCGTTGTTTGTGGTGTACAATAAAGTATATTTCATTCATAATTAATTCTAAGTCATAACTTAAGATTATTTTTTAACTTATATATGTGTAAAAACCTTGTAAAATTTGATACTAAAATTTATCTGCAAACTGCTTACTTGGATTGTTAGCAAGAGCTATTAAATATTTGGAAAAAAAATAATTATTAAGAAGAAACATGACAATCTATATACTTTTAAATTACGATATTATTTTTAATGTGTGCATTTAATAAAAACAGCTTTTCCACTAACAACTTTCACTATTATGTCTAACTATAATATAAAATTAATATAATTTATAAAGTCCGGCTCGAAGGACCATTTATGTAAAAACATCTTTGTGCAATTTTTAAAACGAGACATATATGGAAATTTGCGTGACATTGTTTGAAAAAAAAATGAACGTATCTATAAAATGTATCGCTAAGACTGAATAGCCAAAATTAATTAAAGATAGTTTGATATCTAAACATATAAAATATACCAAAATTCCATTATAATATAACACGAATAAAACACCGAGTGTTCATAAACTAAAAGCTGTATATAACTAAAAATTTATATTACTCATTTGGTCTAGACGGAACTTTTCAAAATGTCGGAAGACTTGGAGTATTGACGTTAAAAAATGCTTTATTGTAAAGTTTACTCGAATAGAATACATATATTTGATATAAATTCAAGTATTTTCTTTAAATTTAATTGAAATTTTCATAATAAATTTTACAAAACCTATATTAATAGTGTTATATAATTATAATTTCACTTGACAAATTTGTTTGTCTTATTAAAAGAAATTGTAAATGGTTTCTTAATTCAAAATTAAATTTGTTTTGTTTCTTCTCGTTTATGGACACATCTGGTCAAAGTATTTTTTTAAGGATTGTAAAGTTCGGCCGCTGATGTAACGTTTCTCTGACATCTATAAATTTTTGTCATTACTAAAACATCACAATAATAAAAAGCGTTCATCATTTAGGAGGTGTTTAGTTAAACAGTGCTCTCTTCCTCTTGCAAATGTCAAAACAATATCGATAGAAAGAGATATATCAATGTTAACTAAGACCGGTTTCTTTTTTTAAATCATATTATTTGTATGGAAAACATTCGATCAAAAATCGCACAGGAACAGTGGCCGGATATTAAAAATGATTGCAATTGGTGGTTCAGTGGCTGTCAGTTTCACCTTTAATCCTAGGTTAATCCTAGTTTATAATTATGATATAACATTATAGATTAGCAAATAGTTTTAAGTGAATGTGTAACCATAAGTCATTGTGTATTGTAGTCACCGTTTGTCATGCCATCTACATAATAGTGTAATGAACTAGTATGAAGTCCATTTCAATAGAATTGCTACAAAATATAAGCAAAGAGATATTATATTTCAAATGTAGTTGTAATTAACGACGGATTCAGAGTACGCTCTTTACTGCATGTTCGTTAAGTAGGTAGAAAACCGAGCCTTTTTATACGTATGAATAAGGTGGTTTCAGTCAGCCGTACTTGAACTACATAATAAATGATTTTAAAATTAATTACAGCTATTTGAGCAATCAAATTGCTTACCGATTTTATGTAATACCTCCATTGATCGGATTTACTACCCTAGGAGATGTTTTACAGTTTATAAGAGCACGGTAACATGAACACAAACTGAAGTATTAGCGTGTCATGTTTGCACGTAGTACTACCTTCATGCGCGCTTGGTTGCATTTTTGCAACACAAAAACAAATAGATGGAAAGAAATTCTCACTAGCAATAGAAAGTCTGAAAATCAACAGCGTACAGTCCCGTCGGGAGTGTCCCTCTGTCCTTAGTTACAACTCAGAATATAAGAACTAAAAAAAAAAAAAAATGTCTATGATAGTTTTGTCTTTGAAATTGTTCATATTCTATCGATATCGACTCATGACTATCGATACAATGACTGATTTTACTTAGCATATAAAAACCGTAGAATATATAAATTACGTATGTAATTGGATCATAATGTTATGTATTAAGAGAGTTATGTAATTACAATGTATATAATAGAAATCCGACGACGTTAGACGTGTTCCGATTTTGATTCGGCTCTAATGATTTTATAGAGATCAAATATTGATAAGTTAGTTTTAGGCGTGGTTATGAGTAGAGTATATATATATTTTTTTACTGAGATGACGTCACTGTGACGTTGCTGTAGAGTCATTTCAGTAAAGATACTAAAAGTCATATAATCATAACAAAAAGGAAAACGAAATAGGTAATTTCTTTTTCTAGGTGGCAAACATGAAATAGGGGTGCAGCGGGCGCTTATAGGGACGAGTGCCGGCGTGCGCTGCTGTAGCCGGGACTCGAACCCGCACCGCCGCGTACGGCGCCCGCTGCGCTGCACATGTAGACTCGTTACAGGCCGGACGGACTGTGCCATTCCAAAACTATCCAGTGATTTCAGTGTCGATATAACCAGTGTTGTTTGAGCTTTACTCGACTGACAGTTGTATCCGAACGTTTATTCTTTAAGGGGTGATCGGTTAGACGATTCTCTGTCTTCTTCTCTTGAATGTCATATCGTTGATGATTGAGAGAGATAGATGTATTTAACTGAACACTCGCTTAACGAAATTGATTAGTAATGTTACTTTGGCGAAAGTGAAGGTGTTATATAAGTGTTGTTATAATTTTAATTATAAAAAAATAGCTTGATTAACACTAAGGTTAGTGCGCTGTTTAATCTATAATATCTGTTAATAAATAATGGACCTTAAGTCACGGTAATAAGGATTAAAATAGTGTTTATTTTAGCGGCATTGATCCTGTGCCATTGTATTTAAGACTGAAGCGATTTTAGTCTATTAGATAAATAGACCTTAGTTGGATATAGTTCCAGAAATATATCAGTTATTATAATTTATATTAACGAGTTCAAATGAGGAACTTTGTCGCATTTATATGATCTGAATGTTTTATTAATTTTAATGAATAGTGATTTTATTTATTTTTTTTGAAAATGGAATAATAAACACACACACAGAGAATACCGTGTGTTCATTTGTTGGTTCAAATTTAATTATGTAAGTTTCTCATTGGTATATCATGACGTGATAGATGTAATGAATTCAAGACGCCCCAATAAAATATTAGCGGACTTCCAAAATTTAACTTCCTCTATTAAATAATATATTGTACTAGTTGTCGTTCGCGTCTCCACTCGCGTTCAGGCATTTCCTGCCTTAGATTTCAAGCTTGCTTCATTTCAAGTAACTCACCGCATTTATAATATCAGTATAGATTTTCTAATGATTCAATCAAGAAATATTTATGATCTCTGCAAAACAAATGTTACATCAGAATAGTTCATCACAAGCCCGGTTACTACATTACATAAACGTTACGTTTATGTAGAGCAGTATTCAGTCCATTAATAATAATCTGAAAGTTTGGCCTGTGAAGACAACCTTCAAACCGGAACACAATCATTGTATCTGGCAGTAGCTTATCTGATGAGGAGGTGGGTGACCTTCTGTACTGTAAATGGCAAGCCAATGGTACCTTCAGAATTATGCTTAGTGGTCTACTAAGCGTAAGAAAAACGTATGGTATATTGAATGTAGTAACTGGGCTTACTTTGATTTTGAAATTATATCTATCTTGTGACATAAACAACAAACTATAAAAAAAATTAATCTATGACGGTTTTATTTTTTTTAATTTAATTGCATTATCTTCCACAATAAATATAAATAATTTATCATATAATGTTTATTCTCAATGACCACTGCCGTAAGACTTTTATAAAATGTTATCTTTTTTATAAAATAATTTAAAAAAAAAAAACTAAAATTCACAAGATTCCCGCCTTTTCGCGTTAACTTCAAAGATTATCAAACTAAAATTTTATTCATACTGAATAGTAGTGAAAATAGATAATATTAATATAATTACATTCCAAGAATACATAAGTTTTTTTTTTAATCTCTTGCTTGCATTATCTAGATACAGATATTCTATAAGTGACTCATGTTGCCAGACCAATCAATATGTTAAAATTTCGTCGATACATTTTAAGCAATGCTGAATGTATTGTGTGCAATGTTTTATCAAATGGGTCAATTCCACAAACGAATTTTCACCGTATCGTAAATTACTTGGAAAGTAACTAAAATAAATTAGTAGAATTGCCCTCAGTAACTATTCAGCTGAAGTTGACTTTAGTGAGGAATACAATCGGGAACGTATAGTAACCCCAGTGACAGACTGGCTATTGAATGATTGGTGTGGTACCATTAAAACGGTAGATAGCCCTTATCGTTTATTAACAATAGTTAAACTCATAATATTTGATCCTTTTGGTGTGTATAACTATTACAAAGACCACTGCCATTTAGTATAAAAATATTAGTATGTACATACCTAATATGGGTGGATTCATGATAAATATAATGATTGCGTGTTTAAATGTTTGATCAAATCTCAGGAATATATTCGTACAGTATTACAGACAGAATTTATAATTATTGAAAAATACTTGTTGAAAAATACCATTGAAATATACTAACTTTTAGTTTATAACACTACAACTAATTTCGATATTTATTATATAACGGTCTTAACTAAAACGCATTTATAATAAAACTTTTTTTTTTTTAATATCGGCTCTGGATACAAGTCCTACATAGCCTACCATAGAGTATCTCATAACATTCCTTCAACAACTTGCCAGTGATGAAAATAATACTGAAAATTTATCTTAGATTTAGTAGTCTTAGATATATAAGAAAAAAAATGATGAATTCCATTGCGATTATTATGAATATTATTTCAAATTAATGCACTTGCTTAAAGAAAATTAATTATTTTAGTCGTTAATCGATTGATATAACTTCATATCTCTAATCTATAAAAGTCACTCACCTATCGTTCTCATTTCTCACTCGAACTCACTCTATCCTTAATTTATATAATGTAGCCACTATCTCAGTACGACCTATAATACTATAGCACACGTAATTAAATCTAGCTTTACAAACAAATGCTTAAAACGCTAACCAAATAAAATTTTATTATAATTAAAACATAAAAAAATTAAAACTGTTTATTTCGAATTAAATTTACTCAATGTTTGTACGATTCGATTTTTAAATTTAAAAAATTTCGAACGCGAATTATTTTATTCGAATTATTAATATGTATTTTATAAAAATAACAGGTGCAATATTGTAATGAAACATTTTAATACTATGCTCGTTAAATGTGAATCGTATTACAAGTAGTTTAAGGTGCATTTTCGATGCATTTATTTTCAACACTTAATATTAAACATTTAGTTACAAACGTTGTTCAAGTTGTATTAGCTAAACAATGCTGTATTCTTCTATCGAATGTCAAACCACTAATGATAGAAAGAGATGAATGTATGTTTAGTTACACACGCTAAACTACGTTTGTAACGCCGTTAATAAACAGTTATTATATATGATATTCAATTTTTAGTAATTGTTAGTATTTATATGAAATTAGTGTAGTTTTATTTGATATTGTCTTTATTTACCGGAATATGTAATTAAATTACAATAAAGGTTACGAATGTTTGTATTTCTATTATATATATTGTAGTTACTGGTTACTCGATCGCAACCAAATAATTTGTATATAGATGTTTAAGTATATTTACATTATGCTTTTATTATTCAAATTAATGAATTAGGTTAACGAATATATCATACTATAAGAATTTTAATTATAGATATTATGAAATTTATTTCGATAAAAATCGTAATAAATACTTTTTGTATGCCATTAACATTATAATATAATTAATGTAAAGTTCAGTAACGGCAGCATACAGCATTTATGTAGTAAATATAATTTTCATTCCCTCTCGATTTCCTGGTATTTGTGGGAATGATTTCTTGATTTGGAACGGAAGTGTGTAACAGCAAAGGAAGCGCGCGCTATTTGATTTGACCAACGAGAGCGCCGTGCTAGAGTTGCCCGTCCAATGGCAACACCTCGTTAACCGAGAGGGTTTATTACCAACGTGAGATGTCAGATGTTACAAATCATACGACTACTGAGAGCGCGCGCTAATGGTCCATAAATATCCCACTTATGGGCAAAGGTCTCGTCTCGTTTCTGAGGACGCGTAGAGCTCATTCCATCAATCGATTCAATTAATTTCCCTAAGACTTGCGATGTTTTTCTTCGCTGAGTACGAGATGAATTATAAACGCGAATTATTCATATGGAAATTAAGAGCTTGCCCAATTCGAACCCGAAATCTTCGGTAAAAAATCATGTGTTCCACCCACTGGACCACTCGGTATTATAAAGAATTAATTATATATATTATTTAATTTAGTTGTCCTAAATGTATTTAATATTTTTAATATTGTAAATAATTCTCAATATATGTGAATTTTCAATCTCATGGCATAATAATAATATAAGTATTAATGTAATTTAGTTTAAGTATAATATCTCCTCATAATGTTTAAGATTATCAAACAGAATTCAATTTTAAATCAAACGCGATATCATAGTTTTGTCTCGTTTCATTACTCACTTAAACGACGTACAAATGTATTTCTTGTCTCGCTCGCACTTAATTTTGTAACAAGAATAATAATAGATTTGTTTATTTCGATTATTGTAAAATTTACTGAAAATATTTCTTTGCTGACTGTATTTGTTTTTTTTTAATAGGTTAAATTATATGATATCACAAGTTTTTTAATTGTATATTCGCGTACAAAATTTTTAAATTAAATTTTATTTAATGTGATAAATTAATATTCCAATATCTTTATGTTTATTAGAAATAAATTTTAATTACTCGTTTATAAGTTTGTAACGTCAGAAGAAAAAAAAAAGTGTAGCGTTTGTACTGACCGTACGCGTTCGGCACAATTACATTATCATGTATAAACGAAGATGCTATTCTTGTACATTGTATATGGTGTCGTTTAAAAGATAGTCAATAAAACAATTTGTAATCACTTTTATTTTATTTATTTTAATTCCTGTTCGAAATTCAAATATGAACAAAAAAGGCTATATTTTTGGAGCCTATTTTTATATATGGCATTGGTAGTTGGTTAAAATTTACCCGATGGTAAGTAGTCACCAATACCACATACCTCCATAGAGATTGACGCTGTATGTAACTTGAATCATGTCCTACATGACCAAAACGCTACCGACACAGGGAACTGAGATTTCGTATCCCTCGTGTAGGTAGTTATAACCTAATTCTATGTTTCTGTATTTATATACTTAAATGTACGACAAATATATACTGGTCTCCAGTAGGACTCGGATAATTTATGTTGGGTTACTTTTTCCCCTTTCCTTTCCCCTTTCCCTTCATCTCGGGTTCTGGTTCTGGTTGCGGTTCCGGCGGTGGTGGTGGCCAGTATTTGTCGAAGAACTCGTCGTCTGCCGCAAAAGCAAGCGGTAGGATGTGCGAGCGACGATTCCAATCTTCACGGTCCTTGTCTTCCAGCTCTTCGACTTCGCGTTCGTCTTTAGCTTTGAGCTGATAAACAAGGAAGCTTATCACAGTATTATTGTGAAAACTTATGTATAATGTTTAAAATTTAATTTTATTTAATCAAGTAGGTTTAAGGACTTTTAATGGTCATGTTACAGTATTGACTTTAACGTAAAGATATCAGCAGTTCGGTATGTTGATACTACCGAGAAACACCGTCAAGAAACTCCGTATTTACTATAAGTGTAATATTTTTATTGGTGGGAGGGTCTTGTATATCTGGGTAGGTTACTTAAGTTACAAGTCAATATTTTTTCTACCGCCAAACAGCAATAATTTGTATCGTTGTTTCGGTTCAACTAACCAGTGAAACTTCTAGGCGCAAGAGATAGTACCTATATCTTGAAACTTCTAGGCGCAAGAGATTATTTATTTATTTATTATTGCAAGAGATAGAATATCTTACGAGTTGGTCTTATATGCGACCTCTAAATGAGAAAGAAAAAGTGGCTTCCAATTGTTACAATAATATTAAATTATATTGTTATTATTGTTAAAATATATTGTTAAAATAGCATTTGCCTTTCGCATAAAAAAAAAAAAAAATTGAACATCCAAAAGTGCACGACTCGTAACAAATATTGAATCGAAAAATCCACTTATTGCCAAAACCCAAAGTGAAACGAAAACAAATTGGAGGAATTAAAATACATATACAGACATGCAATACAAGTATTATTGTTTTTTTTTTAAATACAGAAAACTGAGAATCACAATATTGATGAATGTATTGATTCGTGTGTTATCAGGTTTTACATTTGAAAAAGTTTTTTTGGACTATTTTGATGTTTTTCTATCAAATCGAATTAGTTTTTGAATTTATTTTCATTAAATTATCTTTACAACGGTACACAACTCTTGATTCAGTGCTCTAACCAAAGAGTATATCAATGAATAGGTATAGTTGCCGAAATAAGACGAAAAATAGTTTCGATATTTTCTGATGCTTCGAGACGTGCAAAAAATGAACGTCAACTGAACTAGATTATTCTTCGGTAACCATATCACGTAAAACAAATTGAATGAATATCAATGAGACATCGCATCGCGTACAAGCACATTCACTGAGAAGACTGTTTACAATTGTTTAGAAACGATACGTTATTAGCTGATGTTGACCGAGTCCTTAAACTAAGACACCAACATTTTAGCTCTATCTCTATCTGAGTGTATTCATAATAGCTCAGTGGTTAGAACTGTTAGCAGAATGTCTGTGCTCGTAAAGTGGAAGTGGATTGCTACAGAAACACTTGTATTTATTTGATCTAAAGAACGTTTTTATAATTTTAATATGTACTCTTACAATTTTCTTAAGGTGTGTATTTTACTTTTCTACACATAAGACGAAGGAGGCACCACAGATTAAAAATAAAATTGTTTATATAAATTTAATGTTTTTCTATTTTATGTATTGTCTATTTTTTTAACAAGAACAATTTATTCTTAACTGATGATCGTGAGTTCCACAAGCTCCAAACCCTAGATATTTACAAGGTGATACCATAATTCTCAGGAATTTAACGAACAGCAGCAAATCTGTCTATCATCTGTTTTTATGTGTTACCTTTGACACTTCAAGAAATACAAGTCAATCCTCGCACAACTGCGTCGATAACATTGGAATCTAAGACATACTGGTTCACCCACACCGAAATACAGCGATACAAATTAATGTACTATAGTAGCGGCACGCTATGATGGCCGTTTTGACGTTTGCCCGCTCATGAAGTTTCGTATTTAATAAATAATTACATCAAAGGAGCAAATTGTTGTTCTTTATTGTCAATAGTGACGTGCAGTTAGTCATAAAATTTATCGAACGTGATTTCTAAACTACAAATATTAGGGTACCGCGAAGATAACTTTTTTATTTATTTTTTTGCGTAAACGTGTACGTCACACTCTCACACTCGACCTCGTAGCGGTGTTATATTTGTGTTGACAGTAAATATTTTATATTTTATTTTTTATATTTTGATAGTAAATGTTTTTGGTTTCTTTTTTTGTATCAATTTATTTCTTGTATGTAATGTGTTTATAAAGTTATTCATTCTAATTCCAATTTTTGATTTAAATTGATATCGTTCGAATATATTACTTAAACTTATTTTATATTTTTTTATTAAACCTTTTTAATCAGATCTTGCAACAAAAATTTCAATTAAATTACTTGCAAAAAAACAAAGATTTGAATATATTATATCGATAATAAATTTACATTTCACATCATTTTTTTAATGTGTCAAAACGGCCATCGTATCTTGCCGCTAGAATAGTCTAACTATATGCGGAAAAGCATAAACAGCCTTCATGTCAAGCTTTGGAAGGTATTCACGACATAATTATGATGACTGACTCACCTCTAGTAGAGCCAAATATTCCTCCGTGTCGACATCCTTTTTCTTTCCTTTCGCTGGTGGTTTCTCCTTTTTCGGAGATTTTTCTCTCTTCGGTCTAGGCTTGAGTGGGGCAAAGAGTTTTTTAGGATTTTGTATTTGGAACGGGGCATCCAGTATATTATATTCCGGTGTGAATGTGAATACAGAACGGACGAGATCGTATTGGTAGTCTGTGCTGAATCTGTAAACATGAAATGTGTGTTTTATTGTCTACTAGCTGTGCCTGCGACTTCGTACGCGTTTGAATTTAACAAAAAAGTTATTGCTCTGTTCGTAGTTTTTACTATAACTTATTAATTCTGTATTAGGCAGCTTTTGTGATATTAAGTCGTTGGTGGGAGGCACCCGACGTGATGACAGTTGTAGTTTGCCCGAGGGTTGCCTGCTGTACTGGACAGTATTTGGACTTTGCAGCGTGGCTTTATTATTATTTTATATATAATTCTAAATAAAAGTAGCCTAAGTTACTCCTTATGGCATCAGCTATCTGCCAGTGGAAGTCCCGTCAAAATCGGTCTAGCCATTCCAGAGATTAGTCAGACCAAACAGAAGGACAGACAGGTAGAAAAAATTGTGAAAAATTATAATTTGGTATATGTGCCATGTATACACAAACATATGCATTTCATGAAAAGCGGTTATTTCAATATTCAAACAGCACTCAAATTTCCAATAAGTACGTAATATAGATTATAGTTAGGCAGACTGGCAATTGGACCACCTGATTTTAAATGGCCTCTTGCTATAAGAAAACCATCCCTTACAACCCCCCCCCCTCCTTATACGAAATAGGAACACTCTATAGTATTGCTTTTTGGGGATAGAATGATTTTGTAATACAGTCATCCATTGGATATTACCTAACTAGACGCACGCAAAGCCCTACCACCAAGTAAATATTATAAAGAAATAAATAAATATAAACATTAATATAGTATTTTACAATTTAAAAAAATCGAAAAGAATATCGCCGATATTTATTTCGTATTTCAAGTGCATTGACAAAACTAGAGCCACAGAATGAACTATGAGTATCTCTAGCTTGGCCTCATAAAATTTCGGTCTTGCCCTACCTATGATTATACTGAGAGGTAGGGTATACTATTAATAATATTAAAATGTTATTGTACTGTACGAATTTCAACCAGCTTGCAAGTATGTCACACATAGCGCTGAAAATAGTAAACTGTGAGTATCAATTATTTCTGCTTACAAGTCAAATATGTAATGTATTATGTTCGTGAGATCTCTCAAAGAACATTCATATGCAGCTCCCTGGAACGTGACCGACTGTTTTGGCTCCAGTGATGCTTGGGCGGTAGTTCTCCCATCTGTGTCTGCTTTATAGAATACCCCAGCCTCTTGCGGCGTTGGTAGACGTTCTTCTTGTGCTATGAATCTCGCCGCTGATAGCATGTTCTCCTAGATTTATAAACATATTTTTATTTATAGTTTGTTTAAATTTTAGAAAGACAGGATACTGGGTAGGTGATCTGATGGTGGTCGTCTACGGTAAAGACACTGTCACTTTAATAAAATAGCGAAGATGTTATATCCTATCTTCCTGTTAATACATTTATTCATTCACCAATTACGTACTTGTCAGTGGAACAATTGCTAACTAAGTGGATAGTACCCATCGAGATGCAGTCCTGAGGTCTGTTTTGTTTGTTAGTTTACAAGAATATATTTTAGAACTTTTTCATCGATCTACACGGAGCTAACTCATTGTATTATTTTTATCTATACCTTAACACAAATAATGTTTAAAGTTATGTTAAGATAAATTTGCCATAACGTATAACACCGGAATCAATAATTGATATTTCAAGTACAAGACTTACGTGACGAGGTGAATCAAATACTATCAAATGAATGAAATATGATAAAATAGAAACCAATTCACCCGAAACCGTCTCAACGTTCGTTGACGATTAGCTGCGTCGAAGTTTTGTATCTCTTTCATCCACTCGCAAAACCAAAGTATTAAGACTGCTTGTGAAGCTACAAATTACACAGACATTTAATGGATGGTGTGCTGACCGATTGCGGACACGGCGGCCAATTCCAAGGGAAACCAGTCAAGTACGCAGGACATATTATGATGCACATGTGTTTTTTATGGTATCGGTAGGCGGACGAGCATATGGGCCACCTGATGGCAAGTGGTCACCACCGCCCATAGACAATGGCGTTGTAAGAAATATTAACCATTCCTTACATCACCAATGCGCCACCAACCTTGGGAACTAAGATGTTACGTCCCTTGTCCCTGTAGTTACACTGGCTCACTCACCCTTCAAACCGGAACGAATCCAGGGGCAGGACCAGCACTTAATTCTAAGGAATTACTAATATTACTATTTTCGACCAATGACGTGAAAAGCTTGTACTAGAAGTGGGGATGACTAGAAGAGGGACTAGTCCGGGGCTCAGGATTGAATCTTTGAATTGACTTTAAAGATATAATTTGATTTTAAATACTGAAAAAAATCTTTAAAATATTAGAAACAACTTTTAGCTTTTAAAATATTTAAATTATAGTAAATTATACAAACATCTGTCCATTTCGTCTTCCTGAGCACGTCTCAGTAAATTGGCCAATGTATCCAAAAACCAAAACTCAGCTAAACTTTTTTTATACTGCGTACAGCCTGTAATCGCTCCCAATATATCTATACATTTTTGCTGTGTCGTCATGTCTATTTTAGGTATAGCAGCTGGATCGAAATCAGTTTTGAACTCATTCGGTAGAACGTGAATTCTGTTATAACCCTCTATTTCTCGAACCCTTTCGGGTAGGATTTTCCTTAACGACGGCGTGGGAAATATAGCTGCTTGCTCTTCTTGGACTTCTTCGACTGATAATTCTGTTGTTTCTTCTTCAATTAATTCTTCTCTAACTTCTTCTTCCTCCTCTATTACAGGAACTGTAACGAACGTTTTTACATTAATCTCAATGTAATTGGATGCTGCAGTTTAATTACTATCTAGTTTACTATTGTTAGGTGTTAGGTTAGGATACCTCGGGGTACATGTCAGTCACCTCCTCGTGGTGTACTCTGGGCGACGGGGGCGGCTTGAGCTTGCTCGTCGGCCACGGCTAAGACTGGTGCGGAGGGATGCCGCGGGACCGCTCCCGGTACGTCTCTGGTAGCGCAGGGCGGACCATGTGAGTAGCCTCGTTGGCTAGGAGGGAGTGGGAGGGCTCACTACTCGAGCCTCCCAGGTGTTCTACACCGGCGGTCAGCGGCGGAGCCAACCATCTTATCTGCCGCAGGGCATCAGCTTCGTTGACGCCCTGTCTCCAGTGGCGGACTCGGGGGAGATCGTCACTATTGCGACATGGAGAATGAGGGGGAACGCGGGCACTAGGCTATTTTTTTTAATAAAAAATATGGGCGGCTAATTTTTTTTAATAAACATTGCCTGTTATAACCTTCTTCAACTTCCCCAGATTCTGAAGATGATACCAATGTTTCTGGCGCTGATCGCACGCACTCCAGACCAGAGTCTGAGAGTAGTTTATCCAGAAGTAACTTGTGTTCATCTTCTGTTTTACGAGATGACATTTTCGAATCAACTCTGCTTAACTAGTTACTATACTTCCTATGTGGCGTAGACGGAAAAATGTTGGCGATCAGTTGCAAAGACACCTGCAATGATCTAAAATAATAAAATAAACACATTTTATTAAATAAATTGATGATTTAAACGTAATCTAAGTAGCCCTGTCTTAAGTACAAGAATGGCCCGGTGCAAGCAGTGATACGGAGATCTCCCCGAAAAGATATTTAAGGGACTTTTCGAGGCGCCACACCGATGATCCAAGACTTAAATTTCATCGGCGAAGCGCCTACCAAATCGCAATTTTTTTGGCCTGGATTGAGAGGGGCCTGAATATAAGTAATATATAATACATAAAGAATATATATATTCGTGTTCAAATAAATAATAAATGTTCAACGACACTTTGTACAGAACAGCGCACTGTAGGTATAAGGAGATACAGAATTTCGATCGATAGTGATTATAATACTTATCTTATTACTACCCGTACCGGGTAGAATCAGAGTTTCAAGCTTACGTGGAACGTTTACATTGAAGGACAAACATATAAAAAAAAACCTCGATTTTTTCTGTTAGGACCTTTCTCGGACCTGCGTACATTATGGCTTAGGAACGCATACTGCTTAAACAGACAGACATCAAGACGTGTAGCTTTTTACTAAATTTAAAAAATATTATTGAAGGAAAAAATATTATTAAAATATATTTGAAGAATTGTCTATATTAAACTTTAAATATTTACTAAAATATATCCGTACTAAAGTGCCTAGACATATTATAAAACAAGCGATCAAATTTATTCTTAATCTATGCAATATTTAGTAATAGAATTCTAAAAAAATTACCAAATTTGTCAAGAGAATCACTAAAGACTAAATAAACTACCGACGGAAGATTTATTAAGTGTCAAGACTTTATGAAGGTTTGTCTAAAAAGGTTCTCTATGTTCCCACAAAAAAGTTTCGATGTAATTTTAACTAATAACATTATTGTGACAAAGAATTTCAGATCGAATTACTTAGTATATGAATTAGTGTAATGTTTTAATGAAAATACGATACAAGAACCCGCGTCAAATTAAATTAATTCCTGCATTAATAGTTTCGCTTATCCCACTTCGCACAAATTTCGCGTTACACTATCTTGAATTACAAATTGTAATTTACAATTCGACAATTCGTCCTTATAACAACATATATAAAGTTCAAAATACTATATAAAAGTAAAAAAAAAAAATTCAAATATAAACAAGTACATCAAACAAAACCGAGATTTCATTAATTTGACTTGACAATTAGTGAACACTAATTGGAAAACCAAAAATGGGGCCCTATGAGGGGTTAGGTACCGAAATATAGTAAAAGACAGACATAGTTTATGTATTTCAATGTCATGGGCCGATGAATGCAATAGTTTTGGGGGAGAGGGTGGTTAGTGGAGACTAGTTTTATGGAAACATGTTATCGGTATATTGTATTTTAAAGCGCAGTCTTTTGCTTGCCAGCTTAAAAAAAAATACTCGCTGACATTGCACGAGAAAAAATATCAACGGCTTCTAAATTTAAATTATAACAACTTACAATGAACTTCTAATTAGCATGACATAACAAACACACAAAGAAAAAAAAAAAACGATTTTCTTCGAACATACTGGACAAATCGTATTGAAATTTTATTTTCTTCGCCTATTTAATAATAATAATAATAAAGAAGTCGTGACGCGGCACATCCGGTTATCCGGGGACCGGATCCGGTGCTAGCAATTTTGGCAAAATGATAGAACTGTTGCATGAGTAGACACTTTAAATGCGCTTAATTGTTAAAAACTCTTTAATCTAGGCTTGATTAAATTACATCGTTTATGTACTGCAGAACATACTATCAGCACTGCTTAAAAAACTTCGGTTTTGATACTGAACTGATATTATTGGCATGAGCAAGAGTCATGGTCAAAGTAGGTAAGCTTATGAATTGTTATGAACAGCTGTGCTTCGCACATTAGCTATGATTAGCTATGATCGATATTTTATATAAAAATAATGAAGAGAAGGCAGATGACCGCCTTGCAAGAACGCCAACAACATCAAATGAATCAGATACGGATGACGAAGACACAACGAATGATGAGGAACAAGGAGTTACAGTTACAATAACTGATCCTCGTCATCCTTATCCTTCTAAGGCAGAAGTAATTCTTAGATACAATGAGTTTCTTCAATAAGTGCGGAAAGTGGTAAAGCTTTTCAAAAGATTGTCTACTAAAAACGATATGTGACTGCAAACGTATGTGACAGACGAAACAGGTAAAGAACAACGCCTTACTTTGGATTACCGCTAAAAACCTAATTATTATTTCTTTACCGTAAGTTGTTGAAACTATTTTTTTTTAAATTATAATACAAACTCGTTGTTGTGGTAATTGTGCCGCTCATTAGACAGATTTATCAAATCGTATTTATCTGAACCGATCTGGCTGAATCCGACCGGATCCGGAAAATGTCGCAGAATAGGCGACAAAGGAAAAAACTTATCGTTTTTAATAAAGTATATTTCTATTAATATTGATAACTTACACAAATACACACTAAATATATGTCTAAGCATCAAAAAGTTTAATTGGGATTTATTTGTTTTTTGTCGTAAATGCTGGCAACGTCAGTATGTTGTAAGAGAAAACGTGACAGCCAAAAGTGTCACTGTTGATGGGATATCGAAAAAGAGATATATTACGAATGTGAACGAACAGTCTTACATTCCTGATAATGAGTTGATGCCTAACCCCTTCGATAGATATATAAAGATACAAAGATGAATACATAAAGGAATTAAAAAATATATAATTCGTGGTTGAACTTTGTGCAAGACCGTAACTAGACAAGGGGCGTTTCACATCTTAGTTCACAAGATTAGTTATATATAGGCGATGCGGGGAATGGTTAATGGTACGGTGCCAATGTCTAAGTGGTGAACACTCACCATCAGGTTTCAGTCTCAAGATATTACACCAAAAAAAAAACTGAAGTGTTTATTCAAGTACTTTTAACAATCACCGAATCGGAATGTATCTTCAGAAGAACCGCTAATTTAGAAAGAAATTTATTACCCTTAAACAAAACAAACGACCCTTCAACTAAGTATGTTTTTTATATATCATGCAGAGAAATCAACCACGAACTATATAATCTTGTATTGAAACATACAAGAACGTTCATAGAAGACACATCGAGTTTCGGAGAAAGTTTTAGTACATAAAATAATTTAAATTTAGACATATGACGTCATAAGCGAGAAATTTTATACTAATTTAATATCTCTAATTGAAATACAAAACATATGCACGTTTTCAGATTGCTAATATATCCGGAAGATCTGATAAGGAAGGTTTTAATGTTTGAAAGAATATGCAAAGATCTTAAATACAGGGTTATTGGTAATTCGACGTATTCCCATTAGGAGGTTATAGGGGTGACTATTTGCGATAATTTGAACCCATATTCATGATGCAAAAGTGAACCATTTTTGAGTTACAACGTTTTTTAGATTTTTTCAAAATAAGTCAAAATTGCAACTTCAAAAATTTATTAAAAAAAAAGTTGAGGGAAAAAAATAAAAAAAATATTGAAATAATAACGTTTTCCGTCTCGCATTTTTAAATTTGGACCGATAATTATTGTTTAAATATTGAAAAATATCCAGTGTTTAATCGTTTTTATAAATCAGAAGAAAAAAGTAGATTTTAATCGAAACATTTACTAAAGATGTGTAATTTAAAAAAGGAATGTTAACATAATTCATTAATAAAGCAATGAAATTCAAACAATACACACTCGAAAGTTTAATTACGCCATTTTTTCGACAGAACCGCCGTCAAGAACTAGTTAATGCGTAGTTAAATATATGCAGTAGTTTTGGACCCTTCCGAAATATAATGAAGGGAGTCCCCTAGTTTATTCCACTCTAGTTTTAGGCTAGATCTGAACAGGGTTGCTAGTTTAATTTTTTTGTGTGTGTTTTTTTGTGGCGACTTACAGATTTCTTTGTTTGAAATTTATTTAATGAAAAATAAGTTTACTTGTCATGGATATGTGTTTATTTGTAATACAACATCGTTACGACAGTAAATAAATTACTACGAAAATAAAAAATAATTCATACGCCATATTCAAAAAAAAAAAATACATAATTTTTTCAACATTTAAATTTGGAACTTATTTAAATAATATTATCACTTAGAATAATAGTTATAGCACATAAAACATAATTAGATATACCATATTACCTTACTACGCTTAATATTCGAAGAGAGCGTGACTTCCGATATAGTTAATAAATAAATTAAATTTATTTAATAACAATTTAAATCGATACTTTGAATAATAAAAAAGAGTAACTATTCAGATCCTTGTCAGTCAGTCAGTCAGTTCTTTAAGGTAGAATCTATATAAGGATTTGAAATTACGATTCAAAAGTTATATTACACATAAATTATTATTAATTCATTCGACACATTTTTATTTCTATTTCTCGTTATTTTTGATGACATATTGTATAAAGTATTCGTACTTATATACAGTCTGAATTTAGATTATATACTTGTATTTTATATGTATTGATAATATAAATAATAAATAAATACAAATTGGACAACATCACATACATTACTCTGATCCCAATGTAAGTAGCTAAAGCACTTGTGTTGTGGAAAATCAGAAGTAACGACGGCACCACAAACACCCAGACCCAAGACAACATAGACAACTAATGAACTTTTTCTATGTCGACTCGGCCGGGAATCGAACCCGAGACCTCGGAGTGGCGTACCCATGAAAACCGGTGTACACACTACTCGACCACGGAGGTCGTCAATACAATATACTTAATTTATTTATTGATATATAATTTGTGTATTCAATGATTACATTTATTTAATAGTTTTAGTAAGAGATTCATGTTATTTTATTCATTACAGCATCATACATACATACATTAGCAGCATGTAAATTTCCCACTGCTGGGCTAAGGCCTCCTCTCCTTTTGAGGAGAAGGTTTGGAGCATATTCCACCACGCTGCTCCATTGCGGGTTGGTGGAATATGCATGTATATATGCATTTCAGCATCACCCACCTCATATTCTATGAGCTATCCTAACCTACACCGTTGGTTGCCTGCAAGAGATCGCGATGTAGCGTCTTTTATTAAGGCTAGAATCTATGTTGTATTAATTTATTTTATCTGTGTGGTGAGCTAAAACTATAAAGTAAAGTAAAGTACGATTCTTCACGATGTTTTCCTTCACAAACTTAACTCCATTACATTACGCCAAGCTTGCCAAATTAATTTTAAATATGTTTCAGATCCGTACCGTTCTAAACTTTCGATTTCGACTAATGAGGCAACTTGAATTTTAATTAAAAAAAAAAAACTATTTCTTAAAAAACAAATGAATTGTCAGCCCTGTATAGTTTCCTCAGTCGTATTGAACCCGCGCCCCCACCGCTCGAGGGCCCACCTCGCGAGCTACGGGGCCTGATGTTTACCAAGGCTTGCTACTATTGCAATTCGGATAGCAAAAAATAATTAATCTCCATGTGTTAATTGTTGATAAAAACACATACGCTATGTATAAAAGGGGATAGGGGTTAAGTTTGAAACAAATCAGTGCGAAGACAAAAAAAAAATTCTAAACATTTGCTAACGTACTTAACGTAAACACATGTTTTTTTTTAAGTAATTCATATTAAATATTACAATATATACTTAAGTATAATGATTATAAAAAATGTACAGTTTTGATTTTAACGCAAGTCTTATATAAAATTTTATTGTATTTGATTAACATACCGCTTCGAAATAAGTGCTTTTATAAGCCTACTTGAATAAAGAATATTATAATTGTGATTTTGAATTTGGAAGACATATTAAATATTATCAAACTATTTAATAGTCGATCTCATTAACTCAATTTATTACAGATTATATATTACGATATAATATTAAGAACGTAATGATTTAATTCGTTTTGAAATTAGAATTTGGAGTCGATGGAATGTGTTTGGTAATAAATAATGTGTATAAAAATCGCAATATAAAATAAATACTAAGTCAGAAAAACTGCATGTAACGCAAAATAATTCGTAATTCGAACGAAAATTATTTCAAATCGAATGTATTAAACTTATAAAAAAAAATACAATGGTTTTATAAATTAAAAATAGTTACCGTCATACCATTTCATTTATTAAGATTCGCGCCAAAAATCGAATTTCAAATTTCGAAAATCAGAAACTTCTTATAATTTTAAAATATGTTTTTATTTCTAGACGCAAGGAACACGAAATATCGTTTATCGCACGCATTATTATGTTATGTGCATACCGTTGTTAGTGTGTGTGTACGCACACGAGACGGTGCGTGCGTGGCAAAAATGCTTCGCGACTTGGGTAACTATCGGACGCGTTGGAAATGTATAGAGTCACCTTGAAGTACAAATTTTCATTTCATATTATAAACTTATTTATTTGATATTGTTACACTTTTTTAATGTAAATTTATTTGTTCTTGTAATCATTGCTGCATGATTTTTATGAGTACAAAACTTGATTTATTTTAATGTTTCCGATATAAAACTTTACAAATTAATTCTTCTTCAAAGTTAGTTTTAACACATTTATTATTTGTTGTAAATTTGAATAACATAATGTTTATTTTATTAGATTATTTAAAAAAAAGATGTTAAAGTAACAATAATAGATAAAAAAAAATGGAATGACCACTCCATTTCACGACTTGCTCCCAACTTCCCCAACTGCCGAGGTGAACGAACTCACGAAATGCACGCACACACACGCACATACGCACACAACACGGACAAGCCGTCAAACATTAACGTAGGTTAGTGCGGGACGTATAATGTATAATTTTTGTATAATTTTCACGACACCATACAATATTCATACATTTGTATAACGTGTTAACACACACAAATATGTACAATATCATTTTGACGATTCGCAATATGTGAGGTGAATGAACCCTTTTTTCGATAGTTTTAGGGTGGCTTACTTAAGGGGTGGACGATTTTTTTTTTGTGTACTTAAGCGATGGATATTTCGCGTTGATTAATGTGCCTCGAATCTTGACAGTCGTGTTATATAAAGGTCTTATGTGTGATTGTGTCTCGTTGAATTTTGATATTTATACATAACCGAATGAAGTTGCCAATGTACTTTCACTTTTATATCTTTTAAGCTGTATGGTAATTTTTTTCCGAAGTATCTTTCATCTCTTTCTCGCAAAATTGAAATCGCCTGTTATCGTCAACGACTAAGTACAAAAGTCCTTATTTTAAATTATCTTTACAAATATAATGATATCTACTACACAGTGAGCTTGAACTCCAAGGAGAGACATAGGCTGATTTTTGTGCATAAAACATTAAATCCGAGCAAAGCCGGAGGCGAAAACTAGTTAATTATATATTAATGTCGCCTTTAATCTCTATAACATCATATAGTACTGTATGTTTCTAATATTCATTAAAAAATAAATAATAATATTTTAAAGGATTCCTCTGCTAGTTGATATATACTTACTTATATGTTGATATATGATATATACATATATATAGTTGCAACTTTACTATGACATACGTATATAGTAGTCGTTAGTCTATATAAAATCTGTAGTCTATCTTCCATGGCAGTACTAAAGCAAAATAAACAATATTTGACATTTAATTGACGCGATATCATTGGTCCAGATCTTGAATAATCGATGGTATTTATTATGGATTTGTAAAAAATTGTGTTTTGAATGTCGGCGAAATCATCTGTACTTTGGAAGTAAAACTTATAGTAGATTAGTGTTAAATATTGGACAACATCACATACATTACTCTGATCCCAATGTAAGTAGCTAAAGCACTTGTGTTATGGAAAATCAGAAGTAACGACGGAACCACAAACACCCAGACCCAAGACAACATAGAAAACTAATGAACTTTTTCTATATCGACTCGGCCGGGAATCGAATCCGGGACCTCGGAGTGGCGTACCCATGAAAACCGGTGTACACACTACTCGACCACGGAGGCCGTTAGTCTTATATTTTATCTAAAGATATATTAATCGGGAACTGTTGGTGCCAATTGCTCTAAACTAACAATCCAACATGGTTCCAATCTATTCCAACTTACGATCAATCAAAACAGACTCCACACATACGTTCCAACTACAATTGCTATGGAGGACGTTGAAGTGGTAGGTGCTTCTGCGATATACCTTGACGCTGAAGAGAAGGGGTTGCTCGTATAAGTCAACCAGCTCCTTTAATCTGGATATTATTTAACGCCATCAGAGCGTCGCGCCAACAGTATCCAACATCGTCAAACATTCACGAACCACCTCTCTACACTTGGATGATTAGACAAACTGTTGGAGTATTGGCTGAACAGTTGGACTGTGGGACGAGTGCCACCGACATAAGGTTTCTTTATCGTTACTCCTTCTACACCCTTAGGGTATTATACCCTATTCCAATCGAACCCTACAAGCCAGAACAGTTCATAATGTTTTGGCTATGTACTAGTTAGATTAATTGTAAACAAATGTTGCTTACAATTGTTCCTGTGTCCTGTCTGTTTGTCAACACACAGATAAAAAATATTCAGGCTGAAAATCAAGGACCTTCGATTTAGAATGTAGAGTCGCACTATATTTTTTTTTCTTCGGCAATGGGCGATTAATCCTATGTTTTAGTACATCCAATCTATAGAAAAATGCTAATAAATTAAATCATACATGCATATTTCTATGTGACTATACCAGTCTATCTGTCTATTGCTCTTTCACCAAACTACTGAACCGAATTTGATGAAATTCGGTATGAGGCAAGTGTGAACTCCAAGGGAGGATATAGGATAGCCGTTTTATGTTTAACACCTGACGACTAACCCTTAAAACGCAGACGAAGCCGCGTGCGACATATAATACTAAATATAACAATAAATGTAATACAATCAGCATCACGCCAAGCGATCTCTCATCCCACAACACCCCCCCCCCCACGTGATAACATCGTTATATTCACGTATTCCACACACCCCTTCTTTTCACATTCGCCCTTCAATATTTTGATACGCTTAAAGTAATTACTATAAGAGCCCGGTGCATATCCCACAAGTGGGCGAAAGCCTCTTCATTTTTTAAGTTGAAACTTACTTGCAGGTCGTTTTAGTATCTGATTGTGAATATTTCTCATAATTGTCATCGTGAATAACTTTTGTCTCTTTTGTTTTTATTATATTAGGTAGTCTGGTAAGTGGTCGTTATGGTGGTAAGTGGCCACCAACCTTGAGAACACAGATGTTTTGTTTCTTGCGCCTATTACACTTGCTCACTTACCCTTCAAACCTAACACTACGATACTAAGTACCTACTACCAGTGGTAAAATATCTGCTGAGCGGGTGGTACCTACCCACAAAGTTTCACCACCAAGTAATAATTCTTAAAACAAAACAAAACGTATTGTAATAATTATTACAATTTTTTTAATTAGTATTTTATTATATTTAAAAGTATTGTTATTGTGCTGTAATTCAAAAACATTAAATGCTAGTACTTGTACATAAGTAGTCTTATATTAAAAGCGAGTTACATTGTGAAGCGCAGATGCTTATATACTTGTTACTGTAAAAGCTCGAACTACGGTAAATCTTAAGATTTACCAGTAAACCCTAAGATTTACCGATTATGAATGGTAATATATAACACAGTATAAATTAAATGATATATATCTTGTTATATATACAAGAGCCGCAAGTGCAATGTTATGGCGATCTCGTCTTCCTCCCAAAAGAATTCAATAGTCCAATTCCGATGGTCTAAGAATGGCCGTCTTCGATGAGACGCCGACGCGCGGCGCCCACTGTGTGGGCACCCTGTGCGTTGGATTAAAACAGTCCTGTCATAACATAATGATAGGCAAAGATTTTCTTGGTGGTAGGGCTTTGAGCAAGCCCGTCTGGGTAGGCACTCATCAGATATTCTACCGCCAAACTGCAGAACTCAGTTCCGTGTTGTTGTGTTCCGGTTTGAAAGGTGAGTGAGCCAGTGTAACTACAGGTACAGGGGACATAACATCTTAGTTCCCGAGGTTGGTGGCGCATTAGTGATGTAAGGAATGGTTAATATTTCTTACAGTGCCATTGTCTATGGGGAGTAGTGACCACTTACCATCAGGTGGCTTATTTGCTAGTCCGCCTACCGATATCATAAAAATAAATAAATAAATAGATATACCACTGGTTCGGAAAGAAACATTTCAGACCAGAGATGATAAGTCAAAAGAAATTTAGCTGGATTTGAACATTATTTTCAATAAAACAATTGTTTATGATAAATATTATTTCATTCAATTTCAAGATAGCAGTGCTGGAATATATAATGCGTTATAACATATAAATATAGCATAAGGAATTACTTACTATGTTTTTTAAGTCCACCTTTTAGTAGGTACCCGTGTGGGTACCTACTAATAATTCAATCTATTATATTTATATATATTTTATTTTTTTTATTTTTATTTTATTTGGGAAACATACAGTAAACAACACATACACTATATAACAATTAACCCGCGCACAAACCAATCAAGTTTCCACTAAAAACTAATTCATATATAGCAGTAAACAAGCAATTCAGTGAATTACAAATATTAATTATCCAAATTCAAAAAGATGAAACACCAAAATAAAAAAAAAACAGGACAAATATATAAAACAATGACTAAATTGACAAATGCATACTAACTTTCTCTTTTGAGCGAACAAGAAAACATGTCCAAGTCATTAAACTTCCTATTGTAATTCTTACAAGAGCGATAAATAAATTAATTCTGAGCATATTTTGTTTTAGTTAAGGGTAAATTAAATAAGGCATTATTGCGTGTATTCAGTCTTGTGCATTAAAAAAAAGGACTGTCATTTAAGTTATGTATTACTTTAAATAAAAAAACTTTGATCTCGCAGTATTCGACGATCCAATAAAGAAGTAATTTTAGGCGGATTTTGATTCAGTGTGAAACATTTAGAGCTAAGATGTTTAACAAATTTTTGTTGAATTTTTTCAATTGTATCAATATAAATTTTATACTGTGGGTTCCAGACTACAGAACCATATTCCAACAATGAACGGACAAATCTTATAAAAAAGAATAAAGGTTGTGTCATTTTTAAAATCTTTACTAACCCTGAGGACAAAACCAAGCATTCGATATGCCTTTGCAACTATATAATCTATATGAAATTTGAACGTCAATTTGCTGTCCAGATATATCCCCAAGTCTCTCACCTGCGTTACTCTGGTAATATTGTCATTGTTCAATTTATAATTAAAAACTATTGGATTTGTTTTTCGTGTAAAAGTGATAACACAACATTTTTTAATATTAATATTCAATGATTTTTCGTTACAATAACTGCACAAGTTATAAAGCTCATTCTGCAAAAGGCTACAATCCGAAAGCTTATTAATAATTCTGAAGATTTTCATGTAACAGTATAGATGCATGATCAAAAATTATATTTAAACAGATACGTGTTAAGCTTGTGTAGTTATTTAATTTGCAAGAAAATCTTAGTACAGTGAATACTAAATTATGAGAGGAATCTTTCGAGCAGTGTGTTTCTATAACAACTCACTTAGCATCTCACTCGTAAAATATTGACAACCGACTCACTGTGATACGCCATTTTGATACGTGTGTCTTACAAGTTTAATTATTGTTTTAGTCTATGTGCTATGCGGTGAGTTTCGAGATTATTCTAAAAAGATAACTCTACTGGTAGAGTTCGAGAAAAACGTTTCTGTAACTTCAAACATTTCATATAAAAATGATTCATCGCAAAGAGATTTAACTTCAGTCAATTTAACGCAATAAATCAATTTAGATTCAACTAAGAAGTTAAAATATCTCTAATGAAATTTGAGAAAAGCAATTTTAAACCAAACCTCTTTGCTAAATCATTTTATTATTAGTACAGATTAAAAAAGTCTTTTGAATGCTAAAAAGCATTCAATGTCCGCCCGATTCTTTCATTTCCACCCCAATATTTGAAATTGAAACTGCGTTCTATGTTACGTTTTTCGTTTAAGCCTTTTGATGATTTTTGACGGAAACTATTCGAATATTTGGAACTGAAATATTTGGCACGTTTATTTATGTAAGTATATTATATCATATTGACTACCTCCTTAGTGTACCGGCTAATTTATAAGGTAGATTTCGAAATCCACATAGCTGTGAATTATGCTTTCAGGCTTAGCAAAATAATGTTTTGAAATATATGAATCGTTTGCGACTCTTAAGACCCTCTTGAATTAGGTCACAAGCGACCGAATATCTAAATTAGTCGGGAGTTAGGAAGAATGCCGTGTAACCTCACTTCCTTCGAAAACGAATAAAAGCCGTTGGTCTTGCGAGAAGAAAGTGACGGTAGATGAATACGGCCTGCGCTTACGCACGGACTTTTGCAGTTTGCCAGGAATATATTTTATTTATAAATTAATTTTGATAGAATAATAGTTATTATTAATTTACAGTATTAATTCTTTATTTCAAATGTTTTAAAAATTGTTTCTGATATCTTTCTTAGAACGAACGTATTTGATTTGTACGGTATGCTGATGGTAGGCATAGTAGCCGCTCGCATATATTAAATTTCAATGATAATTATGTTTTTTTTAACTATACGTGGCAAAGAAGAAGGTCCACCTGATGGTAAGTGGTCAACGTCGCCCATGGACACGTGTAACGTAAGGGGAGTTGCTGATGCGTTGGAGGCCTAGGAACCCGATGTTTGAAAACTCCCATATGCACAGGGAAATGTAATACTATTATAGTATGTGTGAATTAAATATTGCAATAGAATGGTAAGCCTACCACTCAAGATGAAACGCAAGCTCTCTTTTTACAGATGACAATAGAATCTAGCGGTGACGGTGCTGATGTATTCGGTCAAGGTGGTCATTTGGTAGCATTCATATCACCACCACCACCGATCTGGTGGTTGATTAACTTTAAAAAATATATCAAAATGACAACTGAATAGTCCTTGTATGAGCCTGCTTGAATATAAGTGTGTTTTTTATTTTTTATTTCATGGGATTTTAGATCGTGTTGTTTAAATTTAGAGTCCATTTTCTCTCCAACAAGAGCTTGCTAAAATTATCATTTATGTTATCAATCATACAATGAAGTTATCTGATTCGCCTAAGAATATATAAAGTGAATAAATATAAAATAACATTAAAATATAATATAGGAGATATGTACACAAACCTCTGTCGCATTATTTAAAAAAAAGACTTAAAACATATATTTAAATATGGAATCCGTTCTAGCGTCAATATTTAAAAATCTGGAGGCGTTCACACATCCGCTTATTGTAATTTTTCTATGTATCGGCCAAGTTGAATGACCGAGCGGAGGCAATTCATCAAACTGCAATAATGTGGGCAAACTGCTGGGATGGGCCTAGATGCGAACAGGGGAGCCACGCACCCTTCCAGCTTTCAGCGCTGCATAGATCATTGCAGCTATTTGCTTAAAAACATAACATTGCAGCATATATTTTTACTGTATTCACATCGTGTAAATAAACATTTGCTTTTTGTTATTAACAAGATTCCTAATAAATAGATCGATGTCAGCATTAATTGCATGTTAAAAGGTTATATGTGCTTGTGCGTAAAAAGTAAAAATATCCAATAAAATATATATTTTTGTATCATATACGTTCTATTATTGCATATACAAAGCAAAAATTCCTTTTATATGTATAATAATATATTTAAAAGTTTACTAGTAATAAAACTTGAAAATCAGTCGAAACAGCCACAGAGGAGCTTTAGGCCCTTTAAAGCAACAGTGATACAAAATAATATACTAATATTACTTTTATTAATTCTTTATTTGTATGTAGTTGTTGTATGTACGTAGTAATAATCAGTACTAATGATACAACTCTAGATTTGTTTTACTGGTTGAAAGCTACATTACTTCTGAGTGCTATATGCTATAGGATATCAAATTATATCATATTTTTTAAACATGAATTATCTTCTTAACATATATAATATATGCTGTAAAATATTCTAAGTTTAGGGAGCCACGTACCCTTCCATCTAATGCTGAATAAGGATTAGTTACAAGTATCTAAGGGGGTTTTAGTGAAATGTTCACGTACTCAATAAAACTAAGGAATATATATTATATATATATATAAATAGATTATAAGAATAGATTGTAGCATACTAGTTGCAACAATATAATATGTAAATTTGCCTGTAATTATTAGCATTAAATTCATTTAACATATAAGGTTCGACTACAGCCATTTTTATACTTACAATGTAATTTTGGAATTTGTTACATTTTTTCCCTTCTATCTCGATGTTTACATATTCTGTACTAGTTTTTTTATTTCATTCTGTGTTTACGTAGGTATTTTATTACAGCCTTAACCACGACCAGGTATTACCTACCTAGAAGCTAACTTTGTAGTTGTTTTGGTTTTGGTTTTTGCTAACATCAGGTGGATCAAGATTCGTATATTTACAAAATTTTAGAAATCATGCAAGATTTCTAGCAAATTACACAGAACGACAACTTTATATACATATATATATATGTATATACAATAACTATTATTAACGTATCAGCCAATCAGCATACAGGACATGAGTAAACGAACGAAACGAAATAACGATTTAATTTTAAATTTCAGAAGAGTTCATTATTATAAATATATTAGTGAATTATAAAGGAATGTATTATTGTTTCATTGACAAATGTCCAATTACCTTATTTGTCTGTCCGTAAGTGAATGCTTGAAGCAAACGCCTTCCTCGCACAATTGACTGATGGTGATGATGTTGTCCTGACCGATACGGCCACGCAGTCAATTTCAAAGGAGAGCAGGAACCTACGCAGGACATGTTCTCCAAATCATAATTCGACGGGACAGCAAATCCCACGCGGAAAGAACTCGGTTATCACATATATGTTTATAGGTAACTTGTCAGTTTTGATTCTATGGACAATAAGGAATCTTCTTCGTCTCATTGGTCAATTTCCAACCTAAGGAAGGAGGATGAATAAACTCTCATTATATTTGTATTGAGTAAATGTATTTATAATTTGGTTAACTCTTATTGATTAAGACTGTTATCTGCCCTTTCAGATATCTGTATAGACACTGTACAAATCTTAATGTAAGGTACATTAACTCCTCGGGGAGAAATGCACCCTTTTATATCAACTGCTCCTTTGTCTTATTAAGTTTATGAATTTATTATTCGAGTAAAATTAATAAGATTATAAGTGTATAATATCGTAGGTATCTTTGTTAATTAGTATAGCCTTATCATATCATATCAATTAGTAGCTATTTATTTTAAATTAACTGTTTCGTTTTGATCGATGTTAATTTATGAGTAAATATTTTTTATATGAATATTCAAAAATCCATCTATGTCAGAAGTTTAACGAATCCATCAGATTTTGAGATATCATTTGATAAAAGAAAAAAAGTAATTGATAAATATCAAGCGCTTCACCTTATCTATGAAGCGCTACACGCTTGATTTACAAAACATCCCCTATCTATAACTACGGTGGCGATTGGCGGAACGCAGTGGCTCAGTGAAAACCTACCCTTTTGTGGTACAACAAAACATTTTTGCGTTAATCCATGGGATACTAGGGTTAATGGCCGGTGAATGGGTTAGACGTAGGTGGAAATAACCAGCTAGATGAGAGGAAAAGTAGACGTTCTTTTTTTTAATTATGAAATGTGTTTTTGATGGTTGTTTAATGATTCGTATATCAGAGTAATGAATTCGCGTAATCCACTTTTTCGGGGGCTAATTAGCCCCGAGCCGGACTCAACTTTTATATTTACAAACAATTTTGTAATATTTATTCGTATAATAATAATAATATATGGTGTTACTCCCTTACTCCCTCCCTGATCGAGGAAAATAGGGTCCAAATAAGCTATAATACTCTTAATCATTTTATTACTATATTCCATTACACTCGGATCCTAAGAAGCCTTTCAAAATCTTTATTCAATAATGAAGAATTACGCTAACCTATTGATTGTCAAAAATGTATATCTATCTCGCTCTTTAAGAAATACCTCATACCTAAACCATTAAAAAGTTTAATAACAGAAATTATTTGCGTTCTATTATTAATAAAAAATAAAAATAGAACGCAAAGAATTCCAAGTTTAAAAATAATAGTGAAAGCAATTCGGCACTCGTAACTCGTATCCACATTACCCGTATCTCCCCACCCGTAAATGTACAGTTAGGTTTAAAAATATAAAAATCTGGGGTGTTTGACCGTCAGTCGGGCTGGCAGCGACCACCTGCCGTACAAAAACCTAACCGACCAGCTTCTGAGCTGATTTAATGACAGTTTTCATTTTGTACTGCGATTTTGTTCCAAGACGATGGCTCTTGTATTAGAATATAATGGAGTCTATATCTCATATTAAAAAAAGGATTTCGAATGTAAAATAATTAAATTTACGAAAATTCGGTTGGCTTAAAACCTCTTAGACACATAAATTAATTTCAGTTCTAATGTAGTTTCAATATATACAAGCACAACTGCACAGCTCCACCTTAAATCTCTCGAATACTTGTATAAACACATATAACTCTTAAATAAATTAAAAAAACAAAACAATGTAAAGACCTAAAAAGCGGAACTAATCGATACATAAAGAACCCATCTAAAATCGATTGACCAATACAGGCGCATGAGCGGACGAAAAAAAAAACAAAGCCAGTTTGAATTTAGAATCCCGAAACCCGAACACGTAATACGCACACACATAAAATATCCGACCTACCTCAACCGATCGAAAAAAACGTTACATTAACTCACGTTCTATTTTTAAATGGTATGAAAAATACAATTCGGTTGCGTATGTATGAGTGTTTGTTATACAGATAATATAATTCAAATATCGTGTGTTTTATGGCAATTATCTACGAAATAAAATAAGTTTTATTTGTTACATAAGGGTGTCCTTCCTGGAAACTTTGTTGCAGTTTATTATTGTAATATTAAATACAAAAAGTACGCATAATCAGCATTATAAAAAGCATTAGACTCGCCTTACGTGGAAAACTATGGAGTCACTTATAATTTAATTTATTATAATATAATGGGCGATGTCGCGGGTCACTACTAAGCATGTCATAAAAATTCTAAGTGCGATTTTTGTAACGAGCAACCGATTCGCATTCAACTCGAAAGGCGAAAGATAATTTTTGTTTCACACATACAAAAGTACGCACACGCCGAATTCCAAAATGAAGTGCATGAGATAATCGTCAAGCAAAAAAGTATAAGTTAGAAAGGGATAAGTATAGTTTTCGATGTTCCGTTCGGCCAAAATGCAACCGATAAAGAATGACGTTTCTAAGGACATTGACCTTGGGCGAGCGTAGTTTGGTCTTTGTTTTTTTTTTGTTCAGTTAAATTCATGCAGTCTTTTTATTTATTTAAGAAAATTATACAAATTTTTACATTAATAGTCGATATGTTAATGTCAAAGTTATTTTAATTTAATGATTCGTAACAAAAATACCAGATTATTTTAGTGTATTTATAAATTTTTAAATAAATACTGTCAAAGATTTAATTAACAAAATATTGCTTAAATGAAATTAAACACAATGCGACTGTGTATTTTTAATCTGTCATGCTCGCTCCTGACACATTCCCCCTCCAACTGGCGGCCATTCGTCTTATTTCGCGAATAAACGCAAGTCGTCGACCGACGTCAAGGCCGCGACGAATTCGCTCGACATGACCAACGCCGAAGAGCAAACATGAGTAACTACTATAAAACAAAAAAAAAATTAAAAATCAATTTCTAAAATATATCACACAAGACAAATTTACTATGTCGGTATCTAACAATATTTAATTTTTTATTATTAGATATTATTTTGGTACAGTGTTGTATGTCTGTAAAAAAAAAGTGAAAAAACGATTTAAGAATAATGAGAAAAAAATAAGTCACGTTCAAAATCAATTGTCAAAGCTCGATTAAAAAAACAAAAGAAGTACTAATACTTAAATAATCAAAAAAAAAACAAACTAAACTGTCGGTTTTAAGGCTTAAGCAAATTGATATAGGGTTTATTTACTCATTTCGTTCATGAGTTAATTGTATAAACTAATCGGTAGTCCGTTATTCACTTGTATTAATTAGACTAGTATTTGATTAATTAACTTAAAGGTGACCACTTAACATCATGTGGCCATTTGCTATATATTATAAAAAAAACGACTCAAGTGTCGAGTCAGCAGTAACCCTGAAATACATTACTGTCTTATCTAAGTTTTCAAACTATAGTCTTAAATACTTTTTGTATAATATAACGAATACTCAAAATTTTCCCCTTTTACAGCTGTCGATTAATTCCTGTAATAATATCAATTAATTTAAGACCTTACATAGAAATGCTGTTAAACAAGTGTATCGTTAAAAACTTAGACTTATCTATTCCTCTCTTTCACTCATGATCGATTTGAAACTCGAAAAAAGAAGATAGCATCATTTCATCAATCACCCCACCAACTAGTAATGATAGTTTTTTAAGGAAAATATGCGACTATTTTAGTTATTTTAAATTTCATATTTATTGCATTTGTTTTTTTTGTATGAAACTATGGATGGTTTGTATTTGTTTATTTTAGCTTTTACATAGTTGTGACTATTTGCCATTTGATCTGCATGCGCGGGCGCAGTGCAGAGAATTCGTTGCATGCATTTTGTGACGCGTTGATTATCTGAACCGCTTGGTCGCCTCTGATAATGAGAGTATTGAGCTTAAATATTGCATAAAACATTTAAACTTTCTGTTCTTATTTATAAATAATTAAAATACTAAAGTAATAACCGCCTTTCATTAACCGATCGTAGAGCGACAATCGAAATGTGTCATAATAAAGACAACAAAGAGCTGTTAGTGTTAATTTACAAGGTGCTGAATCAATTTTGATGCGATAACGTTACGCAATAGAAAAAATGACTGACGTTTACAGATAATACATAAGGAAGGAATGTAACCTGTGTACATGACTGATTGTTATACCTAAGTGTCAATAGTTCAATGGTGGTTAAATAACGATATTAATGTCGCGAGTTCGATTCCCACTAGAAGCTGTAGTACAAAATATAGTTAGAATATATGTATATAACTATATTCTTCACGATGGTGTTGGATATGGTGGTGATCACTTCTAATCCATATGGGTCACGGTACTTATCAAAGGAGAACAGCACAGGGGATATTACTGTGCACTAGTTTGTGTACATAAGGATAAGGCGACCATTACCATACCATAAGGATAACCAACGGTTTTACGTGTTTTCTAAGACATTGGCACTCCTTTAAGGCTTCCAACCAGGGATTTAGGGGCCTCCACAGGAGTGTGTCCGACACAATTGAGATTTAAAATAACAACATAATTAATCTACGCTTGAATATAATTTCTATATGACGTGTAAAATAGTATATAGTAAAATACCAGAATTCTATGTAAATGTAATATATATATATATATATTTTACATATGTAAAATATATGTAATATGTTTATATATGTATGTATATTTGGACAATATTTAGGGGGGCCGCTTCTTTGTCGCCCCAGTGCCTCTAAATCAGATCCCGGTGCCAACTTAAAAACATCGCGCTCAATTAAAATTTTCAAACATATAAGTTTTTAATATATCACTGTGAGAATATATGTTTTTTTAAGGGTTCCGTTGTAATTACAGGCACAAAGGATGAAACAACCCATGACTGGCAGCGCTTTGGCGAAATAACAAGTGATTTATACATCTTGGTCGTTCTGTGCCTTCTCAAGACAAAAGTTAAACGTGAGAAAGAAATTCATCAAAGAATATGTCTTTATGTCCAAGGTATTTTGAATTGTAATTATCGGTTTTAAAACGGTTTCGTTCATAATAAACTAGTTGTCGCGGCCTTACTTGCGTTTTTGGGGTGAATCGTCAAGTGTTAGCTAAGAAAAGTAGTCTATGTCATTCCTTGGAGTTCAAGATTACTTCATATCAAATTTCATCAAATTCAGTTCAGTTTGACCGTGAAGAGCAACACACAGACCGACAGAGCGACTTTCGCATTTAATATTGGTATATATTAATTATATTAATAAACATATTCTTGCTGTTGACGATTTTTTTATGGTATAAGTGAACTGATATATGGGGCCATCTGATGGTATCGAGTGGTCGCCACCACCTATAGACATTATTTACCATTACTTACACCGCCAACGCCGCCAACGTTGGGAGCTAAGATGTTATGTCCCTTGTCGGTATTTACACTGGTCAAGTCACCCTTCAAACTGGAACACAATACTGCTCGACGGTAGAATATGGGAAGAGGGTGGTGCCTATCCAGACGGGCTTGCACAAAACCAAGTATAAGTAAGATCGTGGAGATGACCTCCATCTCGAGCAACAATCCTGGGTGTGGAATCTGATCGATAAAAATTGACATCGAAGCTGAACCGACATTTCAATTCAGCTCTTTGGTATGAGAGGAGGATTCTTATTTTGCAAGGTATGATACAAACTTACGAATATTTACTGCAAGTTAAATCAAATCAAAATATTCTTATATCAATTTTATTGTACACCAATAAACACATACTTTAGTCAAGTTCAAGAAAGATGCACAAGAGGGGCGCCTCTTGTGCATCACAGCTTAAACAGCGATCTCTTCCAGGCAACCTTAAGGTAGAGGAAAGAAACAGAGATAGAAAGAGGTAGGGACATAGCGGAGATAAACATAATATATAAATACATTACAGTGATATAATAATATATTTAAAATAATCCCCATGCATACACATATGTATGTATATAATTCGATATAATTTATATATAAAATTAAATTAAATTCTCGCGAAATATACAAAATAAAAAAACAAGAAGATTTTAAGATGGTTAAATAAAAGCTTTAAAAATAACACTGTTAAATAATATTTTTAAGATGTTGATTGGTTTAATATTGATGATATCTGATCGATTTGGGTCATCGCCCTTTTCAACAGAGAATAGCACAGGTGTTATGTAGAGCACAAGTGTGTTTAAGCACAGGCTCTGTCTTTTTCCTCTGTCTTATAAACCGAAAGGACGACATAACAATCAGAATGAAGTTGAAAATAGAAACTGCTAACGAAATTAGGCGATGAGTAAAATCAACTGAAAAGTTATTCGTCCGAATTGTGATGTATGTCCGTCGATATGTTCCCGAGTAGAATGTAAACGACCGAGCACATTTGCATCGACTTAATGGTAATCGCTTGCCCAGAATCTGTACGCGGCTTGAAAACAAAATGTCCGCGGATAACGTCATTCTATTTTAAGTTTAAAAATACATTTGGTTTTTGTGTTTTATGATGATGTTCTCCTGACCACGGTCGCCAGTCTCAAAGAAGACTAGATAGCTGACCAGGGCATATACTGCACAAGTGGTTTACTTGGTGGTAGGGCATTGTGCAAGTCCGTCTGGGTAGGTACAAACTCATTAGATACTCTGCTGCCACGCAGCAATACTTGGTATAGCTGTGTTCCGGTTTGAAGGGCGAGTGAGTCAGTGTAACTACAGGCACAAGGGATATAACATCTTAATTCCCAAGGTTAGGTATATGGTGGCGCATTGGCGAAGTGAGGGATGGTTAATGTTTAAACAACGCCAATGTCTATGGGCGCTGGTGACCAACGGTGGCCCATTTGCCGGTCCGCCTACCTATTACTTACATAAAAAAGTGTGTACCCAAATATAAGTGTTAAAATAAGTAAAAGTAAGGTAACAACTCTATATGGCCCATTCCTGCACTCAGGCTCTCCCTGTTAAGGAAAAGTTTTGGAGATGTTTTGTCTTTATTTAAAATAAGCTTTATGCTTTTATGATATATTAACAGGTATTGTTCCTCATTGACCTGGATTGTGGTCACACTGACAGTCGTGGAAATGATGCTACGGAGCTGGTGGCTGATAAATACTTCGGGGTCATTCCAATACTAACACAGTTATTTAAATTATACAATTTGTTGTCGGAAATAAGCTAGTGATTAATTACTACTAAGTTTTACATCGATTTTTCTAATTTATAGAAAACATTATTACGAAACAAAATAGGGATATACAAACATTATAAAGAATTATTTTAATCTATATGTATAAACTATTATGTTGGTGCATCTGTTCGATTAATAAATTTAATCAAAGTTGATTATATATTCCTCAAGGATAATGTTTTTATAGCACCCACGTTGTTGAAACTCTCCGTTAGATGGCACTACAGACAACTTCAATACTGTTCAACGATCACCATGACAATTTCCATAAACACAGGCAATACCTAGATACCCAGCAGTTAGAACGCGTGCATCAGAACCGACGATTAAGGTTCAAGTCTGACATAAAATATTTTTTATTATTTTTATTTGTAACTGTTTTTTATAGTTTTAAAAATGTACCTAATCGTTATTGTAATAATTAATTTAATTTTTATCGTTATGATAAAGTTCATTTAAAAGGAAAGTAGTTTTAGGAATACACCTGGTGAACGCATGCAGCTTTTTAACCTAGCCTTACGATTTAAAGTGTAGCATACGTCACTACGAAATTAAAATAATGACTTTAAAATCAGAGGCATTTCCATATATAGGAAGAGTATTACTTTAATCATTTGTTAAAGTTAAGTAAAGTAAACGCCTGTTAATGTCCAATTGCTGGAATAAAGGCCCTTCGTTTGAGAGTAATCCTAGGAGTGTCTATCACGCTGCTCCAATTTCGGTTAATAGAACACACATGGGGCAGAATTGCAGCTAACACGGTATATGCCAGCCATCGAGCACAAGGTAAACCCAACCACATGGAAATGTGCTTACCCAGGTTTGAACTCATAACTTTTGGCTGTAAGATGTTTGACTACTGGTATATATGATCGAATATAATGGAAAATTTAATATACAAAATAAAAATGCAAAATATTTTAAGCAACAAAATGTTATTACAGGACCTTTTAAGAGAATCACTTCTTAAACGCAATACGTATGATATTTTATATACGAGTGCATTTTAAATGGCGAATAAGCGAATTTATTGAGGAAATGAGTCGGGCGGCCTTGATGGGACGTACAACCGAAACTGCAATTCGGCGCATGCGCATCGCCGCACACGATACGAATTATCTTAGCATACCTATATACATTACATCGGTTTTACACTACTTGTTAACTGTGACTTTGTGTGAAACGAATATAAGCTCCGAGACAAATAACATACAAACCGTTGGTGCAGTAATCAAATCCCTTTTCTAACTAGTCGTTTAACATAACAATTTAATACAATTATGAATATGCTTCAAACCTTCTCCTCAAAGGGAGAGGAGGCCTTAGCTCAGCAGTGGGAAATCTACAGGCTGTTAAAGTTAAAAAAAAAATGAATTCTATCAATGACAACAAATTACGTCTTCCGTGATAAAAGAACATTGACACAGACCGACTAGCTAACTTATTTTTTACTAATTTAAAATCTTACGAAGTAGTGTACTTCGTCAACAATTCGTTCCAATCGGTAGAATAGGTTGTTTGAAAGGATTAGCACCCAAAGGTTGACAAATTACGTTATGCAATTTTTATGGGCTCAAATTTTATTTATCATTAATCTCTGACGACCTCCGTGGTCGAGCAGTGTGTACACCGGTTTCGGGGTCGATTCCGAGTCGATGTAGAAAAAGTTCATTAGTTTTCTATGTTGTCTTGGGTCTGCGTGTTTGTGGTGCCGTCGTTGCGTCTGATTTTCCATAACACAAGTGCTTTAGCTACTTACATTGGGATCAGAGTAATGTATGTGATGTTGTCCAATTAATTTTCACAGATAATTTTTTGAAGATTTTTTTTTTGATAAAATTTATTATTTCTGCTCTGTACTGAAAACGTCTCGAGTCTCACAGCTCGAGCCTCAAGTGCGCATGAGTTCCGACTCATGCGCACTTGAGTATACATAGTAGTATAGCCGATAGTCTGATACATGCTTATCTCGCGCAGGGCTAGTCTGAATGGACTCTTATCTCTCTTATTAAGAAGAGAGAAGGTTTTCAGCACTGAGACATTAACACTCTTAATCCTAATGATCTTTTAAAGCTTTAAAAGTAAATAAAGTAAAATGAAAATTAAATACGAGCCAACATTTTACACCCGTTTCGGTAATGTATTGTTCTCTTGCGGTTTGACGAGTGAGTCAGTGTAATTACGGACAAAGGGGTTCCCTGTTAGATTCCATGATTGGAGATTGACGATGATTGAGATCATTGACCTTTTGAGGAATAGATACCACTTCATATTGTGACAAAGTGTGACGGTGATGATAGCTTGCTATTAGGATACCGTTGGCTGGTTTGCCGATTGCCATATTTTTGTCGGACTAATATTATTAATGAGATAAGGTATTTGACTTGTCCAAAAAATTGCGAGTAGGACTCGCGCACGAAATGTTCCGTACCATCTATAAAAACGGTAAAAAAATGATGTCTGTTGTATGGCAAGCCCCCTTAAATATTTATTTTATTTTGTGTGTTAAAGCGTCAACAAAAATATATATCACGGTTCATGTGATACAGCTATATGGTAACAGACGGACGGACGGACGGACATCAGTCTTAGTAATAATTTCAGTCTTTAGTCTCGTTGACTAAAGACTGAAATTATTTGAATCAAATTAAATACAGAACTTTAAGACCTGGTTAACGAAATAAATAAAAACTTACAAGTAACACAATTTACAGGAAAAATATTTATTATTATTTTTTAGTAACATATAGTCGAAAATATATATGGTGTGTTAAAAGAACAAATAAAATCCCTTGGCAAAGCCTTAAAACAACATATAAAATCCCTTATTATCTTGACAATGTTTACAGAGAACTAATTGGTAATTTTGTTTCAATTTAAAATATGTGATAATTTGACGCCATTTTGGTATATAACATCAATTATAAGTCATAAAATTTATGTAGAATGTACAAAATGATCTTCAACAGCTCAATGGCATACAGGATACTTAACGTGGAAACGGAAGGTTCGATTTAAAGCCCTTGAGCCCGAATTTTCACGTGTTGGTTGTAATGTCAGCCCACAACACCTAACATGTTCAACTTAATGCAACAACATAAATTTACTTGTTTAAAAATAAATTCTAAAAATACAATTAAAAATGAACAGAAATTTGATATGAAATGATTTCCATCGATCCGTCATATTTGATCTACATCTTAAGATTCAATACCGTGTGTAATCGAATGCGCCCGCGCAATGATGTTCGCTCAAATCCCGTTTTACGTCGTTCATGTGTGCGTGTGTCGCGTTCGTTGACATCGTTTTTTTTACACAATGCACTTCTGAGATAGGTCATGGACGCAGTTTTTAATGCTTGACGCATTTACACACTTATCTCGAGTTTCAATACGTAAAACCTCTTCGGTTTTAAGAAAACGCCAGGTTTTGGTATTTTTAATCTATTACAGTTTATTTAGTTAATTATTTATGGACTTATTTTATACTTTGATATAATTTAAAGAAAACTTGGCCTGATTATTTCTTAATTGGTAAACTTTAATGACATTTTGACACTAAATTAATTGATTATTAAATACAGATATATAAATGAGGCAAGTTGGCAAAATGAGATTTTAGCATTATTTGTATAGAGCTCAACACAATACGTACAAATATTATTTATTTAAAAAAATCCAAGCAATAATATTAAAAAATAAGGTTATTTTTACATCCATATTATACGTATGTATAATTATTAATGTAAGTACCTATTTATACAGTTTATATTATTTATTTATTTTTTTCGTTTTGTAAGCCAAACGCACACTCTTTTTTATTTATGATACGAAGGATCTCTTTACGATTTTTCGATATTTTCGAACCACTTCGTAGTTTCTCCAATCCGTGGCGATGATGCTTGTGAGCCATCTCACACACACAGTTGCACCTCAACGGATACTTTCTAAAGGTTTCCTATAAAAAGATTTTTTGGCTCGTACTTTTGGTGTGTAGAATGTGTGTGCAGACTGGCAAATGTGAGCATGTGATCCCATAGATCAGCGCTGTAATAAATAATTAATTGTTCTTTACGTCACAAACGCGCCGCCAATCCTGGGAACTAAGATGTTACGTACCTCGTGCCTGTAGTCGCTCACCCTTTTAGACAACAATTATACCATCGTCGTTTCATTTGTTTTTTAATTCATGTTTAAATTTTATTTTTTGTCTCACTTTTATAAGGTCCGAAGTTCTTTAAAAATATATTTTATTTTATGATCGGAGTAGGTATAATGAAATTGTATTGTAAACACCGACATAATTTGTAAGCAGTGGTCGTGTATACGTTACAAAAACTTCGACTTTCAAAATGTAATGTATCGCACTGTTTTTTAGCTGTCATTTAAATAATTTAATGATTTTTCCGACACGAATAATCGTCTAAATTTTATTCCTCAATTACACCGATTGTTTATTACAAGTTTTTATTTATCTTGTTGTTTTAAATCTTGCAATATTCATGCCATGCCATTTATGCAATGCCATCGCAGTAGATTTTGTAGGTGAGATTTCCACATAACCGGGTACCCCTAGAGTCCTTTCTTCGGGTGAAAACCACTGCCACGTATCTTACGGGGTTGAAATTTTACATAGTAGTCTAGTTTTGTTTTGTCTGGAGGACTTCGGGCAACAAGGGGAGGCTTCTCATTGTTTTCAAAATCAAATCAGCAATTTTTTTTCGTTCGGATTTTGAATAATTCGTTGCGAAATGAATTAAATTATTTCAATTCCTTAGATAGGTATTGTAGGTACGAATCTATAGAAAACATACAGATACTTTGATTTTTTTTATATCTACGTATTATTAACTAAATAAAATATGTTTACTCGTCGAAATTGGGATGCTTTCGTTTTAGAAATCTCTCTAGTGAAGACCCTGGGATTGAAGTCCAAAACTTTCTCTCCTTAATCTAACCCTGAGAGGAGACATTAAGCCAGCAGTGGTACCTTTAAAGTCTATTACTTAAATTATTTTTACTATTTAAAAATAATTATTTAAAGTCGATGTTACGTTACATTGCGGTGTAAAACTTCTAATACGTGCTGGCCGTTAGGTTAGGTTATAAGTTATGGCACCTGTAGCAGGTGGCGCAGATGCGCTAGGCACCGGCTAGGCCAAACATGGAGCTAACACTAGCCCGCCAACATTACGATTGAAGCGGCACTTTTGTAAACATGTACTTTTTTAATCTATTTATTCATACGTTTAATATTATACTTTGTATTCATATATTTTGCTTGCAAATTTTTTTATAACTAAATTAGTCGCTAAAGAGTTAATTGTGTTTTGTTTATTTATTAATTGAATAAGTCTCGGCTGCTGAGATTGACTCAGCACAAAGATAATTCTTTGGTTATCATAAGACGGTATAATTCATGGCGATTACTTTAAAAAACTTAATATTTGAGCGTCAATAATGTGTTTATTGTTACTGTTTATGTTATTTTTATAAATAATATAATAAAATACTATAGAATCATTTATCATTGGCGTCGAGCTTTATTCGAATTTTTCAGTTGTTTTGGCGATATAGCGTAACAAACATACATACATAATATAAAAGTCCGTAATGTATATCACTTTTAATTGAAAATTTAATTCAACACTATATTTATAAAATTCATTCAAAGTTACTAATGTTGATAGGAAGCCATTACTGGCAAGCAAGAGTTGCTTATAAACATAAAAAAATCATTACGGTTATCTTGGGTTTGAACCCTTATTCATCCGGTTCACATCTAACCAATGGACTAAAGCGGCCATTAGTTATATAATCTGAATATAGATTTATAATAAGTGCCAATTACTCAGTAGGTAGCGACGTAAGCAGTGAGAACGCATAGGCAGTGTTCGACGGCACGGAAGGCTGATTGGGCAATTACACCGCACGGTGATCACAGGACGTGCGCCGGTGCGCGCGTGTTTTTTATCACTTCAAACAGATACTGAGCAGTCTGAAGTGTGCTTTATATAACAAACGTGGATTTATTAGGGCACACATTTATGTTAAATTAAAAAAAATATATCATAGGTATTATATACGGACGATCAATCAATCGATACTGTTGGTGACGATAATTTAAATAATAATCACAAATGAATAAAGAAAAGAATAATAATTAATTCCTAACTATAATAACACACGAATCTGTGACGATGCATAAATTTTATTTTCGCGGTAATTTTACTATTACTGCAGTTCTATTTTTAAATGTTGTTTTTTTTTCTTTATAATTAATGAACAGCCTCGACATTATCATTTAATTTAATCTAAAAAGTTTATATATTTATCAAAAATATTAATTCGAAAGTAATCTAAATTTGATGCAGTTTATGAGTCCGTCAGTGTTCGTGTTATTAAAATATAAATAATTGATATCGATATTTTGTTATTTATTGTAAATATATTATATTTTATTCGCTTTACGATCAGTATATATAAATATATGTATATCTGTATTTAAATATTAAAGTAAGGAAGAAAGAAAGAAGTCGGTATCATACACTCAGTGGTAGGGTATTGTGCAAGCCCATCTGGGTAGGTACCACCCACTCATCAGATATTCTACCGCCAAACAGCAGTACTCAGTATTATTGTGTTCTGGTTTGAAGGGTGGGTGAGTCAGTGTAACTACAGGCACAAGATACATAACATATTAACTCCCAAAATTGGTGACACGAATGCGGTGTAAGGAATGATTGATATTTCTTCAGGTAAAATGTCTACAGGCGGTGGTGATCACTTACCATCAGGTTATTTGCCCCATTTACCCGTCCGCCAACCTCGGGGCTACTGTTATTCGGAGACTTTACCTAATTCTGTTAGACTCGTGTTGACTTCTAGAAGACGTACAAAATGTAAAGAGAATCTGCAAGACAAAGGTTAACTAGTACATTAATAGAATAATATTGAACTATAGGTACGTGTGTATGTATGTATGTTTGTCACAGTATAAAGAGCTTATTGAAGTATTCTTCCTAAGTCGCTAAAAGCATTTTAATTGCACCCAAGTTGTTTTAATTACCGCCATAAAAGAAAATCTCTACATTATTGTGATTTCAGGATCATTACTCTGAAATAACAATAGTTGGTACCTATTATATATATATATATATATTTTAATAATAGTAATAATATATTTAAGCATCTTGTTATATCGTTAACAAGATGTGAATGATAAAAACTGCTATAGAGTAAAACTGTGGTGCAGTTTTACAGAACATTTAAATCGCACAAAGAAAAAATGTATATTTGTATAATAATCTTGTCATATCTTATATAATAATAGCGTGAGTCGATTTTTGTCCCAGTGTTTAAGGGACAATGGCTGCATATAAAAAATCGGTTAATGTCTCATTTGAAGAGCTCCAGCTGTAGATGTGCAGAAGATTGACGAAAGAGGATTCTTGATTGCAATTTACTAAATAGAGAGCGAAAATAAGATACGGTTAGAGAACGGGGCTACGGCTGTATAAGAAAAAAAAAAAAATTATGTGTTCGTCTCATAATCACTGGAACAAAAATCTATAATCTGTATTATGATAATATTTTTAAGTGATTTCAAAAAAGGAACGTTACCCATAACTGTCAATGTATGTCTGTCTTTTAGATGCACTTTGTTTTCTCCGATGGCCAAAACGATTGTAAAGTCATAGGTTCAATCCTGACCACGGAGGCGGAGTAGTATTATTGACGCTTGTCAACTATTTACGTATTAAATATGATAGTGGTCAGTCGACGGCGTGTTTTTACGTCCCTCTTAAAGATAGGAATCGTAGTGTATTAAGAACTTAACGAGTGTTCATCAACAACAAAACCAAATTATCTTATATTAACGCATATAATATTACTATGTACTTAGGTATCAACATAATCCATATACATTTAATGCTCGAAATCTGCTTTTGTCGGATGAAGTGCCTGGAACAGCTCTCCTCAAAACAAGAGACTTTCGACCGACGATAAAACATATACTTTACATTGCAAACATCATATATATTTGATTCGTTTCCATTTTCCATTTGGTCCAAATTTGTCCATGACCGTACGACAGGTTCAGGCGTTTAGGCGAGAAATCGAAACCCAAAAACAAACCGCTCTCACATTCAATAAATAAGGATGTAATTTACTTAGTCATATTAGAAATCTACAATGGTAAATGAAGCTAAGGAAATAAAGGTGATTGTAGTTGGAATAATCCAGGATCCAACTGATTCAGCAGCAGTTAATTAATTGTAAACTAATCTAGACTATAAAGATGGAGTAAGCCCTAAGTGCTTAGGCTATGTCTTGATCTAAGCCTAAATGTCTGATATCTAAATGTCTAAGTGCACTTCTGAGCATTAATATTGGTTAAGTGAATTTAATTTGAATTGTGTTCTAATTTGTTACGTAAATTAGCCGGTTTTTCTTGCTGGGAACGGTTAAGGTTTTTGCCCACTAAACTGAGCAGATATATTGGAAACTAGGTGTTGTCTATTCAGATCAAATGCAAGTTAAATTCAATATATGGGAATTAAACACGATTACTGAAACTATGGCACATTACAGACTACTCAAGACTTTTGTATTCCGACTACCTCCCGGGGATTGCGGGGAGGGATACGAACAATTGAGAAGAGCCATATCCTTCCCCTTAATTTAACATTAAAGAGAAAAAAAAAAACTTGACACTAATATTTTTTAGAATAGGATTTCTTGTTTTGATAATTCTTCTTGAGTTTTTTGAGCACAAGTTAGTGACAAATACAGGAGCACCCTCTGTGGTTGGTCATTCTCGGTAGAATCTTCATTCCGAATCGTTGTTAGCTTTACTTTTACTATTGTTCTGTAATATGACGATTCAAAAGTGCTTGTAAAAGTCTCTTTATAAAATATATTTTGATTTTGATGTTCAATCATTATTTTGACTTGATGCAAAATTGGGATGCAATCTGGAAAAATTCGGTCTTATTCTGTGTAGGCCTCAAATGTATGCTATACGCCGTCTCATAACTATTTGTTGCTCAGATTGAAAATAGAACTATAATTAATATGAAAGTATATTAATAATGTTTATTTTATTGTAGGGCTTTGTGCAGACCGCCTGTTTATTTATATATAATATATTACACCCGTGCGAATAAAAATAAATAATGTAATATTGTATTTAGTTTTTACACGTAAATAAATGCCGAAGTTATCGTCCTTGAAATTTACAAGTTAAAATACAAATATGGATTAAATTACCTATTACATTTAGACGTATTCAAAGTATCTATACGTTTTTATTAAAATTTTGCGTCGTAAAATTTTATATCTGTCAACACACAAATTACTTTTTTTTTTTCAAAATTGTTTTGTTTTAGGCAGATCAGGTGCTCCATTTGCCTTTTAGAGCTAATTACAAATATATACCATTTCAAATACTATCGTCTTTGTACAGATATGATTGCTTTATATTTCCTTAACTACATTTACCTTAGTGTGAAAGACGATATGACTGGGAAGAATGTTACTTGTGAGATGACGTCAGACAGAGAAGTATGGAAGAAGAAGACATGCGCCGACTACAAATGAAATTGCGATAAGGGCAGGAGGATATTGCTTAATATTTCATCATTTCAGGGCTTATAAGAGAGACGGTCATTAAAATTACAAAAATATTGTGAAATAATAATCACTCGAAAAACTTGCAACGCCAGTACTACTACCAGTAGTACTTTGTGCAAGCCAGCTTGGATTGGTACCACCTACTAGAATATATGATTCTACCGCCAAACAGCAGTACTCAGTATTGTTATGTAACGGTTTGAAGGGTGAGTGAGCCAGTGTAACTACAGGCTCAACGGACATAATTTAACTCTAATATATATACGCCATTAACTATCGGCAATGGTGACCACTTAGCATCAGGTGGCGCATTTGCTCATCCGTCTACCTGTATAAAACAAAACAGGTTTCATCTTCTAAAAGATAAAATATCCTCCCTTAAGCAAAGGCCTAGGGTGTTATGTGTTCATCATCGCCCGTAGGCCCTATAAGAAATATTAATACAACAATTCATCACCAATACGCCACTAATATTGGGAACACTAGCTGTATGACCCTTGTTGTCCAGCGATCTATCAAAATACTCTTTATTGTACACCAGTAAACGCATCGTTTAGTCACGTTCAAGAAAGATGCACAAGAGGCGGCCTTATCTCTAAAACAGCGATCTCTTCGAGGCAACCTTAAGGTAGAGGAAGGAAACAGAGACATATAGAGGTAGGGGTTAACATAGCAGAGATAAACATAATATATTTATAAATAAATTACATAAATACATTGGCGAAACTGGTGTCCAATATTAAAATTTAGTATTTTAGAAAGAAATGTATTATATAAGATTGTTAAATAAATGCTATTATTATTATTATAAGTATAATCATTCCATTGGGTAACTATCCTCATTTATATATTCAAATTAATTCTAACAGTTAAGTATTAATCAGCATATCCGAAAGGTTACTTGTTTTACACGACTACACAGCTAAACGTTGTGTGTCGTTTTTAATACGTACACAGTTTCGAATACACATTGATACGGAGGACGTTTGTTATATTCAAAGTATTCATTTAACTTTAATTTAATTAAGCTACCCGCCCTGGCTTGGCACGGGTGCAATGCTGATACTAAATATACTACAGAAAGTCTTACAACGTTCACAGTTTTTCAGTCAGTAGACAATACAAACCGCTAAGTCGCTGCGTTTTAACTGTAATATCTTCGAAAATATTCATTTAAATTACATGCTGTAAAAGGCCATATTGATTTATATTAAATGCACAATAGAGCCGAGGTGGCCCAGTGGTTAGAACGCGTGCATCTTAACCGATGATTTCGGGTTCAAACCTAGGCAGGCACCACTGAATTTACATGTGCTTAATTTGTTTATAATTCATCTCGTGCTCGGTGGTGAAGGAAAACATCGTGAGGAAACCTGCATGTGTCTAATTTCAACGAAATTCTGCCACATGTGTATTCCACCAACCCGCATTGGAGCAGCGTGGTGGAATATGCTCCATACCTTCTCCTCAATGGGAGAGGAGGCCTTAGCCCAGCAGTGGGAAATTTACAGGCTGATTATGTAAATGCACAATGTGTTTAAGGTACTTAATTGGATAAATATTAATGCTATATTGCCTGCTATAAAAATTGTTATTGTGGGTTATCCCTAAGAAATAGACATGTTATACTCTTGCGGACGTTTTTGAATACTTTTATTTACGACATCGCTTCAGAAACCTTTAAAATTATCAGTGTTTCTCTACTATATTGCGGATGTTTTAAACATATAAATCTTCCTCTTGAATTAATATTAAAAAACAGCATCAAAATCCGTTGTGTAATTTTTTTACATAGGGACAGACAGCGGTAAGCGACTTTTTAGTACTATGTGATGATTAATTATAGACAGCGGGTTAATCCGTACAAGTAGAGATGGCCCAGTGGTTAGAACGCACACATCTTCACCGATGATTTCGGGTTCAAACCCAGGCAAGCACCACTGAATTTTCATGTGCCTAATTTGTGTTTATAATTCATCTTTTGCTCGGCGGTGAAGGAAAACATCGTGAGGAAACCTGCATGTGTCTAGTTTCAACGAAATTCTGCCACACGTGTATTCCACCAACCCTCATTGGAGCAGCGTGGTGGAATATGCTCCAAACCTTTTCCTCAAAGGAAGAGGAGGCCTTAGCCCAGCAGTGGGAAATTTACAGGCTGTTAATGTAAAAAAAAAATACTGTGTTTTATGTACTCGATGTGTGTTTGTTATTCATTCGAAACATCGTGACGAAACTTGCATTGAAAAGAGCAGCTATGCGAGTTTCTTGCCGTTTTTTCTCGATAGCCGATGCTCTTCTAAACGGTGGTAGAGTTTAAATATTGACGATTCAAAAATGATTTATTGTAAAGTTTACTTGAATAAAATACATTTGATTTGTGATTCATGTGCGAGATTCTTCAACATGTGTATCAAGAAATGCATTTTGAAATAATATGTTGGATCATTCCCTTCAAGAAACCAAACATTGATGTACCTAAGAAAGTTTAAAGTATTTGTAAGTTAAAGATGTTTTTATTTTTATTATATGAAATATATATTTAAATGGATGGACGTGATTTTTACATATTCTTAAAACTGGTAAGTATTGTGTTCGTGTGAATGGTTATAACATGAAAATTCCTTGAATTATAAGCATAAGAATACAATCGCGTAGGTACTTCTGGATTTGGTCATTGAAATCCAAATTAATGGACCGAAATCCATGGAATTACGACGTTACCAGGTCATGGTGAATTATGTCTCGTATGGCGTCTTAGGTGCGAGTCAGCGTTGCTCGTTTATACTGCCATAAATACCATGTGCACGTTATGGCTTTCAGAGTTACAAGATCACTATTTGTTATATAGTCTGATATAAAAATATATTTCTGATAGTCAAAATAAAAACCAACTCCTTCTAATTGATTGAATGGAAGTTTAAGAAAAATCTTAATAATGTATTATTAACAAAACAGATATTGGACCTCTTTGGTGATTTACTGAGGTTATCGCAAATACGATCAACAGAAACAAATAATAAATATATATATTTTACAAAAAAAACGACATCAAGTAACTCTCAGAGAAAAATTGGAGCTCCGGAAAAAAAACTTAATAATTAATTAATTCTTTGTTGTGATATTTTTACTCACCCAAACAAAAAACCCAAAACTTGTTTAAAATTATAAGCCTATATAATTTTTGGTGAAATTAATTAAATCAGATGTTTAGGTACCACCGATTCTTGCCTAACTGAACTTGAGAATGATTTTGGTGATAGGGTGGGGCAGCACAACGAAGCACAACGGTTACAAAATATGTAATGGATGAGTGATACCCACCCAGACCCAGACCCAGACGGGTTTGGATTAAGGCTCAACTATCATAATTTTAATTTGAACAGCTTATATCATACTTAATATAAATACATTTTGCGGTGATTTACATCCTTTCTATCTTGTCTGGAAACGATAACATAAACAATGAAATTTTTTTATATGTAACAAACGCACATCGCCGTCAAAAGTAATACTCGTTTATTAGCTACCCCCCATCCCCCCTGTACGGAAACACACGAAGTTGTTCGACGACGTCCGAGTTCCGACATGCCGATAATGTCCAGTGAAATACTAGCGAAACTAAAGTTTTCAAACGATATGCCTTCAAGGATATAAAACTTCTAGAAGTGACATCGATCAAGTGGCGGCTTAGTGGTTAGATCATGTGAATATTAACAGTAGAGTTGGTTCGGACCCGGGAAATTCAATAAGAAATAATATAAATGAGTTTTCATGTGTAAATCAGTTTTTAAATACTTCATGCGTAAGATAGAGTAGCAAGTCCAGGATGCTTGACCCTGTTACGGGTAGGTTTTACCAAAGTAAATACTTAAAAAGCATACAACATATTATTTTGCTTTAGGTAGTGTAATGTTTGCTTAAAATGTTAAGTAGATTACTAATTATCACTCTAAGATTTATCATGGAACTCAGGGGATTTTTTGGTCTTGGTAGGGATGTTATTGTAACCATTCACTGCGCCAGTTTTTATAAAACTATGTATGGATTACAAATACATAAGTGAGTAGGCATATACAAAATGCTTGATAAATAAATTATTGTTTTTTGAACAGATCTAAAAGAAAATTTGAACAAATAATGACTACTTGAACAATGGCAAATAAGCCGTTTTTCCGTTGAAGATATTTATTCGATTTATTTTTCATAAGTATCAATGAAACTCTTTGGATGTCAAAACAATACATTATTTAATTAACTTTACCGAGTGTTTCTCTTTTAAATTAATTGACATAACTATGGGTATCTAAACGTCAAGAAACATTTTAACTAAATTTAATAAAAATCGGACGAAAATAAAAACGTAAACCCAATAAGACATTAAGTATTAAGCATATTCTACATATAGGTATATAAGAATAACATAAAAATTTGAAAGTTATAAACTCTCCGCGTCTGTTTGATCGAAACCGTATAAGGAAGTTCAATTAATTTGGCGAACAGGTTCAATGACCTTCAGCATACAATATCAACAACAAATTTTATTATTCATCGTCTTAAAGACACAACTTTAACAAAAACTTACATTTTAAATATAGACCTGTTTCGTCGACAGTATATTTTGTATTCAAAAGTTAATAACATCGATTCAATAAAGTCGTAAGTCGTTAATAGTTTCTTGTACGCATTACTGTTGAAGATAACAACGTTCATTCTTATTTTATTACGTTTTTATTAAAATCAAGAGTTATTTTTGATATCATATGTTCATCATATCATTTGCAATACGAAAAAGCGATTGTATAAGAAGTATTGATGTGTCCCATTTTAAAGTACGCACATACTCGTATCTGCGGTTGTGACAACTTTGTAACTTACCCATTGGCCTCTTTGTCGGTCTACCTTCCTTCATTCCTTAAACTCCAGGCTGATACTAACAATCGCTCGACAGAACTCAATCAGTTTTTTCGTGGTCAGGATAATCATTCTGGGTGTTAAACGCTAGATTCTTGGTGGTGGCTTTGTGCAAGCCCGTTTCGATAGGTACCACCCACTCATCACATATTCACCGCCAAACCGCAGTACTCAGTATTGTTGTGTTCCGGTTTGAAGAGTGAGTAAGCTTGTGTAACAACAGGCACAGAGGATATAACATCTTAGTTCCCAAGGATGGTGGCGCATTGGCGATGTAAGGAATGGTTAATATTCTTACAGCGCCAATGAAGGGCGATGGCGACCGCTTATCATCAGGTGGTCTATAGGCTCGTCGGTCTAACTATAATTATCATAAAAAAATAATAATTAAATATTGGACAACATCACATACATTACTCTGATCCCAATCTAAGTAGCTAAAGCACTTGTGTTATGGAAATCAGAAGTAACGACGGTACCACAAACACCCAGACCCAAGACAACATAGAAAACTAATGAACTTTTTCTACATTGACTCGGCCGGGAATCGAACCCGGGACGGGAATCGCGTACCCATGAAAACCGGTGTACACACTACTCGACCACGGAGGTCGTCAATAAGCAACGAGCCACTCAAATATTCCCTGTGTAATTCAGTAATCCCATTGCTCATCCAGCGCTCTAATTCACTGGTTTCCCATCGCTCGGTGTGCTACATTTAAATGAGTATAAGCTCAACGCGCGTCCCATTTCCTCTCACTTATTTGCTTTTTAATATTGCAAATATATGCACGAAGTATATATATATATACTTTATTTACATATCCTCTAATATATACTAAGATTTGACTAAATAATCTAATAATTGCTACCCAAAATTTTACTTACGAAATGCAATTTTAGTATCGGATATAATAAAGTTATTTGTCAAGGATTGCGTGACTTGTCTTTGTCATTGCTTGATCATTATAATTAACTCCAGCCAATCAAGGACTCACGTCTATGGCTATTTGCGCACATAGTGTATGCACACACAGAAGCACACTCTCCTACAATTTGATGAGATGACAATCGATTACTGTTTTCAGTGTTATTCATTAATCTTAATGAAGTTCGTCCAAACATAATTCCTACAGTGTGGACTGGATTGCTCATCTGCACATTGCAGTCTGTAGCACAATATATCTAGGTGCTGTATAGGTATATTGTGCACTGTGTGAAAATCTGATGGGATGGAAGGCGATCCGGTTCAAGGACATTTCGTTGTGCAATGCAAGTAAATACTCTGTGTGTGCTTTTCTTTCGCTGTTTAACTTACATTATGTCAATTCTGCGTAATCCTGTTTGGTGATGAGGGCTTAGAGCTGTTAACCATAAGGAACTTACTGCCATTAACTGCTTAAGATTATTTAACTTTATTTATTTATTTATTTATTTGTAATATGAAATAATAACATAAAATGTTATGAATTTTATAAAATACTTATATATATTTCAACTAACAATAATCGCACCTCGGATTAACCTCATTGGTTACGATATTGCCTCTGCGCAAAGTAGAGCCGAGTTGGCCCAGTGGTTAGAACGTGTGCATCATCATTAACTAATGATTTCGGGTTCAAACCCAGGCAAGCACCACTGAATTTTCATGTACTTAATTTGTGTTTATAATTCATCTCGTGCTCGGCGGTGAAGGTAAACATCGTGAGGAAACCTGCATGTGTCTAATTTCAACGAAATTCTGCCACGTGTGTATTCCACCAACCCGCATTGGAGCAGCGTGGTGGAATATGGAGGAGGCCTTTAGCCCAGCAGTGGGAAATTTACAGGCTGCTAATGTATGTATGTACTTATAATATATTAGATATTTGTAGTATTTGATTCACAAAAAATATTATCATTTTGTTATAAGTTAGACGAACATTGCAATGGAGACTCCCTCAATCATTTCGAATATTAGTAGTAACTACATTGTTTGCAGACAGAAGATTAATTGGTATCTAAGGTGAGAGGTCCCTGCAAGTGCTTCGTACGTACGGACAGCACGTAATTTATATTACTATTGGATAAGATGAAGCTACCTAAATGTTCGAAAGCTCGCGAAATAAATTAACTTAACGTGCCCGAAGCCGTAGGACGGACGCTAATGCAACGGCTTTCTATATATTTACGAGTCCAAGCGTTCAAATGTTTCGTTATTAATGTATTTCTATTCGGCTTTAGTTTAATCTAAAATTAATTTTTTAGCAATATATATAGTGTTAACCGTTTAGGAGTTCCTTCGTCTGGAGACAATCCTGGATGTAGAATCAACTCCAATTCAACTCCGTAGGATTAGGGGATACGGTCTTAATTCAGCTTGCAAGATTGAATCTAAATAGAGTAACAAAGATTGCAAGTTAATAAAAACATATAATTACTGTCCTTGTCCAATTCCTCTGTCTAACTCGTCTTGTGGTTAGCTAAGACACTTCTGGGTAATACTTACTGCAAGCCAGTCCTCATACATTCTACCGCCAAACACCAATACTTAGTATAACTATGGGTCAATTTTAAGATTGAATGAGCTAATGTTACAGGCACAAGGAACAGAATATCTTAGTGCCCAAGTTTGGTGATGCATTGTTTTAATTAATATATCTTACAGAACCAATGTTAACAGTGGTGACTACTGATTACCATGTGCCACATTAGCTCGCATGCTATTCTATTACATAAAAAACAGAGCCATGAATCTGGTACTACGCAATGCTTAAATTCCCCTGCCTCAGAATGGATGTAATTTTGTCCAGCGCCTGTGCTCCCCGGTTCTGGTGGAATATGAGAAGTAAGAATAAAGAATGCACTTATATTTGCACAGAATTGTGGATCTCGAACTGGTCTTTATCACCGAAGCCGGAATTAATTCAGAAGACCTTTTATTTATTGAATAACTCAACCCCTAATTATGAGATAAGGAAACTACTTAAATCTAAATTCGAAAGTAGTTGAAACACTTTATTACTGAAAAAAGCACAAAATCCATATAGAATCACTCGAACTATGAAGTGTCACATTTATGAAGGGTCGAAATAGACAGTAAATGAATCTAGACAAGTCTAGGTAACCTAGACCTACGTAGGTGGTAGACGCATTCCAACGAAATTGCACTAAATTCGCTAATGGTATGATCGACTCAAATTAGGTGTCTGTCTTACTTAAGCCTAGATAGTACATCTCATTTTATATTATTAGGATAAATCATACATCCACTTGGAGATGACGTAAATACCTACAGCCTATTCAAACAACAAGAGGCGAAAGACAAAGAAACTTGAATAATATGTGATATTCATGATGGATTCGTGAAAAAATGCGTTTAGAATATCGACGATGCTCTTGATGTCGTTCTGAGAGATGATGTTTTGGATACAGCGGCCAATGTTAAGGAGGACTAGCTTACTATAAAAGTCCAATTGTAGTGCACAATATATATGCACAACCAGTGCCCTCTCTATTCCCTAACTCTCATAATCTGATGGAACGATAAATCCGACACTATCTACCGAGAGAGTTCAGGCATAGGACGAACTATTAAACGAACACTACTAATATGGAAATACGTATAATAATATAACTTTATTGCAGACACCGCTACGCCATATTATATTATGAAATTATAACTTACGAATTCCGATTCGTGAAAAAATGGCGTTTGAATGTTGTCAAAGTTGTTAACGAAAGTTTGTAATTTAATTTTGAATAGAGAAATTATTAGATATATTATTTAAGAACTGTTTGTAGTGCAAAATATAGCAGTTTTATTAGCAAATCGCAAGGAATACGTAAATCGAAGGTTTGTTTACCTTTACTCCTTCTTCGATTTGAATCAGTTACAAATACTAATACCATAATACGTATTATGGCATGCATTGTATTAATTATCCTTTTATACGTTGATGTAAATGTATTTTTAAAATTTAAAATAGATAGGCAAACTGTCAAATGGCCCATCTGCAAGTCGTCACCACTACGCATAGACATTGTCATTTTAAGAAATGTTAAGCATCCCTCCTATTTTCAATGTGCCAGCACTCTTGATAATTATGACATGTTCCTCGTGCCTTTAATGACACTGACTCACTCATCCTTCAAACTAACAAAACAACACTAACTAACTATTACTATTTAGCTGGGGGTTTATTGATGACTTGGTGGTAACTATCCATTTAGAATGATTGAATAATGCCCTACCATAAAGTAAATCTTAGGAATTTAATGCCTGAAACTCAATTACAAATACCAACACCATTTGTATAAGTAAATAGTAAAGTAGCCCATTCGTGAGATTGTATTTGCTGCTGCAATTGCTGGGCTAAGAAACCCTCTCCGATGAGAAGCTGGTCCAACCACGCTGCTCTAATGCGATGTGGTGGATAAACGTGTGGCAGATTTTCATGACGTTTTGGTGATGGTCTGGTTTTTCGCGGTAGAATCTAGGTACCTAAGTACATTCCGAACCGGTGCTAACTTTACATCACATTTAATACTGTGACTTCGACTCAAAAGTTCTCATAAGAGCCTACTTTAATATTATTCCTTTAGTTTAAAATACAATTAATATTGAAACACGTGAAAATTTGTGGAATACTCGAAACTGCTTAATAAGCTTAAAAGCATTTAGGCAACGCAAGTTGAAGGAGACTAGCGATCGTAAGGTTTTATATAAAACTATCGACATAGAGCTATTATAGAACTGTGGTTGGAACGCTTACATTTTGTCTAAAAATGTTTAGTGCCGGACACTGAATTTGGTGTGCTTAATTAGTGTTTGAGTCTAGAGCTCGTGTCGGATGAAAACCATATGTAAGTAAAAATTACTCTGCCTCGCTACAAAAAAAAAAAAAAAAATAATATCTTTTTTTTTTTAAGTCTTTTGGTATAGTTAGGGCGGGTGCCTGGGCCACTGCGGGTACCGACTGACTGTCTAACATTGGCGCTGTAAAAAATATCAACTACTAACATCGCCAATGAGATACCAATCTTAGAAACTAAGATGTCATTTGAGCCCTTAAGCCTCAACCTTCAAAACGGAACAAAACATTACCAAGTATTATTTTTGGCTGAAAAAATATCTGATGTTTGGGTGGGACGTGTTGAAATAAACAGTAACGTAAAAAGTAGAAGATCTTGTGAACCATTACCTAGGTATTATTTTGCTTATGAATTGTACCATTTTTTTTATAAGCCAGACCGAAGTACAGGATCATAGCGCGGGAAGCAAAGTCAAATGTAAGGATTATTACATTAAAGTTTAATTGGTAAGTAACCAATTGAAGAATAAAAATTTGAGATCAGTATAAGGTATATTAAAATTACTTTTTGTGTATAGTATGAATACCTATATAGGTAATGATTGAGTGAAATTGGTGTTCGTAAGTGCTGTTCCGCTGGTGAGACACTAAAAATGAAAATGATGACCATATTTTTATGGGCAGTTATTCTCATCAAGATAGGTCAAACACGTTGGTTTTCGGAGTGCGCTGATCAAAAACAATAATTTTACGCGTTTTTAGTCCGAGGAGCACTCCGAAAGTTATCAAATACAGAGCCTTACTTGCTCTGATATACGTTACCGATAGAAAACTGTGGAACTACACCATAAACTCAAGGTATTTTAACGTGTCATGATTAGAGCTATCCTCAAAGTATTTTCGTAGAATAAATCAGAAATATGGTTATTTGGAGAACTGTAGTATGAAAAACTAGCAGAAGGAACTAGTGATGCTATAGCCGTGAGAAAAGAAATGGCCAGTGGTGGATACCACGGATCGACAAAACCTACGCTGCAGTAGAGCACTACAGCCAGGTCGATAGCTAGAATTAAGAGAAGAAGTCGCAATTGGATTTGGAAGGCGGAGAACTATTATCTTTGGATCAACATTAGAAGACTAAATCTAGACAGAAGTCGAGCCAATCTTAGATTGGCTAAATGATGACGGTAATGATGATACTTACCTACATAACTATATTGTTCTTGTTAATTAATTATATTATATAATATATTATATTGACCCACGAATTACTACCAACTTTGCCATCGGCTCTTACAAATAGCAATTAACAAGAACTAAATCCTTCAAATTAAAAAGTATTTCTTGTCAACAAGTTACAAACTTACCCCAATCACCAGTTAAGTGTAATTTTAAAAGTATTTTCAGAAGTAGTGTTGCTTAAAAAGTTAAAAGTACAGTCGACTAATGCGAGTTGTCGCTACAAGACACTGACGGACGGTGATAATTAGTATTAAAAATTGCTAGCCACTGTACACACCGCGGGCCAATAATACGTGTACAAGTTTATATTAAACAAACATTTAAGCGTATACCTATTTTGAAACATATACTTACTTATGTGGGTAAAATGTTACAAATAAAAACTTTGCAATTGCATTCGACTTTGAAATTTTTCTGATATTTCCCAAAATATTTCAATTCAAACTTGTTATATAATATTCATCTCGAGCTTAGTGTCGAATTAAAATATCGTGAGGAAACCTACATGTGTTTAATTTCAATGAAACTCTGCTATAAGTGCTTCTACCAATTGGAGCAGTGTAGTTTAATCGGCTATAAGTCCAGCGGTGGGATATTAATAGTTATCATGCTTTATATAAGGTAATAATTCGTAAAAGTCCCATCACTAAAATGATACTTTTTCTTCTATCAAGTAGGTGTCTAGCTCATTTCGGCACGCTTCTCCAGTACAAATTTATGGATCGCTTGACATTTTTCTATGTCTGAGTATGAGACGAATTATAAAAACAAACAAAACACTTGAAAACTACTGAAATATATTGCTTGCCTGGAATATTCACGTAGACTGATACACGTGTAGGTAATCAAATCAAAATATACTTTATTCAAGTAGCTATTTATAAGCAGTTTTGTATCTTATCACTTTTGTATATACTTTGTTGATATTTTAAATATTCCCCTTTTCCCTTCACAACAGGTTCTGGTTCTGGTTGCGGCTCCAGTGATAGTGGTGGCTAGTAAATGTTGAAGAACTCGTCGCCTGCCGCAAAAGTTAGCAGGAGAATGTGCCAGCGACGATTCCAATCTTCACGGTCCTCGTCTTCCATCTCTTTGACTTGTCCTCCAGCTATTTATAATTACTTATTATGACTTTTGTTATTTATAATGGTTTTTCATTTTTTTATTTATTCAAGTAGGTTCAAGGACTTTTGAATCATCATGTTAAAGTATTTAAATAAATGTAAAGAACCAGTCGGTTCGATACGTAGATTCTACCCAGAAGAACCGGCAAAAAACTCAGTAGTTACTCTTTTCCAACATTTGAAATAGAAGTTATGTCAATTAAATACCATTAAATTTATATGATACATCTTGCTTGAAAGTCAAAAACTACTCTATTCTATAAAGGCAGTACAATAAATTGTCCAGCGGTGTATTTCTACGGTATTCTTTCTTACATTACCTTTAATAAATATAAATTAAATGAATGCCATAACATCCTAAATGGTATTAAGAATTCTATAGCTACACTTTAGCTCATTACAAATCTTAAAGATTGCCTAAAAGCCATCCTACCTAAAAGCTTTGTTCTATAACAAGATTAACCAGGACACGGATTCTGGTAACATCAACTGCCTCTGTGATGAGATAACGCTAGATTCTGAAGACCTGTGTGCAATGTGCGGGTCTGGCCAAAAAAAAAATTAGTAGGGTTTTTATCGACTATTTCTCAGTAGCAGTTCGGAAATATTTACATTCCGTCTTGCTCCTGAACGCTACAGTTGTGTTGATTTTGCTGCCATCGGATCATGAGGAATAAAAACTGAACTCCAGTACGTGAATCGTCCTGCGTCGCCTGGTCACTCTTGACCACGATCCATGGCTAAAATCTGCGGTGAATACATCACAGCTTCAGCTATCATTATATCTGTATGTATCTAATAGGTTTACTTTGTTTGCGTTGTGTTGCGGACACATAAACAGACAGACAGACATACTTTCGCATTTATAACATTAGTATAGATTCGATAGGTAGAAAATGAAATTTGAAAAATTCCAGAACGATCTCTAAATAATATAAATTTGAACGAGAATCTAGTTAACGTCTTAAACTAAGTTAAGTCGTAAAATCTAGGGTATATTCAAGTACCTAACTTTTTATCTTAACTCTCTCTTGCTTTTCTTTTGTAAGTTGAGAAAAATGCTTTTACAGATAAAAAAAAATATTGATATTGAGATTAGGTTAGTAGGTAGTTAGGTAGCTAGAAGATAAATAAAAAAAAGCAATCAATTGAGAATTTGACGAATTAATTTAGTTATATGACAGTACAAATTATTACGTTTGCGTAAAAAATATTTTTACATAAGAAATACATAAAGATTGATGATTTCGGCGCACTTAATTCGAATGTGATCGGTTTTACGAATCTTACCGATGCTACATCTAAGTCGTGTCGTACTGTATGTTTAGGGGGCCCTAGGCTAGCACTACTTAGATGGGCCCCAAAGTAGTGTTAGCCCAGGGCCCCCTAACCTGAGACATATCTGAACGTAGACTTGAATTAAATTAATTGAATGCGTTTGATTAATTGCAGGACTCGCAGGGCTGCAAACCTTACGATCTGTTTCATTTAATAAAGTTATGGATTCTTTCGCATTATCGTCTAATTTTGACTTTGACTTGACTTGACTTAGCTGAGGGCCCCTTGAATCCACGGGGCCCTGGGCTGAAGCCCAAAAAGCCATATGGTAGATCCGGCCCTGACTATACCTAATCAAAGACAATATCTGTACCTTTGTGGGTTGAAATCAAAAATCAAAATATTCTTTATTCAAGTTGCCTCATTAAAGCACTTTTGAATCGCCATGTTAGTGTTGAATTAAATGTAAAACTACCACCGGTTCGAAAAGAAGATTCTACCGCGAAGAACCGGCAAGAAACTCACTAGTTGGTACTCTATTCTACCATTTTCATTACAAAGTATGTGAGTATGTATTTTTTTATGGTACAGGTGGAAAACGAACAGAAGGTTCACTGATGTGAAGTGACTACCACCGCCCTTGGTCATTTGCAAGACCGAGGGGCTTGCAGATGCATTGCCGGCCTTTAAGAAACGTGCTTGTTCTTTTCTTACAGGTAAGGTGAGGTTAGGTTAGTTAGTTGGCTAGTTTTTGTTTGAGGTTAGCCGCCATGACTGGAATCGGTCAGGAAGTCATCATCATCAGTTAGGTACCAAGTTGATACTTAGTAAAGAAGCTAATATTCTTATATATAGATTAAGCCGTTTATGATTATTTTTATTGGCATAATAGTTCGTTGAGCAATGGCTTCATGCTATGACGTTCCTCAAGGCTTCATTGAGGTTTGGTGCATACACTTTTCCTCACAATAATTATCTTCATAAAAACGAGATTTATTAGGTATAAACACCACTGAAGCTCGAAAGCACAATTCGCATGAAGATGGTTATTCCCCTACCCACCACTCATCACTAAATCAACGTGGGTAGGTAATCTACTTAATTAATTTTATTGATAAAGTAATTAATATTACATAAGAATACCGAATTATTAAAAAAACTTTTCTTATAAAAGTAAGTTTTAATATATTTTTTTTTTATTATACATTATGTATAAAAAGATAGCTATATCTATCTGTCTCTTTCTAACCACCGAACAAATCATTCCACGCACACTCAACACCTATTTAAATGCTAATAGTCATAAACTTAACACATGCAGATGCGTGTACTATACACAAACTATATCTGTGTGCATCTAACTCAATTTCGGCCACTCAGACGCAACCACGAAATTTAGAGCCGTTTCATTGGTGGATTTTTTGTTAGAAAAAATTAGGAGGTCGATTAGATGTCACGATTGAGCGAAACCTGTTTTTTTTTTTTACTAAAATAATACTGAACGTTATATTTGAAGCTCATGATGTAAAAAACTGTATATATTTATTTTTATTATATATCATGTTATATATTTAATATTTTTTAAGATGTATTAAAAATGTACAAATAAGTTTTAGTCTAATTTTGAAATGTTTTTGTGTATATCTAATTTCGACCACTCACGCGCACCGTAATATTTGGAAGTCAGCGATTGGCTAATTTTCGGTTAGAAAAAAATAGAGATATCATTGTTAATGGCTAAACGAGTGTTCTGTTTTTATAACTTTATATTTATTGGTTGAGTGCAATTCGTATATTTATTTGACTTAAATTTTGCATACGTCCATCGCAGTTAACATAAATATATTCAAAAATATATATTTATGATTTCAGTATCTAGAAAATTATGGGTGGGTGGGAATAATATGATATGATCCAATTAAAAAGAAACTATACCTATATGTTATACTTTGTAAATCTTTGTAATTAAAAAATTAAAAAAAGAAAATTTAATGTATATTTTTTCTGTACCTACTTATGTATAATACTGACAATAAGTAGGTACGTATACTTCTATATACCTAATTATATAATTCAAACCAAATTAAACAACACACACAATCACAGCTTGCATATATTTAAAATTATTAAATATCTATTAACATACAATGTCATCAATTAAATAAATAAAAAACTCATACCTAACTAAATACCAACCTTGGGAATCTAAGTGGATACAAAATAACTTAATAATAAACTATATTTAAACGAAAGAGACGGAAATAAAAAAAAATATTACAAGGGTGTTACTTACATACGTCTTACTCCCGAAGGAACCCCAAACATTTTAAAATTCAAATTCCTTATTTAAAATATCTCTGTGTGCGTCTAACGCCCCCCGCTCACGCGCAACTGAAATTTGAACTGCGTTAGACGATTGGTCGAAGCTACATAGGTTTTTTTATAATAGCCGCATAACCGGTCGAGTGGGCCTTTTTACTGCATTTTATTCTTTGTTTTTATTGTATTATAGACGAGCATGGCGTCTTAACGTGACGAGCTCTGCGGCGATGGTTATTTAATTCCCATAGGTAGCAATTTTAAACTAAGTACTTATACTATGTTACTTAGTGTTTGGACTGTTTTTTTTTAATTAACAAACGCTTCTAATGTTATAATAAAATAACAAGTTTCTTAATTGAACACAAAAATATTACCCGTCACGGAGCAAGAGCAGAAATATAGCAATTAAGCGTTTATAAACACCGAAGGGTCCCATTGTTCGTTGCATTAAAAAAACCCAAATTGCACTCACACAACAAACAAGCGAAGCTCATTGAACGCACACAAGCGTATACCCCAATTCGAATTCCGAACGCGCACAGCACAGTTTCCGTAATGGCGGCGCGGTCGTCGACCCCCGTTTTGGAGGGCGCGGTGACGTCACGGCGCTGACCTGCCGCAACGACCTTGAACGCGAATTCGGGAGGGGACCGGTGTACACACACACGCGCACGCATTGTTTATTGTGGTAGGTCGTGTACGTACGCCGAAAATTGTTGCTTCGGGTCACGTGACGCGAGATTGATTTCATTTGCGATTATTATAATTGAATTCGTGTTGTTACCGGATTGTATTTTAAAATACTATTATCATCGGCGACGTTTGCTAACAAAGGATGGATTATGAATTGCATTTTTGAAAATGGAATTATATTTTTAAGAACGTACGAACGTTTTCGAACTTTAATAAGTATTAATACCTATATGAGTGTTACTATTGTAAATAACTAAAAACTTCCGTATAGGTTACTTCCGTATAGGTGTCTATAAATAGGATAGGTAATTATTATGAATGTGCTTAGTATTTTCATGTTTTAATCGCGAATTTGAATAAAGTTAGGTGTCTGGAGAGCACGTTCTAGTCGAGTCCTGCGTCTGATATCTGGTCGTGAGATAGGGCACTGGAGACGAATAGAATTGGGTACATACTTTCGTACATATAACTACGTATACATATGTTAAAAATCAGCTGAAAACGATTCATTGACACCATGTAAATATTATGTTTTAATCAATGCATTTATTATAAAATAGTAATGTACCCAACAGGTACGTAGATACGAGCAATACCAAAAGTCGCAGATTCGAATTCGTTTAAGTATTCTTTATTTTTTATTAATCATTGATATATGACTTTGATATCATTTTATATTTTTAGTAATATATTGCGACCGAGCGAAGCTGGGCCGGCTGCTAGTGTTCTAATTAAAATTTGAAGTCATAGGTTTATTTGCAATGAGAACCCAGTTCAGCTGCGATAATTAAAATGATACTAACACTTTATACTTATGTCGCAAGACATATTGAAACATATCCCCCTACCCTCAACAAGGGGGATTCACCGAAAGTATTTTAGGGAACGTTTAGTAAAGACATACGTAGATTAAATAAGTCATTTGATAAAATTTTGTCGCCTTACATTTAATGTCATTATTTATCAATTATCAAGTTTAAATACATAGGTATAATACTACAAACATATATACTTACTATATACTATGTATAGTTGGCTTAGGTAGTGTAATACCTATTGTATTCGTTAAAAACAAGTGTTTTTTACGAATATTTTCAATTTCGAAATTCAAGTTTTGACGTTCTCAATTTTAAGAATTGTCTACGTGTAGTGTGCCTTTACATATGAACATAATTATGCAATTTCAACAAGTCCTATGTAGTTGTTTTTTATGCTAATATCGTCATAATTACTAACGCAGTAAAACTCTCTTTGCGTTATGAAGTGTGTCAACATAACTTCTTTAGCGTTGTAACGTTGTTAAATGACCACGTAGCTAACATCTTGATATTTAAATAAAATTATAGATAAAACTCTTTTAAAATTTTAAATTTAGAACGAAGACATTTTTTAAACTAAAATAACACTGATGTACTAATTTTATTTTAAATTTGTAATGACTTTAACGTGACGTTTTTATAAGAGGTGGACATTTGTTTTACATTTTATATTTATTTGATTCGTTTAAATATATAATATTAAAACTCTGAAAATAAATAGATTTTTAGTGACGTCATCAAGGTGCCTTACTATAAACATATTGTAGACATTCGTTTACTAATCTAGGACTATTTAAGGATGCAGCTTATTGTGAAGTAAGGAAAAGAAATGTTACATATACCTACGTTATGTTATAGTGAATAGTACCCAAAATTGCGTGACAGAGACAGGTCTAATCAAGATAAGATAAGACAGAAAGAGATAGAGTCACACAAACAAATGATGAACAGACATGATTCAGACGGGTGCAATGACCCCACATTTTGATGAGACATCGCGTATTACATATCCATGTAGGGAGGACATTTTATAATATTTTAAACTTTAAACTATTGTGATAAGGGCTAAAATTGATTGATGTATCATCAAAAGAATCTTTGATTTGCTATTTGAAAAAAGAATTTAAATTCTAGCTTGAAAAGGCTCTGTTATAATGTGACCTTTGGAATATTTCAATATGTAAATCCTTCGTGGAAATTAATTTTGTCAGTATTGAGTGTGACATACTAGCGGTTGACTGTGGCTTTGATTATAGATTCCAAAATCGAAATGTATTTAATTCAAGCACGAGACGAGTTAAATGCAAAGTTATCACTTCCGAATGTATTTTCTACAAAGGAGAATCGACAAGAAGATCAGTAGTTACCCCTATATATAAATAAGGGTATATACGCACCCACTGCAAGAAAATTAAAGATTACTGACCCCAAACATTTCTATCGATATAATCTTACAGGTTGAACATATTACGATTTTTACTTTCGTCTGCTAAAATTTCGTTGCAAGATTAAAAAAAAAAGTAAAGCTTATTCTATAGATTGAATTAACAGATTATGTGTACTTACGTGATTTTTTTTTAATACTTAAGTTTTAATGTTTCGTATGTTTATTTATATATAAAGGCAATTGATTTATGTCTCGTCTTCGTATTGACCCATATAGGCAACCGCAGAATGAAAACATTTATGTTGACGTACCGCTGTAATAGTGGTACCATTTGTTACGAGATATTTCGTTAGTTCCTGTCGAGTTAGTTTTTTTTATATAGAGGTAAGCAGACAGATGAGGGTCACCAACGAGCCATTCGAGGGTCACTAACGCCCAGACAGTAGCGCTGTAAGCATTATTAAATTTGTCACAAAAGCCTAATCTATTATTATTTTGTATTGGCCTAAATGTGACCTACATATATAAAAATAGACATTTAATTACTTCATAACACTTACTAAGTTGCCTATGCAAATTAAATATTTATACCCACCGACATCTTAAAATATCTTATGATTTAAAAAGGTTACCTAATATGGATACAGTAGCTTTTTCCCGAAGCTTTGTCCATCTGTAGCAGGGAAGCAGTTAGGTAGCCTATCTCTTGAGTCAGGGTATGCTATATCTATATTCCAAATTCCATCCAAAGAAGCCGGATTTAGGGGAAGGCAACGGGACAACTGCCCTGGAGCCTCTACAGGACCGAGGCCTTTAGTTAACAATTCTAATACAATATATTTGTAGAAATATCTAGAGTCAAATTATAATAATATTACTTAATACTGATTTATTAAGAGTTACGTTGCTTACAGACAGAAATTACAATGATCAAATTAATTTGTTAAATTATAATTAGATCTTCCACTTCTCTATTGTTCCTGGGCCCTCAAATCCGCTGTTTTTGTCTTATTGAGTAACAAATATCCAAACATTTAACCGTTTATAGTAGCAATACGCGTCGGAATCGAGATTTTAATGAGTACCCGTGGTACCACCGCCGCTATCAAACGGCACTGACCACTCCAATGGCACACGAAATGCGGCTCTCGTGTTATCTAATTAATTAGTAAATTCTATTAATAATAACGATTTGATAATATTCACGGATATAGGAAAAATATAATGAGTTCGTTGACCGGAGGGGTCAATGACTGATACGGGGTTCAAGGTTGATGTTTGTTTATTAAAAAAACTTTTGTGGGGCTTTTTTAATTTGATGAGTATTGTTAATCAATTACGATCTGTGAAAGATGTGTCATTGTCACGTGTTTATTTGCGACGAATACGAATTTCACACACAAAGACATAGATAAAACATTTTTTTTTCTCCCCAATAATAGGTATATTGTCGCAGACGTCGTATCCGTGTTCTTGGTGATCATGATCTTAATTTTAGGATTTAGGATTCGATGATTCGACAGTTTAGTTATCATTTGACGACGACTATGCATTCTTTGAACCAGAATATTGTGTCACCAATGGTCTGCCTGGAAATCTTTCAAGATCTGGATGTTATTCAAAGAATAAAATAGACAAGCATACGAGAATAAATAAAAAGCAAAAACAAATTCATACTTTCTTAAATAAAATAAACAAATTTAACACAATGAAAAAAAAAAAAAACACGTCATACAGAAAAAATGCATCAAAATTACATGTTCATCGTCGACAGAGTCATCTCTGTTATGGATCGCCATTTTTAGGTTGTGGTGAATGTACCAATCTCTTTGGTCGCAATATATGTACTTAACATACATATGTACATTTAATTTTATTGAATAATATAAAAGAAACTGTTATGGAAGAGGGTTGCTTCATCCCACAAGTACCTTATGGGTACCAATACAAAAATCAAATTCAAAATAATCTCAATTCAAGTAGGTTCATAAGAGCACTTTTGAATCACGATAGAGTGTTGAATTAAACGTAAAGCTGCCACCGGTTCGGAAAATAGTACAGACAAGAACCGGAAAGAAACTTACAGTTACTCTTTTCCATCATTTATTTTTATACTTTGTAATATTTAGCAACTCAACTATTATGTTTAATTCTTATTTATTTACTAATTTTGGCCAAACGAAAAATTACAAGCTTGTGATATTCATAACAAAACTTGTTTTTTTTGATAAACAGGCCAATTATAGTTAAGTGGTAACCAACGCCCATAAACATTGGCGCTGTAAGGAATATTAACCATTGCTCACAACGCCAATGCACCACTAACCCTCGGAACTATGTTATGTCACGGTTCACTTAACATATAATTAAGATATTTGTATTAAGATATTCAGAAATAAGATAATCTAACCACTTAGGTCTTGACCAATGAGGCAGTTGAATGTCTACTAAGCTGTGTGTTTATCGAGATCGCTTTTACTTAGATTACGAATGTGATTGTCTGTCTGTTTGACAATCAAGATGACAGATCCCAGAAGTTATCGATGCGGGCTATAAGAGCCAGCAGAACTTAACATATAAGTTCTGTTATTTCTTTATTATTATGAACTGAGTCATCGGCACACTGATTCATTTGAATCTGTTGATTTCACTAATCGTTTGATTATCAAATGACGAGTGACGTCACTTAAAAATATCGTAGTACGATACTGACTATGGCGTCATCATTTTTGTTTGAACTTTAGTTCGTATAAAATTTGAAGTCAAGTGACAGTTTGTAAATGTCGCACGCTAGGACTGAACGATCCTCTCCTTTTAAAAACATCACCTCGATGTCTGGATAATCTGGCTGATTGAAATGAAAATGGATGCCTTAAAAATCGATCGATTTCATAGCTTGAGCTGTTTTTTTCTGCCTTGGACAACCACTCTATGGAACCAACTTTCGCCTTTTTCCGAACCAATATATCTTGTCGGTATTCATGACGTTCATGGGTGGTGGTAGCTACTTTCCATAAAATAAAACACTTACCTATTTGCTAATACATAAAAAGGTTTAAAGCTTAGTCCACCACCCTGGTACCCACATGATCCAGAGTTCTACCAAGGGTTGTTTACTTACGTTTCACTCTCGTAAGGGTCTATAAGCATCTTCCTAAGAGCTCAGAGAGCGTCAGAGAAACATTTTCTATTTTTGGGCTACGCAATATTCGAAATTTAAATTCAAGGGCGCCAAATTTTCTTTCAAGTAGGTCGTCAGCGATCCCGTAGAGCAAGGCCAAAATTCGACTAGCAAAATTGTCACTTTATCGCAATCGCATCGCGACGTAAACTTTGCCCTTTGGCTGTTTTCCTATTCCAGTAACGCAACGATCCAATTGCGGTTCTGTCGAAGTTGAATCGGAATAAAAACGGAATCTTAACGTAACTAATATAAATAAGTAGACTCACTTACGATTAAGCTGACGACAATTTTTGTGAGGAATTGTAAGAAAGAATCGGGAAATGATCATTACCTTTATCTGTACATAAAAGCGAAATACAAATCACTAATTAATCACGATATATATAACTATACATATAACATATAACATAACATAAACAGCCTGTAAATTTCCCACTGCTGGGCTAAGGCCTCCTCTCCCTTTGAGGAGCACCACGCTGCTCCAATGCGGTTTGGTGGAATACACATATGGCAGAATTTCGTTGAAATTAGACACATGCAGGTTTCCTCACGATGTTTTCCTTCACCGCCGAGCACGAGATGAATTATAAACACAAATTAAGCACATGAAAATTCAGTGGTGCCTGCCTGGGTTTGAACCCGAAATCATCGGTTAAGATGCACGCGTTCTAACCATTGGGCCATGTCGGTTATATAACTATAACGCCTATAAACTTAAAATTTGGATGTTAGGTTCCTTATAGGGTGTAGACGTCCGCTAAGAACGGATTTTACGAACCTTCACGCATAAAGGAGTAAAACGGGGCTTGGAATGTAAATGGTTCAGCTTGTAAGTTTACAAGTTAGTACAATTATCCTCCCGGTTTGAAATCATGATGCATACGGTACTCGTGAATGTTTGGGTCTGGTCTCTTTATGGTGAAGGGATAAACCGCTTAAAAATACTTATGTATTTTCTGAATAAAGAAATACTAATAAAAATAAGATTTTATGCAATGATTGAAGTTACTAAGCCAATATACGTAAAATTTATACCAGAAGCGTTTCGGAGAAGGTTTTAGTTTATGAGTAGTTGTGCTTTCCACTTAAACCTTAAATTTACACCAATAAGGTGACAGGCGTGAATTAAATAATAGAGTCAGCATGTCAGTAGATTTAAATATATGTAATTCGACATTTGCAATAGTGCAATGCACGCGATCGGATAAAGTAAATTGTTTACCGATAATACTTATCAGTCTGAGCGAAAAATTTTGAAATAAACAGCCGTGGGTTCATCGCCCCGTTCGGGTGTATATTTACAAAGCATTACGTTAAAATATTATTATTATATCAATTATTGTATTGTGTGCATTCGCTTTGAGTTTTTTTTATATCTATTTGCTCGTATTTTTTATATTATGATGTAGGTAGACGACAAATGATTTTAAGTGGTTCAGCTTATGGACCATGAGATATTAGGTACATAATATTTTAGTCCGTTCTCTTTTAAATAGCACCTTCATTTTATTCCTGTTACATAGCTTTATTGGGTAAATAACCTATATAGGTTTATAAATAGCGATTTTTAATGGTCTTCAAAAAAAGAAGGATATTACTAATTTTATTCTTTATGATTACCTACACCAAATTAAAAAAACATCATAGTTTTGGCCTTTTTTTTAGCTTCGAAGCAAAAATACCAAGTTTTTAAAGATACGGGTGATTTTTGTAATGGACTAGAATTATATTTATAATTAATATTCACAGGTTTCAAGTCTCTTTTTTCTTAAATTTCATATTATTGAATGCGCTTACCTCAATTTCTACGATTCCGATTAAAATTATTTTTTTTTTACTTTGCTTTATTCTTTTTGTTATAATGGAAGTAGAGTATTAACGCATAACCAATGAAACGGCTAAAAAAATATATCTAAACGGTCGCCATCGTAATATTTCAATAACCTTGATTTCGTTTAAAACCGATATTTGAATTGAACAACAGGAACTAATTAACTTATCGTACAAAACTCCCGATTCACATTAACAATAATAACAGTCGGTTATGCTAGACGATGTAAAAATTTGATCCATTATCATATTTACAATTCAATTTGGTAAATTTTGTTTAAAGTATTAGTTATATTTGAAGTATATTTTCCTCCTTCAAAAAGTATATTGTTGCACAGATCACAATTTATTTTGGAAGTGTAATGTTTGTGAAGTTGTAGTTAGTCATATAAAAAAAATAATACACACACACTAACACGGTTACACATACAGTTACAAATACCATGTAGTGAGTATACATATTATAAGGAGAATTAGTTAAAGTATCCGAACGTCATTACGTCAAGATTTCAGATGGAAATTTAGTCAGTTTTGGCGGGAGGCAACGTGTCATTGTTATAATGTTTTGTAATAATATTCGCAAATAAAAATTGATAAAAGCGTTTTTTTATTAATTAATATAATCCTGTAATAAATTTATATATAATATATTTATATGTCTATCCATTGGTTTTGTAATTAATATCTTTAAGCAGTTTAGCTTTAAAACATTTATTATTTAAACATTTATGATCGGTAAAGAATATTGTACCATTTGAGGGTTGAGGGACTGGTGACCCTTTTCAGGCACTATTCTCCGCAGATGTGTGATAATGTAACTGATTAGACTGACTTTTGAATTGTATGGAGAAATCGACTCATTCATTCGTTTATTCATAACTTACATATTAGCAATAACAAATTATATACAAATAGGTATATTTTATACCTATCGGTTATTAAGTGTGCTCTATAGTGAAACATTCGAAGTCTTCTTTATTAAGATAAATATGTATACAGACTCCTGAAAGCGGCCTTTTATTTTGATAAGCGTACAAAAATCCCCCTTCATTCACTCTACACCCCATTTTTTAAGCATTTGTCGAGTGGATCATGCATATTTAAAATATACAAATGGTATATTTTTTAGGGCCACCTGATTGTAAGTGGTCACCACCACCCACAGACATTGGCGTTGTAAGAAATATGAACCATTCCTTACATCACCAATGCACCACCAATTATTTAAACCAAGATGTCTTGTCTGACGTTACATTGAGTCGCTTACCTTCAAACTAGAATACAACGGAAATGTTGGTGTTTTGTGGAAGAATATCTGATGACTGTGTGGTAAGTACATACACAGGCCCGCGCAAAGCCCTACCACAAAAGAAGATATTGTTATAGATACTTTATCTTTCAAATATAATATTGTAATACCGTTGAACGTGATATGTGTATGACGTTCAAGATTGAACTTGAAAAATTAAATTCCGATAAAGTCGCTGCTCTGTGGATTGTCAAAACTTTGTTTTGTACCGTTTATCGAGTTTGTGGTTAAAATTTCGTCACCGCCTTGTACCCAATTATTTCTTTGACTATTGAGGAAATGTATACAAATAATAAAACTAGAACCGATTCGTTTTTCGGACACGATCCCGACAGTTCGGTCGGGCTGAGTTACACTCTCGCGCCTTGCGAGCGACGTCGATCGCCTTCCCATCGGAATACGATAGTGACAATAGAGAGTGCACCTTTGCAGATACAAAAGAAGCTATTGGTTAGTCTCTGTGATATGACGCCTCCATTTCAGGTAAGATAGTGTTAGTCCTCCATTGTATAACGAGAAGCTTTATTGCATATATAGCAATGGTAAAGCCATTCAGTCTAAGAAAATCCGTTTCTAGGTTTGCATAGTAAATATTATTTAAAATTCGAATAAAAAAAAGTATGTAAATTTTTAATCATTTATTTTTGTATAAAAATTGTATTGTTACGAATGAAAAAAAAATCATTCATTCATATGAGTTACCTTAAGACACTTTTTTTATTGAAGGTTGTTAACAGTTAGTCTTATACTATGAGACGTTTATATGTATACCAAAATCGTATATTTTTATATGACTATCGCGTTCAAGGGCAGGAAGGAAGCTGAGATTTGTTGTTTAAAAAACCTTTGACGATGTTTTCCTAATTACCTAATGCCCGAAGACAATTAATTATCAATTAATTGCCGATAAATCTCACTTTCCACCTTGTCTTTTCAAATATCTTAATCTGTCTGAATCGATATCCGAAGATTAATTACTTATACCGATTACTAATGTATAAAAAAATACTATAGAACAAATTTTACTTAGACTAAGAACTAACATTGCTCAGAAAACAAAATAATATACGAGCAAAACGCAGACAATTCCACTACGAAAGCATTTAAGAAAAGAAAACGATACTACTTTCACTCAACAATTTAATCCTTGAATCACCTTTTAAAAGAAAAACATATTTATGCAATATATATCACAATCATAAATAAATGAAGTATTCAATTACAAAAAACGAATTGTAATAAATACACACACAGACAAAACATTGAGTTCACAGTGAATTCGTCTCAAATAATACAAACTTTCATAACACCTGCGTCAATAGGGCATTATAACGTGCGCGAGCGAGAAAGGTAAGGTGATAAAGGAAAGTTAGAAAGAGACGATACCATCGTACCATGACCTTAGCCAAAATGTGCAGAATTGGCAGGTCAGTGACACGATACAGCTGATAAGATAAAGAAATTCGGGTGAACGGGACTGTTGTAATATTGTTTTAATAAACAAGTCGTTTTAATCTTGTTATAAAAATTGTTCTTTCATTCGAAGTAAGAACAATTAATGTTTCATTAAAATAATATATAGTTCAGTTCTTCTTTTTTTATTTATTTATTTATTAATTTTTTTTTTAAATGTAATTTACATTGAACATTTAGAAATATGAACAAAAGAGAAAAGTTATTGTACATAATAAAGTTCGAAATCCCATTTTAAAATAACTATCGAGAAGCGTTTAAAAAAAGAACATGAACCAGACAGGATTTAAAAAGTAAAATTCGAACGCGAATCCAAAATGACAGCGAAAGTAAAAGCCGACGCACACACACACAGACCTAACCTTACCCAACTTTAGTGTACGTTGGCCGAATACTCGAGGCCAATGACACATGCACTGCACCGAGGCCGAATGCAATGCATTTGGCAGGACTCGTTTAAAAAAAGAATACTTTCGCTGGAGCGTGGACGAAATTCGCTGGATTTTAAAATTTTATACTCGATTTGAATTTGGAACGATGTTGTATTCTTTATGAATGAACGATTGTATTTTATACTTTTGTTTTTTGTTGTGCAATACGTCATATGAATAATACTTACAAAACTGTCGTTAGACATCATTTGATTTATACTTTTTTGCATTCGATTTTTAAACACTGCTCAATTATCTTTTTTCTTTTTAAGTGTTATTCTCATCAAGGCAATGGCTCTTTGAATTTTTAGTATCAAATTGTAAGACATATTTTGCATATTTTTTAAGCTATATTTAATTTAAAGTAAATGTACGTATTACATTGTTTACAATTAAAATAAACACGTGAATTGGTATGCTGTAACGAAACTTTACTTGCGTATACTTATTTGTTTTGTAAAAAGTAAATTGAAAATAGTTTTTATATATTAATGATGAATAACGTTTTTTTTTTTTAATATCAAAGTGAAAAGAATTGGAAATTAGATGTGGTAATTAGTTTACAAGAGATTGCTATAGGTACTTAATACGTTATACAAGTGGGTATATAGCCTGGAAGCAATAAGCGAGTTATAAATATAGGTTACGTTTTTTGTTTGATGGAAATCACTCTAGAATATGAAATTAGTTGATTTTTTTAACTTATACTACAATTTTATAATTTATTTTTTATTTCTTATCTTTACCTATATAAGCATTATATTTAGTTTTTAGTTAATTTTATATGTCATTGTTGAAATAAATTCGCGGTTCATTTAATAAAAATCTCTGCCAAATGAAAATTAGTTTTGATTATTTTTTTATAATAATGGTTATCTAAGCATGATTTAATATATATATTTAAAAAGTTTCGTCATCGAAATTGTTTGACGTTATGGTTATCGTCCGCCATATTGCTGTTTTATGATGTCTATTGTCTGAAATTATCTACATCTCATTCAATCGGTGATAATATTTAAACTATTACAAAAGTTATAAAGATTTACCTACTTTTTAGTTTTTATTTATGCAATAAAATTACCTTACATAGGTGCAAGGGATATCGGTTGAAATGCTTGGCTGTATGTTGGTGTATCGCGGCCTTGAAATTTTGGATTGTTTTTTCAATCTTATCTTCTTGTATTAAAAATATATAAATTTTTATATTTGATTTATTACAAATAATAACAAATACATCTTTTTATAATATAGATACTATAAATTATATTAAAGGTGCGTTTTTTTTTAAATTTTGGTTCTACTATTTTTAAATTTAACTAAGTAATCGCTAAAAACACATTTGTCTCGGGATTCGTAAGGAAATATATAATTTGGGCATTAAGCCGAAGCAAAACTAAACAAAAAGTTTCTGAGATTTCACCGAACAAAACTACAAACGAAAATCTTCAATAGTTGTTATTGTTGTGTATACGTTTAATTAAATAAATTCTATTGTCTTTATTAATAACGATTTGTTATTTCAGCAAAATGTACCTACCTAGGTATGACCTAGATTAAAATGTTATTTGTTGGGAATGCTATTTTTATTATAACACTATATTTATGTTAGTTTACTTGACATTATTTTCTATTAAATTGTAGTGAAAATAATGTTATTCTATTTTTAAACCTTTTTTTTTTAATTTAATGTAATATGTAAATACAGACTAGTCTATAGATTATCTGTATTTTGCGTTTTAGTTGTAAATTAAAAAAAAATTTTGTTCGTTACGTTCGTTTTAATTTTTTCTCTTAACTTTTAATATCTTCCTAGTTTCGAAACTATATCAAGAGACGAAAGTACATACAGATAAGCGGTATGATATTACATAGTTCGCGTTACAAACGTACCATCGGACAGTTTATTGACGCCGCATCCGTCTGAACTTGGGTTTAAGCCTTTGTGAATGTCATCTAGCTTCAGTACTACTGCAGTTGTGTGCGGCGTACGTGTGTCATGCACCGCGCGCTACCAAAACACGCACGTCATAAACAACCCAATTTAAGAAAAAAAAAAAAACAATAAATGTCACTTTTCAAAATAAATTCCCGCGCGAACTAGCATGTTGAAAAGAGACGGCCGTATCTCCACGCGACCGCTATTTCGGTGACGTCGCCGGTGCATAGTGAAATAAAATAATGAAAAGTATTCAGTAATTTCGTTGTGTTTACGCGCGTTGCTAGTTTGTTTGGCTCGGTATCGCTTTTTTCTCGGCGCTGCACCCGTGGCGCCCTCTGCCGTCCCGTACACCTAGCACACATGGTTGTAATTCATGGAGCTGTCAAAACAATAACCTCGATCGGCCCGTGGGAGGAAAACGCGATGTGCCGAAGTTTTCGGCGCGATGAAACCGTCGTGGGACCGCGAGCTGGAAAATTGAAGTAGCGGTGTAATTTTTTTCGAAACTTAACCTACGACAAACTTCAGTTGCGCGCGAGCTGTCCCCGCACGCGCCTCGCGCTGCATCCGCAACGAAAAACTACGAAAAACCGCCGAATGGACCCCGAAGCGGATCCGAATCCCGCCGAAATCGCTTTCCGAACTTTGTGTCGACCTGAACTTTTAAATTTCGAACGCGAAAAAACCGCGTTCGAATCTCGCGAGTGAAACTTTTTTGCTCAACTCTGTGATGTAGACCAACACAGCACACATAGTGCCTTACGTACAAACTAATAGATTAAATTGTGATGTCATAGTGCAAAATTAATTAGAAACTAGTTTAAAGTGTAAGTGAACTATATTTTTGGAGCAACATTGCTGATTATTTTAAAGTGCTTATGGACTACTGCATACACTGTATAAGGTAAGTAATACGTTTCCACTATGAGTCGTTTTAATTACAGTTATAGGTAATTTATGTTGTAGGAACGCCAATCTTAATCTATGAACTTGATTGCATTGACGCGAAGTTGCTTACAAGTCAAGTGCATTCCTAGTTGCGCTCGCAAATTCACTCATGTGCTCCGCTAACTTCTGATTGTTAACGTGCAAACGATTTTCGACTTAATAGCGCGATATAATATTATTTTTTTCGATGCGATTGTGTTATGAAATAACAGGTTTTTCATGGAAATAGTTTTGTATTTTCTCGTGTGTATTAGGTTGGTTTTTCCTTGTATCGCACGGTCGTGAAGTCGGTCTTATGACCATGGCTACTTGCTATCGTATGAACGTACATGTCCTAAGGTTACTATTATGATTTGATTGAATTACATATTTATTTCCTTCAACTCTTCGACGAGTTACTTCAACTGATTCGTGATATGATATTTAAAAAAAAAAAACGTATACCATAAGTAGTTAAGTATCAAGACGTGTCATGTTATAAGATTTTTTTGTGTATAATTAAATAAGAACTTTCTAGAAACGATTAGATGAAGATAAAATATCTGAGCATGTTTTTACAGTTTAGTAAGGTTGCGCTAGAATTAATAATAACTTTAATTATAGGTTAAATCTTTTATTACGATGTTGATTTGAAAATGACTCGTTTATAGGTATACATTCGTATCCTGATTTACAAGTACATATATCAAATAGATCGAAGTTGTAGTTATGTAAAAATGAAAAGTTATTTTTTATTATATTATGTATTGAATATAGAAATGGTACAATCGATGTCCAAGAGATATAACCATAGATATATAGAATATACATAATATCAATTATTGCTTAAGGATTAGGTACATGATTATGTTTTTGGAGAATAATATTACTGGATGTTACTTAGCTATTTTCAAATGTACAAATTTATTATTTAAGATGAATCTTAGGTAGTAAATAGATCGCTATAAAATTGTTGATAGTATTTAAAATTAGCACCAGAATATACAAGACACCTACATCATACCTTCGTACCTAACTAGCTGAACCTTTGACTTTACCTGCACTAAATGTATAATATTTTACATATAGCACACAAATCATCACCCTCCATATTAACCCCTAAAAGGGTAAATTAAAAAGTAGCCTATGTCCTCGGGTCACAAACTCTATAACTAAAAAAAATTTAATTTTAATCGTTTCAGCGTGAACGTGAACGTGAAAAGGTAATAGAGTTACTTTCGTATTTATAATACCAGTATGTATATAAATTAATATAAATATATTTAACTAGTTTAGTATTTCATGCGGTTTGAGCGAGTCTTAGCTTGATTTATTTTGTCTGTAACCTTTATCAATAGATATCTTAATTCATTGTTCAAATGGAGTCAGTAACGTGTTCAAACAAACAACTTTTTAAGTTTATTTCAGCATATATACAATTTTGTTCCGTCTTCAACTTTTTTAATTTTAATATAATATACTTAAGAAGGCGTATTACTTAATATATTCACTTGGTGGTAGGGATCTGTGCAAACCCGTCTGGGTAGGTACCACCCACTTATCAGATATTCTACCGCCAAACAACAGTACTCAGTATTGTCGTGTTCCGGTTTGAAGGGTGAGTTAGCCAGTGTACAGTTACAGGCACAAGGGAGATAACATATAAGTTCCCAAGAACGGTGGTGCATTGGGGATGTATGCATGATGATACATTGGAATGGTTAATATTTCTCACAACGCCATTACCTTAAAAGCAGGCTCGTAAGAAGCATTGCAACAAGTGCTTCTTCATCGTTCCACGTCTGATAGTCAGTTGAACAAGAAGCTACCGGTAAGACTCGAAACTCACCGCAGAATGTTTTATACGATATTATACAATTTAAATTATATACGTATGACAATACCGTATCACCGTAAGTTGAAAACCATTCAACATTTAACGAAAAAAATTAGGAATTGAGTTCTTACAAAATATTGGCGTACTGTTCTGGCATCTGGAAGTCAGATGAGCGATAGTCGAAATGTTCACAAATATGTATTTAACTTTCAAGGCGATTTAATTGAACTAGCGGTCCATAGAACCCAGTGGTCGAAAATCGACCATAATTTGAGTCTTATATATGATATATTGTATGTAGTTCCATTTCTATTAAATTTTTAGTAACGTTCTAAATTCGGAAACAGTTTGGAAATTATCTTTAATCAATTTAAAAGCTTTTCTCTCGCTCACTTATGACAGTCAAGAAAAATGATCAAGCACGTGACTTGTAGATTTTCGTTCTTTAGTTATTTGAAAAATATTTAGTACAGGTAACATGATTGTTTGAACCTGGACATAATAAAGATAAGCAAAATAAAAGAGTTATTATGTATTAAATAATAGGCCTAATGAAATAAATTATATAATGTTTAAACCGTGTAAAATAAAAAAAAACAGCGAGAAAGAGAAGGATTGATCACCGTAGGGGGCGCAACGCTTTTTCCTACGTTATGATTTCTGACAGTTCACTGTACTGTAAGCCGCGTAAAAGAACTTCGTTGCAAGAAAATCCAATGAAATGTTACAAAATGCGTAATTGTTCTTTATGTTTAGGGGCAGAACCGAAGCTCTTGCGTGCTATCCGAGGCAGGGGAGTGTAAGCAATTGAGTTGATACTGAGAATTTCCCAAAACAAGCACCCAATTGTTTTTAAAGTCTTCTTCACCCAGGGCTAGAACAAATGATTTCGGGGTCTGCAGTTTTGCAGGTCGTATGTCCTAGGTTATTTCTGTAACGTGTAGTGAACAGTGTAATATCTTACGCCAATATATTTTCAAATCGATCGTGTACTTTTTGAGATTAGCCCATTCAAAGATATAAACTCTCAAGTCTTATTACAGAGATACTAAAGTGTTATTGATTCTAAAACAATTAATTTTATGACTACATTATAAAAAACCTTTTTTAAAATTTAAATAGAGAAACAGTTCCAAGGTTTTCGAGCATTTTTATGTTATTTTTTTTTTGTATCTTTAGTTAGATTACTCTGTGAAGTATAACAGGCAGGCAAATTGAACCAAATAGGTACATTTGTATACTATAGCGTAATAGGTATTTTTAACTATACCTACTTTAGGTATTTTCCTTCTTATATACTAATGCGTAGAAGCTAATTAAATAATAGCTCAGTGTCAGACACGAAGTTACATATTTTTAAAAATACTAGTGGTATTTAAAAAAAAAGTAATATGTCATCAGGCAGGGCCACCTGATGGTAAGTGGTCACCACATTGTATTTTATTAATAATCCCTTCTAATGCGCCACTCTGTACCTAATGGAATACAGTCCCATTTTCCGAACTCAGAGCTGGTACTCAGATAGAAGAACCCAAAAATTTTACTAGACGGATCCGGGATTTTCACTCAGAAATCATTCTAATCTCGCCGATCGACCAACGATGTAGTCTGTCACTTAATTTCCCCACGGCTGGGTAAAAAGAAGATCAGCAATAATATTACTAATTTCCGAAATACTTCCGAGAATTCCCAAGTTTCCTTAACGTTTTCCTTTATATAAAATACGAATTGTAATTACGAAATGAACTTTAAAAAACTGCGTTCCATCCTGGCTTCGTTTCATCAGTGGCCTTGTTTCATTGCTCGGTGTGTCAGTGGCCTTAAGTAAGGTTAAACACTCAGTAGGCACCAGTTTACCTCAGCGCTTCGGGAGCTTCATATTTGTATAAAGAAATTTAAAAAAAACCAGTTCTAATAATATTATAAGTGTATAAACTGCATCGTTGGTGAAGTGGCTAGTGGATCTATGACCGCAGATCACAAAGTCGGGCCGATAACAGTTGTTGGGTTTTTCGATCTGAAAATTTTCAGTAACAGCCCGGAGTCTGGAAGATGGAAGTCTCATAAAGCCGTTGGTCCAGCGCCTGAACTCTTTCCGGTCGGATTTACTATCCCATCAGATTATGAGTGAGCGAGTAGAGTATACTCTGCCTAAACGCGTGCGTTAAAATATTTCCTGTATAGCTGGCTGGTCTCGTGGGTGGAATCGGTCTGAACGTCATTGTCATTATCATCACCTGAGGTAAGCTGTAAACTGTAACGAACACTTCAGTGCTCTTAAAAAAAAAAACATGGCCTACAAATTACAAAACCTAATAGGGTAAATATTAAAATTATTACTATTATTGTATATATATTTAGATATATCATATATATGTATATAAATTTTTTCCATGTGTGCGTATACAAATAAAGTTCGTATTTAAGACTCCTTTTGTTTTGAAAAGAGCGATTGGAGTATATTTCTCCACGCTGCATCAATGCTGATGAATAAGTACAAATGGCAGATTTTCATCTGACACGTGCTTTCATTACTATGTTTTCTGTCATTTCCAAGCACGATATAAATTATAATATAGAACGTAAAAATGTTGGTGCTTGACTGGGTTTCAAGCCAGTGATCTTCTGGACTATCTCTTTATTATGTATTTGGTTGGTGTACGGCCTATATGAAGCATTGTCCATACACATTGGCGGTGTAAGAAATACTAACCATTCCTTAAATCGGCAATGCACCACCAACCTTGACAGCTATGATATTACATCCCTTGCGCCTGTAGTTACACTGGCTCATTGGTGTGGATTTAGAAACTATGAATATTATTTAACAATATATCTGAAGTAATCAATCAAACAATAATACGATACGGTATTGCGATTATTAATATAGTCCAGATATATTATGTTTTTATTTTACTACATGTATGAATGGCCGAATAATCATGAAGGTTTTTCCTACAAACATTATAAATGTATATTATATTATATATTTGGGAAGTTTAAAACCATATTTACCTGTTCTGGCTGGATGCTATTATACCCGTGTTCTTGCTCGGTTGGGTCGATGAGAACCTTCGGTTTCCGGATTTTAAAAAATATAGGTATAGGTAGGTACTCGTTCACAGCATATTTTTTATTAATTCATCATACTTCCTAACTTAAAAGTTATTTTACTTATTGTAAAAAAAGTTATTAAGTACGTAAGTTATATTATTATTAAATAGATAGTATTCGTTTTTTTTTTCCTAAAAGAAATCTAAACTACTGAGTTATATGCCGGTTCGTCTCTTTTTAATTAAAATATTGGATCGTGGTAACTTTACGTTCAATTATTTATGTGAAATGGCAACACCAAATTAATAACTATTAATTCATTTTTAATATTGATATGTAGCTAAGATTCTTAATGATTTATACTTGTGTTTAAATTATGAGGATTTAGAATCAAAAAACGACTTTTATTAACCTATGATCTACATATTACGGAACGTCTCGTTTTGAAATTAACACTTCATCGGCGATCGTAGGTAAGGATTAAATTTTAATCGATTGTATAATGAGATATCACATCTTTTTTAACTCAGCCTTTTAAGAATTAAAATCATATGAAAAAAAAAACATTGATAAATAAGGCATATTACTCAATACAAGATTCATGCTAAAAAAGCGTGTATTCGTTGATTTCCAGTCAAGTTATATGCCTATACCCACATCTAATTTTATTTTACTGGCGTACTCTGTGGTTACATATACATACATTTAATTATATTTTACTGAGGTACTCGTACAGAGCCGAGATGGCCCATTGGTTAGAACGCGTGCATCTTAACCGATGATTTCGGGTTCAAACCCAGGCAGGCACCACTGAATTTTCATGTGCTTAATTTGTGTTTATAATTCATCTCGTGCTGGGCGGTGAAGGAAAACATCGTGAGGAAACCTGCATGTGTCTAATTTCAACGAAATTCAGCCACATGTGTATTCCGCCAACCCGCATTGGAGCAGCGTGGTGGAATATGCTCCAAACCTTCTCCTCAAAGGGAGAGGAGGCCTTTAGCCCAGTAGTGGGAAATTTACAGGCTGCTAATGAGGTACTCGTAATTAAAATAGTGGAAAAAGTAACTGCTGAGATTCATGCCGGTTCTTCTAGGTGGAATATACTTTCCGAACCAGTGGTAATTTCAACACTGTAACGACGATTCAAAAGTATTTTTATATCCTACTTGAATCTACAGCAAGAAGAATATCTTTAATGTTCAATATTTAATTATATCTGTAATATATAAGTATGAATGGAACAAAAACTTATTTCGCTATAGGTAACTGTTATCTCTGGCATGTATGTAATAAAGCTCGGTGTAAATAACCGAGGCGTTTGATCAGCAATGGTCATTCATGGTTAACGACGTCACAGCGATCATTAAAGTTAGACTATTAAACTAAACAAAGGGTTCAACAGCGCTCGTATCGATTTCCGCCTTCGAATTACGCGCGATGAAATATTAAAAAACTAGTTTGGACATTTTTAAACAACGGTCGATATTTTAGCAGCGATTGTCGAACAAAGGAAGTGTTCGAACATACATACATAACATTGAAGTGATTGTGATGAATATTGAGATATATGTCGGGAGTCCTGTTAAGGACGTATGTATATGAATTAGGTACCTATAGCTACAATTCCAATCGAAGAAAGAGTAAACATAAACAGAACTTAGATTTACAAATTCCATGCGATTTTCTAATAACTTTGCTGTACAAACAGCACTCGATTAATATATCTTTATTTATATTACAACACTATTCCTCTTTACTAGGGAAGTGGATATACTTCCAAAGTTTCGATAACAGCTTCGTCGACGTACAGGGCGCGATTTTTTTGAAAATCCATTGTGAATATCATAGATTATTCAAGCTCTCGACCAATGATATCGCGTGAATTCGATTCAAATTTTGTATATTTTCCTTTTGTATTCTTGTGGTTGGAATGTGAACGTGATATTTGGGAAAAATTAATTTTGTCTCAAGTAGTCGCGAGGATCAGTTGGCTGTTTATACATAGCTAATATACCTATAAACATAATGCAGTTTAATAAAAAAAAATATTAAGTCAAATAAAAAAAAAACTATTCATAAAATAAAATGAAATAGTTATTTGTGTGTGTTTTTTAAATACCTAATAAGTGCCTACCTATGGTTGGTTGTCAATGACGGAGTGGCAAATGGGTCACCTGATGGTAAGTGGTCACCACCGCCTATAGGCGGTAATACATCGGCAATGTGAGATATATTTACTACCCCTTATCCCTAAAGTACCACCAACCTTGACAACTAAGATGTTGTTCCCCTGGAGCCAGTAGTTACTCAGGCACTCTCCGTCGCTTGTTAAAGACTAATCTTTTGAAAATTGGACCATTTTGCACTACGTCATAGTTACTACTACTACACATACCTATAGTTTTTCATCCGACTTACGGAGGTTTCCTCACGAGATTTCTTGAAATATTCTATTACAAAATATCTGAAGAATTCTTTCGTACTAGTAAAAACAAAAATTTAAATAAGTAACTTTGTCTTGTAACAGTTCGAAAAAGCTGCTGTCCATCAACATTATTCTATATCACTATGAATATGACGGCTAAAGTTATATGTCTATGTTATCATACGCATAATTATAATTTATAACAGCTGTGCTACCCGCTGGATTCGCAATTATTATATATTCGGCATTAAATAGACATTAAATTTGAAAACAAGCGGGAGGTTACAATGGGATTTAAATAATTAATATCCTATAACCATGACGTAATAACCTACGGACGATTCCGCGTTGATTTGTCATAGTGTCAAACCGACTAGTTTACTTGTGATTGACATACAATGAAAAATATACATATATATAGGTATAGATATATATATATTTCGAAAGGGATAAGGCGTCAACTCGTCCGACATGATGATCTTCGAATGAAAGTCTAGTCGTTCACGTTAGTAATATATTTTTGATATTCACCTCAACTATGACACTTCGGTTGTCACGTTTTCTTCTACGTCATACTGATACAGTGGTAGCTACTGCTCGCTCAAGCACTCTGTGGAACCAGCTTTCGCCGGCGGTTTTTCCGAACCGATACGACTTAGGAACCTTCAAGAAAAGAGCGTACTCTTTCCTGAAAGGCTGGCAACGCACCTGCAAGCCCCCCGGTGTTACAGATGTCCATGGGCGGTGGTAGTCACTTTCCATCAGGTGAGCCTCCTGCTCGTTTGCCACCTCTAACATAAAAAAAAAAAAGCTTACAGCTTGACGTTGCCAGCGTGTACTATAAAAATACATAAATCCTAATCAAACTTTCTGATGCTTCGACATATATAAATTTATATTTATATAATCCTACAGTCGTCGTGAATATAATTACATTTGTGTAACAAAAAACAAAATTAACTATTTTTATAACTAATTCAATAAATTCCGTTTTATTGTACGGTCTACAAAATATTAGTTGATTTTTTTAATATATTTTATAAACGTAATACAAAGTCCTTTGAAGTGAATTATACACTATTTTAAAGTAACTATGAGTGTAGATAAAATGCGCTTCGCTTTTAAGCCAATTACAGACGTTATTTGTGTTAAGTATGCATTGGAATAGTCGCAGTATCAACTGTCAAAGTGGTCAATGCCCCGTAAAGTACAGTCAGACTCGAAAACATTTATACATTTTAAATCGGCATTGTGTATGTTAATACCTTAACACGTTTGCAATTGTATATCTGTTTTCGATGTCGACTGTACTTTTTTCGATGGTAACCTCTTTTTCCATAATATAGATTATTAAACTGTGTTATCTATATCTTATATCTTTTGTTTAGATATTATAACCTCAGTGTTTTGTATGTTAAAATTGTGTAGTGAAGTTAGTTACAAAGTTATAGAATGAGTAATGACGTTAGTTACCTAAATTATTTGTGATTTAAAGTCATTTTTTATCTATATTTATAAACATGTATTTACTCAGCTATGTCCATTAACTGTAAACGCTTTTCATTTTAGGGATCCGTAAACGTAATAATAAATAACCCACTCTTATACAGTGATTCCACTAAACACAATGGGACTGTAAGAAATATTAATTCACCACAACATCAATGTGAAGTCATCCATAGTTTTTAAGACGTTTACGATCTTTGTGACTCACTCACCCTGTAAGTGTCCTTTATTTTGTAATCCTGATGGTAAGTGACCCACTGCTCATAGACATTGGCGCCGTTAGATATCATTTCTAACCCTGCCAATGAGTCGCCAACCTTGGGAACTAAGATGTTGTCCTTGGTGATATTAAAACGTCTCACTTACCTTTCAAACCATACAAACAAACAACCCTAAGTATTTTGGCGGTAGAATATATGATGTATGTGGTACCTACCCAGACCGGCTTACACAAAGCCCTATCACCACTTGGATAATAATAAGTTATCAAAAGAATGACAAAAATAAATAAATACTACAATAAGACACTGGATAAAAAATATTTAATTTATCTTTATCGCATAACAAAGCTGTTCCGTTTCTTTACATGACAGGTATCAGTGCGTGTGTGCGTAATCACACCTATACATAGAAAGTATGTATATGTATCTAATAATTTGGTATATTACATTTTGGTCAGTATAAGAAGTTATCAAAATAAAATTCTTCCCTGTAAGTTATTTTTTTTAATTCCGTACGGAACCCATTGGATGTATTAAAATTCTCACCGACCGATTTTTCAGTATTTTAAGCTGAAATTTATTCACGGAAAAACAATTCGGGCATGCACGTCGGGTATTATCGTTAGCGATTCGGCTATATTCGTGTCAGTGCCTTTTTTTGTACTTTTTTTTTAGTAGTTCTATTGGTCTTTGTCACGGAAACCTGGGTTACTTTGTAATGGTATAGTGTATACAGGTTGATTACTCACTGTTAACACACATCACCGAATAAATACAAAACTAAAGGTGACGGTTCAGTGATTAGAGTGTGAGGATTTTTTGGTTAAATCGTTGGTTCAAATTTGACATTTACATTCGAGCTTAGAAAGATATCGTGAGGAAACCTGCATGTGTTTATCGATTTAATAACATTATGCTAAATTATTTGATTATGTTAATTTCGTTGTAATTATTTTGTTTAATTTTATGTTAATTGAGTTTTTGTTGTTAGAATCAATTTGGAAGTTTATTTCGTAATTATTATTAAAGAATAACTACTTATTCTGACTTAATCTCCAAATACCTACTACTTAATATTACTTAGATAACTACGTAACCCAATAATTCGGTTTGACTGTATGACGTACTTAGCTTAAACTTCCTTTAATAAATAAAGTATATATTATAAAGGCTAACTATTATATAACAAAGTATTAAAAGTTTTACTTACCAAGTTACACTTGAATCCATTTAACAGTTTTGGCACAATTGGGGTACAAACATCCAAACATAGAAACATACGCATTTGTAATATTGTTACTTATATATTTAACATATAGGTATGTATATAAATATATTAAATTAAAAATAATTATTGCATATTATAGTAACTCACAGAATAACCAATATATTTTTTAAAATATAATTTAGGACGTTGATTATAAAACAATACATCTTAAACACGATAATAACAAAATGGCGATAAAAAAAACTTATATAAGTTCCGTAATTTGAGCGGGAGAAGTCATCACCCGATGTCCAAGATGGCGTCGCATTTTTTTGTCTATGCGCTAACGGCCAGCGAATGTTTTAGAACGAGTTTCTTTGCGTTTCATACACTTAACCTTGTCATTAGGCTCGACTAGTCATTTTTGAATTTCGAATCGAGCCGCCATAACTTTCTCACGTCTACAATGAAATATGAGCTTTAAAATACGTATGTATGGTAGAAATTAGCTTGCAATGATGTGGATTTTATTACATTTGCTGATAGGAATATGAGAATTTTCGTCACAGCATACATTCTCCTTCCATAGATAGCTTAGAGCGATGACATGACGCGAAAGTACAGACTATTATTTTACTCGTTTGTTGGTTAATTTTAAAATAATTGTTGTTATCATAATGTGAGAATGGATAGATGTGAATTGTTTATTGTATAAAGATGACGGTGATTCGTAATGGATTTTGAGAATCGCTTTCGGTGTAATATCTTACTTTAAATTATTAAAATTGAAGTGAGCATTCAGTATTATGAGCTTGGTGTTACGTTTTTTTTTTAAATTAAATAGAATCTTACGAAGAATTTTTCTAAAAATTAAAAAAAAAATAAGCGAGCCATATAAATACAGTGCATGTAGTTTAATTGTTTAATCATTAATATTATCTTAGATAGAGAATTTTTGATTTTGAATTAGACAGCTTGTGAACTTAAATAAAATATTATTATTTTCTTAGACTTTAAGTTCCATTAAAATAGTACTCAATAATTGTAGATATAATTTATAATATGTTTATGTATAGATATATATATATATATATTTTATTGTATGGTCAGTACTTACCAATTTTAATACATCTATAAAAATGATATAAATACCTAAATAATTCTGTCCGTTTGTTGCTCTTTGAATTTGATAAAATTTTGTTTTTTTTTGTCTTATTCCTGACGACCGACCCCTAAAACAGGAGCGAAGCCGCGAGTAACACCTAGTACTATATACATTAAACTATAAGTACATATAATTTTATTGTGCCTCTACCCGCATATTTCAAATGATCCTCCAGCTAAAGGTGGACTGGATATCGTTGCTTTAGCGACGCAGCCGCCTGTTGCATCTAATGCAACTTTGTACATTCATATAATTTTTTTTTATGATTTCGGTTGGCGGACGAGCAAATGGGCCACCTGATGGTAAGAGATCACCATCGCCCATAGACAATGGCGCTGCAATAAATATTAATCATTCCTTACATCGCCAATGTGCCACCAACCTTGGGAGCTAAGATGTTATGTCTCTTGTGCCTGTACTACCCGCATTGGAGCAGCGTTGTGGCATATGCTCCAAACCTTCTCCTCAAAGGGAGAGGAGGCCTTAGCCCAGCAGTGGGAAATTAACGGGTTGTTAATGTATGTATGTAATGTGCCTGTACACTTGCCTGTTACACTTGCTCACTCACCCTTCAAACAGGAACACAACAATGCTGAGTACTGCTGTTTGGCGGTAGAATATCTGTTGAATGGCTGGTACCTACCCAGACGGTATTCCACAAAGCCTTACCACTAAGTTAATATTGCGCCAAGATCAAACATCAATTCGAAAAAATATATATGTTGATGAATTTCGCCAGTTCTTCTCAAATTCGGGTATTATCTTGTCAAAACTGGTTAACACGTAATAATGTTAATGTCCCAATTGTGGGCTTCTTCCACGCTATTCCAATGGTGAAGATTTTCATCCGACATGTTTAATTTTCGAAACGATATCAGCTTTTAATTTGACTGTCGATATGTAAGTATTGAATAAAGGATCTTGAGTTTATGTTTATGACAAATCAGTAACGTTATGCTCGAGTCGGCCTTGATATTTTACTCACAAAAGGACAAGAGTAGTATCACTTCGAAAAGTTTTCATGGAATAAAACTGCATTTCCATTTACGATCTAAACAAGTTTACCTTCAACATAAAATGTCTAATTCAAATTGTTTCGAAGCTAATCATAAAAACAGATTTCTATGAATAGCTTCGAAACAATTTTATTAATAACACAGATGTTTTTGTAATATATATAGGTATTTATTATTTAACTTATATGGGTAAATAATAAATTCCAATGACTAATAAACTTTGTGCGATAAATAAAAACTATTTTAACTCACCTCTTTTCAACGCATGTGCTACATCAATTCAATAGGTAGTTCATCTCTTTCACTCTATGAAATAATGAATAAATATACCCAGGTATGTAACCAATATTTAATAAAATTCAATATTAATTAGGTTTGTTTTTATTAATAGAATACAGAATGAACCGGCTGTTTGTAATTTTTTTTATGGTTGGCATTATATTGGTTACCATTACCAAACGAGACTTTTTTGAGAATTTTGACATGGTAAGGAAAACAACCATTAATAGCGCAATAGTTTACGGGTACCGATGTAAGAAGTCGCAGGTTCGATCCCGACGCCTTGGGCTATTGATGTCAGTTTTAAGCTTAATTCAAGGTGATTCCTAAAAATGGGACTTTTCTACTATTTGTTTTCAGAAAAAAACGTTTCAATAAAAACTCTATTTAACATAAAAGTCACTCCCAAACGACTCGCCGAGCTAAGGGTTTAGCCGGAATTCGGACAATTTATACAATTACCAATTAACCTACATTCTAGGGGCTGTTTCCAATTTGAACTAAATTACTTTTTAACGTATAAAATTAGACAAAGAAACTTACTACACTGGCGCCACAACACATATAAAATGACACTGATCTATACAATAAATGTCCATTCCAATGTGACCCTTCAAATGCTGAAATTAACGTTTATTATGTCATAAATATTACAAACGATTCAATGAGAGAGAGGCCAATCTATATTTGTCGTAACGACGCAACACGAAAATAGCCGAGCGTAAGCAACATGGCGTCTTACGCGTCACGGTTTTGAGGTTAAGGTTTGAAATTTCCAGCCGTTGTCACCGCTAATATAACGTAACACTCTTATTCAATCTTATTGTAATGGAATAGGATTGATATTAGCTTGACACGGTCGTTTTAATAATGTTGTCGTCACGTAAATGGCGCGTAGACGTTTGTCATTTTCTTACGCGAGTAAAGGGTCTTGATCTTTACATTGAATTCGCGCTCCCGATGTTTTGCAATATTATTTAACTATGCGTGTTCCCACGGCTGCGTTCGGTTCTTATTACTGTTTTATATGATTGCGGTATTAAGGGAATTTGTCTTTGCTCTGTTTTTATAGCTTCTATTTATACTAAGAAGACGCTGTGTAAACTTACATTATAAATATTTGGAAATTCAAATTACGAAATTAATTTATTGCTTAACACTTTTACTTAAATCGTCAAATGTTTATCCATAGAAAAATTTAAAACGATCACGTAGAGAGACCTCGTGAATGGAAACGTATTATAAAACAATGCACTCTTATCACGAGCGATTATGGCGGCAATACGAAACTGTGGCGCTAAAATGTTACATAATTATTAATTTTTTTCTGCACTTATAAATAAAATAATATTAAAGGTTCGGGACGTTTTGATCGTTAACATTAAATTAGTTTTTCGCAAAGTGTTTTTTGCTTAAACGGCTAACAGGATGGTGATTGATTACCCTTGCCAATGAAGATTGACACCGTAAGAGATAGTACGCCTGTTTTGCATAACCGATGCGATGACAACTATGAGATTTTTGCTGGTATATGACCTTTGATAGGAACATAGAATGCATTGTATTCATAGTTAGCACCTATATAATATCTAATGAACAGCTAAATACGTAACCAGGAGATTTCTTATAAAGCCGAGCTTGAAGAAAGGATGATTATTTATTTTCTTCTATCTTATTATTAATTGCCTATATAACCTTAGCTCAGTGCTTTATACAGCTAAAAATACTCTTACATTGCGATGATTTTTTCTTAACCACAGAGCGTAAGTTATTTGCATACTGCTAGGTTAACGTTAGTAGTTAGTCTATGCAAATAATTTAAATATCGTATAACGCGCCCTGAGGACATGCAGGTTATATATTACGTTGATCTGTAGAATTATTACAATAAATTGCCTTTCACAAGTTACCACTACAAATAAATAAACGGCAAACAGACCGATTTGTATTTTTTATATAAATAATGATTTATGTAATGTATGGGTTATTTGTGTACACTATAATTACTACCGGCGAATAGCCTTCCCTTGTTTTTGTACAGAAAGTTTGAAGCTTACTCCACAACACTGTTCTAAAACAGGTTAGTGGATACACTTGTGAAGATTTTCATCCGACACATGCAGGTTTCGCCATGATGTTAAATTTGCCGAGCACGAGATTAATTATAAAACACTATCGTGTATAAAGATTGACATGTTATTTTACTATATTTTTTACTTCACTTAAATTAAAAAAAGATTTACGAATGCATAAACATACGTTAGTACGTGAGTCGTGCAATGTGTTGTCATGCAATGATTTCATTTTTGAGCAGCTATCAATCACATACGCTACATGACCTGCGTTTATGTAGATTATTAATTATCGTTTCATAATCCTTGATAAACTAGCGACCCTTTGCATACCTATTAATATTGATATACGTAATAAATCAGTTTAAATAAACTAATTTTATGCTAATTTGCGGAAATCCATGACATACAAATTGTAAGAATGTGTGCGATTACTAAATGGTAATTATAATTTAATCTACTGATGAAGGTATATTACTATGTCAAATCGATTATAAATATTCGCTGACATATTATAAATATATCACGTTCCTAATGTATGCTGCTATTCTATATTTAAATTTTTATTAGCAGCTCGACTTCGTGGAATAAGAAATGTATTTATTATATTTTTTGGAAAAAAAAATGTCATGTCAAACGCCCATTGGGGCCAATCCAAATCATCCAGAGACTCACTTAAACACACACAAACAAAATCATCAAAATGGCTCTAGCCGATGAGAAGTTCAGTGACCAAATCACGTAGAGAAAGAAGAAATATATATGTAAAGATGTATTTTTAATTTTCATAGTATGTATGTATTTGAAGCTATAATATGGAAATGTCAAAGGTTCAAAAAAAAGATTGGCATCAAGTGTACCTAATGTTTTAAACTGATTGTGAGTATTCTTGAAACGAATAAATGACGAACCTATAAGCGAATACATAAGAAACAGCTAGTCTCATAAACGTTCCAAACTTAAACTGCTTAGTCGATTCTGCGAACTAAACGCTTACTCGTTGCGTTATACAACTATTTATTGCAGATTTAAACACACGTGGTCAAAACATAATATAATTATACTGATTGTAAGTATCAGATACTTTAATTAGCACTTTTATTATATTTTAATAAATGAGGAGACGTTGCTTTTAAAGCCTAACTGATAAATTTACTTACCGTTTCTATATCAACTTGAACCAGAAGATAAAACGTCTTTCGGGGAAGATTTTCGAATTTGGATTGCGAATCCCCTTTTTACCCGCTTTAAATGTAGTAACAAACGTAAATATCATGTTCTCGTGACTCATTAAATTTCTAATTTTATCAATCAACTTCTATAAAAAATACCTTGTTGATTATTCAAATAAAAATGTTAATTCTTTTATATAACCACAATATATAAACCTATTCATGTACATAAAACATTTTAAATGCCACACTAACATGTGTTTACTGAAAAAATAATTAAATATGTAAATCGTGTAGTGTAAGCAAACGAAGCCCCGCCGATCAGAACCCGCAGCCAAACATGTACGTCTTCAGATTATTACGTTACTAGAGTGTTGACATATTTGTTATGTTTCTATACCTACGTGCTAACAGGTTCCGTATCGATTGTGTTGCTGCTAGTCGCATTTCGTACCTATTTTCTAATTAGGGACACATTTATATCTCAATTAGGAAATTGTTAATGTCTTATTCATATATTTAAATGGAGGTAAGGATTTGTCCATACAAGTGTTTGGTAGGTACAAACCACTCACCACATATCCTGTTGCCAAACAGAAATACTTAGTATTGTTAAGTTGGGCCAGGGCAACTACAGGCACAAGGGACATAATAAAATAGTTCCCAAGATTCGTCGTGTTTTGAAACGACACGTATCATCAGGTGACCTATTTAAAAGATCGTTTACTGTACATAACGTACAAAAAAATATATAGTTTAAAATTTGTAAATTATTTGTATAGTTATATACTAATTATATTCTCAAACAAATGTCGTTAAAAATTATTTGGTCAAAATTAAACATCATTTTAGCGGCGCAACATTTGTGTTCTCAATTTAAAATCCGTTCGGGGAACACGAAAAGATAACAAAAATTTCCGCGCCAATTCCGGGGAAGGACACTCGAGCTATTGTTTGAATTGAGAATGCTTTCGGCGAAGTGACATTTCATTTTACTTATTGCGTTCCAAAATTAAACTATTTTTAAACCTATGAAACCAATTACGTTTATTATTTTCAACGAGCGTTCGGACTTGAATTTTTGACGGATTCGTTACAAAAGTTATTTAAATTTATTTATGTCAGAGTGAAATACGAGCGGAAAATTTGTTCGTATTAAAATAAGTAAAATTTTAATATCTCGATAATTTGTTTTACGACAGCCATAGTTTTATTGTTGTTGATTATTGCATATTATAATGAAACTCAGATTTTAAATTATAAAATATATCAGATATTTAAAAAATTTTAAATCATTAAACGTTATTTAAGAAACTATGCACTCTTTGAATAGATTTAATACCGGCAAGCCACAATATCTACTTCGTATTTTTCTGTGTGTGAGCCAGTATAACTACAGGCACCATATAACATCTTAGTCCCCAAAACCTAGCCAAGCCAAGCTAGTATGCCTGAGTACTTTAAAAAAAAAAACAACTTAAAAGAGTTGCATGGTGGAATAATTTCAGCTTCAGAAACAAGATAATAAATATTTTATTACTTATTTATGAACTGACTCATTTTTTTTTATGCAGGCTTATGCACAAAACACAAATCCATTCACACTCATACAATAGCCGGTGTAACAAGAAATCTACACTAATATTATAAAGGGGTAAAACTTGTTTGTATGTAGGGGGTAATATCTGGAACTAATGATATTATTATTTACATTACATTAATACTGAGTTCTATGGTTATATATCATAATTATATGATATTTTCTTTGCACCCGTGGAAAGCCGGGCGCTAGTGTATGTATGCAGTGGTTATTGAATTTCTGTAGGTAATAATTACATAGAGCAAAGTGTATGAGTTTGGTTTTAATAGTTAGTAGTTAGTTTTTGGTACATATCGATACGTGGAAAATTTCGTAACGTACTTAGAACGAAAGTGCGCGGTTGAAAAGTTAACAGTTTAATATCATTTATTTGCAATAAATGGAAACTTCGGGAAAACTCAACGATAACGTCGCATTGTTTTGGAGAAATCTGTATCACGTGGTCAAGCTGACTTTACCTGAAACCATTGTATTTTTTTAAAGTGTGTATTTTATTAAATGTATAAAATATCACGTGACTACAAAGCGCGCTTATGGTTCTGACGTCAGAATGCTAACGAAACACAAAACAAAATTTAACATTGTGACGTAACACGCATTCGGCACCCGTCGGCCTGTCATACGTAGTGACTTTTTAATTATTGTAAGAAATATTGTTTTATTTAAAAATATATACTAACTTAGTTTAACTCAAGTTACTCTATCGCTACTTTAAGCTTAGCTTTTGGTCTGAAAGGTGAGTGACTAAGTAATTACTGGCACAAGGGACGTAACGTCTTAAATTCCATTGTTGGACACGCGTTGATGGTGTGAGGAGAATTTAATATTTGAGAGTGGTGACCACTTACAATTAGGTAGCCCATTTGGTCGTTGGTCTAGCTGTACAAAACCGAGATGGCCCAGTGGTCACACCCGATCTGAGCTACTCCTTGTAAATGCATATCATAGATCCAAAGGTTGGTGGAACAATGACAATTGACAGGAAGTGGATGAAAATCAAAATATACTTTATTCAAGTACGCTTTTACAAGCACTTTTGAATCGTCATTTAAAAAACTATATTACGTGAAGCTGCCACCGGTTCGGAATACGGATTCTACCGAGAAGAACCGACAAGAAACTCAGTAGTTAGTCTTTATCAACATTTCACAAAAATAAAAAGTTATGTTAAATATAATTATATATGTATGTACCTAATATATCAACAAGTATTAGCTCCACGCTTTTTATCATCTATATAATCTTGTATTCAATACCAATCTATTTTTTTTTACAAATTATTTGAATTCATGAAACGGCAAAGTTAAAAATGTCTGTATTAAATACTATACTAATATTATAATATGCGAATGTAAGTCTGTCTGTTACGCTAACCCTCTGAACTGAATTTGATGAAATTTGGTGTAAAACAAGCTTAGTTGGATTTTTATGAATAAAATCTACGAACGAACACAAGCCTTCCCCCTAACACGCAGGTAAAACCTACTATTTCACATAATATCAAGGTGTCCGCAGAGATGACTTGTCATAAGCTGGCTCATTTGTCCTTTTAATTTAATAAACAAAACTAAGCTCATCTTGACATACAGATACCGCAAGGTACAGAGGTTAGAGAGAGGTACATTCAGAGCTAATATAAATATTCTCATCTATGGTTGTTTCAATATATATTTTTATTATAATATCTAAAATTAAATAATATATATATTTTTTTGTATATTGTTAACAAGAAATCGTACTAACAATCTTTTTATATTTAATTTTTTAAATCATAAAGCAAGGGATGAAAATGTAAATGTCAATATCCATACATTGTTCCGTCGTCAGCTTCGGACACAAGGAAATTAAGTCCGGTTAGGCTGTTGTTTGAAATACATTTTATTTTCTATTAAGATATATATTAAATATGTTTGATGCGGATTATATATAAGATTTATAGACGTGTTCTATGTGAAATATATATTTTTTATTATTTGGAAGCCAACGTCGCCCGGTGAATATATTCTATGACAATTTAAACGAATGAGTTTTATAACAAACTAAAAATGTCCCATTGCTGGGTTAAGACCTCTTTTCCTTTTGAGAGGGCATGGAGCTAAACCCGCCATGGTACTTCAATTCTCTTTGGATACACATGTGGCAGAATTTCTCACAATGTTTTCCTGTACTACTGAATGATAAACACAAATTCATCAATCACACGAGATGAATTATAAACACAAATTAAGCACATGGCAATTCAGTGGTGATTACCTAGGTTTGAACCAGGAATCATTGGTTATGATGCACGCGTTCCAACCACTGGGCGATCTCGGTTTATTTGATTAATAAAATAAATTGTTGATTAAGAGTACGTAAAATACTCACCAAGGCAAATAAACCTTTAATGTATGTATTAAAAGGAATGTAATTGCGTATACTTGCCTATATATAATACTTATTGTATTGCCACAGCACCAAAAGTGTGTGCAAAATTTCAGCTCAACCGGCTAGATAAAACTTGTTTAATCCAGTTTCCATATTGACTCGCATAATAACAGGTCGAATTTATTGAATAGGACTGTTAACGTGACTTAAAAAAAATGCCTTTGTAGAAGCCGACTTCAATAATAACAGATAGGTAGCTATTTTAGGTAAATATTTAAATTATAAAAAAAAGTGTTTTTTTTGTACGCTCGTGAGAAGTTCTTCGGCGTAATTGAAAATAGTTTCGAATTGCATGAAATTAATTAATTACAATAAACTAATAATTATTATTACGATAAAAGTAATTTCTTCCTTTTTCATCTTCCTTCTATACACTCACCAAATACCAATTTAAGGATTTACAATTAAAATTTGAAATAAAATAAGATGAGGTGTGAATTTGTCTATTTCGAGCGACTTAACACTCAATTGGCGGTTTTGCAGGAAATTCATCATGTAGCAGGTATTATATATATATCTAACTTCAAAAAATATACGTATTATTGTTCTTAAGAAATTTGCTTTAGTTAAAAAAAAAACCGTATTTAGTAAACATGTAGATATAAATTTTTGTATTCGTTTTTTCATTTATATTGGAATGTAGTTTTATTGTAAGACTACATTCCCCTAGACGTGTTACTTTGTGTGTTGCTACATTAATTTAAGTTATTAATACCTATAAATGGATATATAACAAAAAATGTCCTATTATTGGTGTATGAACTGTTATATTTAAATTATGTGTATACTATGTCTGAGATATCTATTTATTTATTTTATTATACTTATAGTTATATCTTATAAATTAACTTCTAGAACTTTCAACGTTCCGGTTTTAAGGATCGGAAGCCCTGAGAAAAAATCGAAAAAAAATCGAAAAAAAATAAAATAAATTGAAATGTCTTTAAAAAGTTCAACGGTGTTCAAATTTTGTGATTAGGGGTGGCTTTTTTATCGTGCTAGAGACCCTTTTCTCGCCCCCTAAATCGAGCCTTCGAAAGCAATATTAAATTTAAAAATATATAAACTAGATATTAACGCGTCGAGGCTTCAAACCTACGACCCTCGACTAGTATTATTTTTATGTTACTGTAAGAATTTCAGACGCTTGCGTATCAACGATTTGAAAAGTACGAATAGACGCGAGCTCGGAGCCTCAAAATACAATCGACAAAGATCGGAAACTATGTACAGTTAGAATAAAAATTTACACGAAAACAAATTATCTTAAAATTACTCTTTAATTTATAAGTTACAACATTACAATGGTATTCATAACAATAACAGTTCTGGCTTTTAATTTAATTTGTTATTAAATAAGTTGCTTAAATTTATTGTTACTAATATAATAAAGGTGATATTTTTATATAATTTTTTTTAAGCCATAGGTTGGCGGACGAGCATAGGACCACCTGATGGTAAGTGGTCACCACATACCATAAACAAAAGCACTGTAAGATATATTAACCATTCCTTACATCGCCAGTGCGGAACACAACAATACTTTTGTTTGGCGGTAGAAAATCTGATGAGTGGGTGGTACCAAGGCAGGCTTGCACGAAGCCCTACCACGAAAGTTATTTAAATGTGTTTGAATATTAGTTTGATTAATAAAATGCCATTTAAGTCAATGTAGTCGTGAAATAAGACACAACTAGGATATTTAATTAGGTATCTACACTAATATTGTAAATTCGAAAGTAACTCTGTCCGTTGCTCTTCTGTCAAGCCGCTGAATCGAGTTCGATGAAGTTTGGTATGAAGTAACATTTAACTCCAAGGATAAGACATAGGGTATTTTTTATGCTAAACATCTGACGTGAACTGTTGGTACCCTAACAACGTGAGCAACGTCGCGTGCTACAATTAGTAATCTATAATATAATCCGATTTAGCTTTCTGTCTCTGTACGTATTTTAACTTTTCCTAAGTTACTCAACTGATTTTGATATGGTTTTCACTAAATAGTTGGTATGACCTCTAGTTTAATTTAAGTCTAGCTTAAGAAAAAGAGCCGAAATGGCCCAGTGGTTAACGTGTGCATCTTAACAGGTGATTTCGGGTTCAAGCCCAGGCAAGCACCACTGAATTTTCATGTGCATAATTTGTGTTTATAATTCATCTCGTGCTCGGCGGTGAAGGAAAACATCGTGAGGAAACCTGCATGTGTCTAATTTCAACGAAATTCTGCCACATGTGTATTCCACCAAACCGCATTGGAGCAGCGTGGTGAAATATGCTCCAAACCTTCTCCTCAACTCGAGGGGAGGCCTTAGCCCAGCAGTGGGGGATTTAAAGGCTGTTAATGTATGTAAAAAATTACCGATAGTCCTTTTATTTATCGAACGAAATCGAAATTGCACAGACGGCGTCTAAAGAAAGCTTTCAATTGCATTTTTTATCGTCAAAAATAGATCGTATCGTGTATGTGAGAATGGCTGTCAGCGCAAATCGTCAATTTGTTAATCTGCTTAACTGAAATAAATTAAATATAAACCATGAGTATATTCTGCTGTCTGTACTAGTCGGATATGCAGCCGGCGTCAGCGAAATCTGACGAGATTACCCGGAATCGAACCGAAACTAAACGGTTAACGGCATTGGCGACGGCACGCTAAATGCAGTTTCACTTTATGGCTTTTCAGTTTATTATACTTTTTAGTACATGGCGAATGGCGGTACGAATTAGAATTGTAACGCGGTCGTTAATCGGACAATTAATATTAGTGATTTTTTTTAACACGTCGCTGATGTCTTGTTTTATTTTATTGTTAAGAATGTAATGTTTACATAGTATTTTTTTTTTTTGTAAATAATCGGATTTCTTGTCCTTTTCTTTAATGCTTTCACGCATCCTCTCCGACGCTAAGCGCATCAGGACAATAAAAATCATTGATATATTTCTTCAACGTTTAATTAAAACAACTAACAGTAGTTACGTAAGTATCCACCTGATTAAGAATAATTTAATCATAATTAAATTTATCAAAACTTACTCAATTGTTAACAGCAGCAGTACAATACTCCTTTGTGCCAACAAAATGATTGGCTGAATAATTATTACCTAAGCTCACCGAAAAAAAAAAACTTCACCAAAACTAAATAAAATATAGACTATTTAAATAAAACCACACTTAAATCAAGACATAAAATAAAAGCGAGCTGTATTATGTAATTTCGGCGTCGTAAAAACTCGACTTTCACGAATTGTTCGTTTCGTCGAAAAGTGAAACGATTCAGTTGAAAATTCGCAGGATAATTACGGATAGTGCAATTTTCCACGTGGACTGCAGATTTAAACGCGTAGTTTCCGAAAACGACTAAATTGCAGGATAGCCGTGCAGCTGGATCCAGAGCCGTAACGTTCTAGCCAATGACATTAAGACTTACATGCTAGTCTGTGACGTAACTGTATTAATAAAAAAAGTATATTGTGATGTTTGTTTGTGTAATCCGTATTAAGTAAAGCAGTTCGTTTTATACGTCTACGGATCATGAGCTCCTAGTTCGAATCCCATGTTGATTTGGAAAGAGAGTCTCGAAAAATTCTTCATTGAATACTAGCGACCCGCTCCGGCTTTGCCTGCAATTAATTAATAAAGGAAATTATATGATATAAATATATTTCATAACTCATAGCATTCAGGAATACTGCAACTTCCTATCTGTGAAAACATTTTTAAAATTGCGTCATTAGTTCCCGAGATTACTCCCTACATACAAACAAATAAATTTATCTCTTTATAATATTAGTATAAATACCCAGCAGCACATAATATAAAAGTTCTTGTAGTTCGTTGTAACTTTTGATTGAAATGTAAATTGCGGTTTACGATTTATGACGTATTAAAAAAAACTACTTACTAGATCTCGTTCAAACCAATTTTGGGTGGAAGTTTACCACTTTAGAAGTGTCTCTCGCGTAAATTATTCAGTATTTTTTGAGTTTCAGTTCTAAGTATGGGAACCCCAAAATTTTTTTTTTCATTTGTGTGTTAATCTTAATGCGATTCACAGAATATATCTACTTACGAAGTTTCAACAGTATAGATCTTATAGTTTCGGAAAAAAGTGGCTGTGACATACGGACGGATAGACAGACAGACATGACGAATCTATAAGGGTTCCGTTTTTTGCCATTTGGCTACGGTACCCTAAAAAGAAATGCCACCGGTTCAGAAACACCTCAGAAAAGAACCGTCGACAGAAACTCAACATAGCAAATTGCATTAGCAGTTCGGAGTCAGAGCATAAGCAGGGGTCGGACATTAATTAATTTAATTATAAGGCATTACATAATATAAAAATATAAAGACAATCATAAAGCGTGACGTTTATATTCAGTGATTACCAAACACGATACAGGATATACATACATATATTATATACATAGTATAAAACAAAGTCGCTTCTCGCCGTCACACTTAGATCTATTAAACTACCCAACAGATTTTAATTCGGTTTTCATCAATAAACAGAGTGATTCAAGAGGAAGGTTTATATGTTGAGTAGACAAAGCCGTGAATTTCGACCTATGCCAAACAAACAAGTATGTCTCTTTTTATGTTTTTCTTTGATCTAAAATTTGTATAAAGGCCCTTATGGTACCCATATAGTAAGTTATAATTGCATATAGTTAGACTATGTATTTTATTTGACAGAAATAGTTACTACTGAGTTCTGGTTCTTCTTGGTTGAATCTATAAGCCGGTGGCATCTTAACACTCAATTTATTCCTATAACATGAAGAATTGAATATCTTTATGCCTTTTATTATTTAATATATCTTTTATCATAATTCCATTATAGCTGTTTCAGAAATACTTTCATGAACACAGAAAACAGAAATTGTAATCTCATCGACCATTTAATGCTACATTATCTGTTATATATCTATCTATGTCATAGAGATTTTGATAAAATACAGTAAAAGTTCTTTAGTATATAAAATACTTCATAAACATATATTTTAGTTTATATAATAAAACGATTCACGCTAATGCATAGGCCGCAAATTTTACATTTTATAATATTATTTTTTGAACTGTAGTCTCTTTAAAACGTTCGCCACAAAAGCTCTTTTGTTGCCGAAACAGACAGACATTTCGCACGAGTAATATAGTGACGTCAGATAGGAAACAAAAGAGTATTTCGTGGAAAAATCGAACACGTCCCGTTGTCGTGTCGTCGCCGTCACGACACCGGACACTGTCTGTCGATCGCTCGTAATAACTAGTTAGCCGAAATGGATAGGAACAGTTACATATATGGAGTCATCATTAAACATTTTATTTTTTATTAATTTATTTAACTAAACAAATTTATAGTTTTAGTACCTACTTTATAAAGAAATATATGTATATTTAACAAACGGTAAAATGAAAACAATCGAAAAAATTAGTAAGAGATTTGCCTTTAAAATTTAATTGAGTTTGTCACCTCAACCGTACCGATCAATCTCTTTCGTGTCTTCTCCATCCTACGTGACAATGGCGAAATAATCTGTGCCCCGTCGGCACAACTAAAAGCCATTAAACTAAGAATTGTATTGAATTGACAGTTTTTCCTTGGATATTATAATATTATAAATTAATGACACAACTAATAATGTCGATAGAAGATAGAGATAAGTGAAAAATACATACTTTTTTATTGCTATACTTGCCGTTTTTAATTATAAAATTGTAAGGCAAAAACAAACCTTAAATTATTTATAAAAGAGTAAAACAATATAAACGTCATAGAAAAAAATTAAGATAAATTATGGTCATCACGAATAGACTACTCTGCAGCTGTCTGTGTCCTCAACTCTTTTTACTAAATCGTATTGGGACTGAAAGTGAGTGAATTTCGTGGAAAACAAAACGAATCCCAGGTAATAGGTAAAACGTTTAAAAAAACATTCGGCTGCAGCGAAAATAGACGAGAAAATTAAAAATACACGACGTACACGCGGAAGTTACACTTTTGGAGCACTTTCGACCATTTATTAGAAAGATATATAAACGGGTTATTTATAAAATCTTTGTTTACGTACTGACTAATATTATAAATACTATTAGTAGTAATTTGTTTGTTTGTATGATAATTAAACAACTGATCCTCATTTAATTTTGCTCACATTTTGTCATAAAAGAGCTTACTTGATTTTAGTATAATTTATTAATTAATGCATGATTTTAATAGTTAAATACCGAAAGATTTCTTGTATTTACAATTAAATATTATTTAAGTAAATCAGTAATTAATTAACTATGAACTACAAACAGAAGGAATATAGTATCTTAGCTTCCGAGTGAGTGGCGTATTGGCTATGTAATGGTAACATTTCTTACAGCGCCAATGTGTATAGGTGGTGGTGACCACTTACCATCAGGCCTATTTGCCCATCGACCTACCTACACTATAAAACAAACTGGCTCAAAATGTTATAGCTGATTGTTATCGTATATACTAGAGAGAAATTTAATTAAAAATTAATTGTATTGACGCACTACGAGTAAAGTAAGTGGATTCACATCAATGTAATGCAACTTACCCGTCGATTTTATGATTAGAAATCATTTTAAATGATAAGTTTAAGTTTTATACCATCCCAAAGTTACGAGATCATTTACAGGAGGTGTTATTCTGTAAAAAATAGCTTTCTATCTCACTCGCGAGTGACGAAAACCGATTTACGGTGATACGATATTTTGGTATCCAAGGAAAATGAGTCCGTATAATTACTTTTGCTTTGACAGCGTAAGGAATAGTTAATAGGTATTTCTTACACTTAAACGTGTCTATGGAGGTGGTGACCACGTACCATCGGGTCACTCGTTGGTTCGTCGTTCGTTCTGACTCTATAAAGCTGAAATGTATAACAAAGGTTTATTTTATAACGTAAGCATCTCCTAAGAAAGGCTTTTTGAAAATAACTTTAAAGGAGGGAAAGGGGTGGAGGTAAATTTGTATGAATTCTACACGTACAAAAGTCGAGACACTATTAAAAAAAATACGTTTAGCATTTATTATTAACTATAATTGCATTTTTGTATGTTATTAAATTAAAATTTTTCATATTACTTAGATACAAAAAGTTATATGTGAGCTTCAGGTGAGGTTGGAAGATAAGCCTTGTAGTTTTTCTTTAATTTAAGATGCAAAATGATCGCCACTTGCTTTGAGCTGGACATCACCATACAGATTGCGTCTCTCAGACAAAGTAATTTTCTTGGGACGCTGTATCCACGCATACATATATATATACAGGGTGTTCACAGTCAAATTGCCTTGTAGACTTTGGAAGATATCGAATTTCAGATAAAGCATCCTTTAATCTTTTAATGAGAAATTTTAAGTTTAAATTGGAGTCTTTTATGTTAAATCTGAATCTTTGTAATAGGTATAACCTATAAATATTATAGTGCTTAGCTAATTAGAATTAATATATAAATAAAAATAAAAGATTACATATGTAAATTCAGTTGTAAGGTACGGTACGGTGTGCGGTGCTTACCAATGTCTACATACATTGGCCTTTAAAAATATATAAAACATTATTTACATCGCCGATGCGCTGCTAACCTTGGAAACTAAGATATTATGTCCCTTGTGCCTGTAGTTACACTGGCTAACTAACCCTTCAAATCGCAACATAACTATAAGAAGTAAGTAATACTGCTCTACGATAGATTACGTGATGAGTTGGTACCCAGACGAGCTTCCAAAAAATTCTCCCACTGAGTGAAGTTTTCGTTATAGCGTAACAGACAGACAAACTGAATTAAGATAAATCGATAGATATAAATTTATCAAAATTAAAACCTGACATTATCGTTTCAAAAAGACAAACCGACTAAGTAATGTAGTCGTTTAACGCGATTTGAACCAAGAACGTAATTATGACCCAAACGGCCCAGAGTTTTGTTCAAATCACGGCTAAGATTTAACCTTGCAAAGTAACCGCTCACCGAAAACCTAGGTTAGACGTTGGCCGTAGTCTAGATAAACTTAGGGCTGTTAAGTCTAAATAAAAGGATTAATTTGAAGTCCACTTCTGTTATGATATATTTAGACCGGAATGTAATGCATTTAAACGCATTGACAAGTTTTTGTTATACTTTAATATTTTGTACAACAAGGATTACCAAACTCTATGTGAGCGATTTATAAGAAATTTTCTGCCTCGCACAACCACTCTGTGGAACCAGCTTTCGCCGGCGGTTTTTCCGAACCGATACGACTTGGGAACCTTCAAGAAAAGAGCGTACTCATTCCTTAAAGGCTGGCAACGCACCTGCAAGCCCCCCGCTGTTGCAGATGTCCATGGGCGGTGGTAATCACTTTCTATCAGGTGAGCCTCCTGCTCGTTTGCCACCTATGACACAAATAAAAAGCATTAGAGCAGCGTGGTGGAATATTCTCCTAATATTCTTCAGCCGTGGGATATTCACAGTCTGTTAATTTGTTTTTTATCCAAACTGTTTTTTTTTCTAATTTGGATCTAAAATCAAGAACGTGACTTCGACGTATTATTTACTTTAAAATACCTTGTTGAAGTATAGCTACGTATGTGCCTACCTCTTAGTTAGGTTTATATGGGTGCATGTCCTGAAAGGTACTGGGTAAGGCTGACATAAGAAAAAAATAAATTCTTAAAAGTATAAATTAAAATTGTCTTAGTTTATAGTAGCAGTTAGGACTTTCGTTCACCCTCAATTGCCTCAAAGGTGGTACTACTGTAAGAATAAGGTGATCTCTTCTGACTCGTGAAGCCGTTGATCTTGCACCTTAACTCTCCGATCGTGACGGATTGATCAAAACCGTCCTATAGAACTATGAGAGCAAGGGAACAGACAGTGCAACTTTGTTACGCACTTATGAACTGTATCATTTTATCTTATCAACATACTAGACTATATTCAATATAGCTGAGTAATGTTTGATATTGGATGTATACCAAAAAATCATGCCCATCTTGGCAATTACCCCTGGTGTCAGAACATTATCGTAACAACATTTGTATGTTGTATTATATTTTTTAAATCACATTGTTATATATAAAACCCCATTACTTTCCAAAAATCCTTGTTCAAAGTTAAAAAATGTTTTAACTTCTATGATACTAGTCTTTTTGAAGAGCTGGATATAATCCACATTCTGAACCGATGGTAGTACACTCAATACTGGTACAAGAATGGGTTTCTTAAAATGACGACACAATACTTTATAAGCACCTACTTGAATAAAGTATTTTGATATTATATTAGTACCTAAATATTATAAGATATACAAATACACAAATAGTATATTACTTGACTTTACGTTTTAATATATAATATTATTGTATAAGGTAGTTGCGCTTTGCAGTTTCTCCCGCTTTAAATTTAGATTAGAAGTTGGACATGTGTATACTCCTGTGCCTCGGTGCGCACGTAAAGCCGTTGGTTCTATGCCTGAACTCTTTCAGCCTCTGATATCCGTCCATTGGATTATAAGAGTGAAATTGAGAACGCGTCTGCGATAATGCACATACTTGTGCACTAGAATATGTCCTGCGGAGTGGACTGGTCACCCTTGTGTTCGACCGCCATAATAACTCTTATAACCTAATGCATAAATACCTTGTAGCGCTAACATTTAAAAAAAAAAGCGCGCGGTCGACTGTCACAGAGGTTTGGATTTTTGGCGCGAAATTTGGACGCACAAAAAGTCATAGAAAATCTGTCATTCATTTAAAGTAATTAGCGGTATTGTTGTTTGTTATTTCTTATTATATAGTCGGATATTCATTCGTCTAATCATTTTAAAGTCATTATCAAACATGGTCTATGAGAATATGTATATATGTATGAATATTTTCACGTGTTCCAGCCCTAGCGATAGGTACCAAAACATTGTATAACCCAGATCCCAGTAACCTTGTACCCAATCGCTTGTATCTGTAAATCTGTACCGCGGACCACATGTACATATACATTCACAGCAATGTAGCCGTTATTCCTATTGATATAAGGACTTAAATTGGAATTTTATATATGGATATAAAGGCTCGGATTCATTGGATGATTTAGAAATAATCTTTAAATTGTTTTGCGGCTAATAAATACGTTTTCTAAAACTGAAAAATGTTATCTTAAATGGTTGAGTTTGAATTTTTTATTTAATTTTTTAAGAACGAAATTATACCTATTTCATCTTTATGTAAATAAAGTAGAACACTTTTGAATGTCGAATTTCAGTGCAATGTTTGTATGTAACGTTTAGGTGGAACGGTTCTGACGTATATTTTTTGAAATGTTAAATCAAAACTGCATTTTTTACAATTGTTTTAATTTTTTATATTTTAATTTACTTACCACTAGCGAACCTTCAAAGATATCAAGTAGTATGATGATGATGTCTTCTTAGTGGATTTCGGTCGTGGAAGCCCAACTTCAAAGACTAGCAATCAAGTGCACTCTCTATTCCCTCATTCTCATAATAATGGGAAAATCTGGACTGGAAATAATTCAGGCACAGAACCAACGGCTTTACGTCCTTTGCAAGGCACTAAGATCTAAACGCAGCCACCTTCTAAGCCTCAAGATTTGCAGACACTAGACAAACGAGGCAGTCAAACCTATCTACTATATAGATTGACACACTTAGGTAGCTATACGTAATATACCACGCTCTTGGACTCTATCTGATATTAATGAATTCGTTCCATGATGTTCCAAGTTTTAGTGACGTCACAATAAGTGATATGAACTTAGGTCCGTTTATTTTGTTACTGTATTTCTAAAGAATTGTTGACATTGATTTTTTTTGGAAATTTAGTAAGTAAATCAATCCTCAAAAGACTCCCTAACAGACTGTGACTTTTATTTGACTTCTTAACTTTTTTCTTAATTAACCTATCCCCATTTAGTTTTATGTTTTTGTTGTTAAGAATAAGTTTAGCATTTAACGACGCGGTACGGTAAAACTCAAACGACTTTATATCGAGATCTGTATAGGTATATAAAATGGTGATCTTTTGTTTTTTTTCCATTTAAATAAATAAATACGGTCTATAAAATAACATATATCCGTCAAGTTTCGTTAATAAGCTAAGTGTTACCAATATTATATCAAATAAACAGTAAATAAAACATTTCAATAAATTTTAGGTCGATGTGTGCAAATAAAATAAAGTTTTCAGACTCATGATATACTATTATAAAGACATAAATCTTTATTTTGTCATTTAAAATCTATCTATGTCTATAAAAAGTACGTTTTTTTTAACGTGCATCACGCAAAAACCTCTGTATATATTTAAATTCAATTTGTACCATCACAGAGAAGGTTTTAGTCAAAACAGTATCATATAAAATAAAAATATTTCAAAAGACTTTATGTTCGTTAATTTAAAATATTTACATCATAATTTACTTTTCAAGGAAATATTTAAAACAAGAACTACCAATCGTAATAAAAATATATTATTAACAATTAATTTTAATAAATATTAAATATGAATTCTAATCAATTGAAGTTCTAATCTCCTTGTACAGTGAGTTTCGATATTATCCATGAATAAATAAAGGATGTATTGTACACTAAAACAGGACAAAATAATAATAATAATAACAGTTGATATGTCGACCTTTTTTATAATAAATATAGATACTAATTAATAAATACTTTTTTTATAGATTAAATAAAATATTTGATAGCAGAGTACGCATCATTTCGAACAGCTCACATATTTTAGCGGCCGAGTGTACAATCAACTTTGCTAGACAAACAAAAAATAACAGCAGCGTCAAATAACGCTCGCTGGCAGAGCCGTGTGAAACCGCACTTAAATTTTTCGCATGATATTTGAGTGGGAATAGAACGCTCGCCGTTTAGTTTTTAAACGCAAAAATATTTTAAAATATAGTTTTAGATACTGTTTAACTGAGCTGTCTTTGTTTCGCACTAAAACTAATTTCACATTCGTCTTGCTGCTTGAGAACTTTGTCACAGTAAGTCATTGTATTGTGATTTATCGATGTTTCGATGAGTGTAAGAGTTTTGCGTCTCGTTCGTACAGTGCGTAGATTATAATGCTACAGGTAGCAAGATCCAATAATCAATATAGTAATAAATTGTCAACGTATTCGCAGTAACTCGAATTTTGGACGTTGGTAATTAATGCTCATGTACATATACAATACCTCAAAAATCACGTGAATCCGTCCTGAAATCTCTTCCTTTTGCCGTCCTATCGGTTCCTCAGAGTAGGGTTACATAAACATAACATAAACAGCCTGTAAATTTCCCACTGCTGGGCTAAGGCCTCCTCTCCCTTTTAAGTGAAGGTATGGAGCATATTCCACCACGCTGCTCCAATGCGGGTTGGTGGAATTCACATGTGGCAGAATTTCGTTGAAATTAGACACATGCAGGTTTCCTCACGATGTTTTCCTTCACCGCCGAGCACGAGATGAATTATAAACACAAATTAAGCACATGAAAATTCAGTGGTGCCTGCCTGGGTTTGAACCCGAAATCATCGGTTAAGATGCACGCGTTCTAACCACTGGGCCATCTCGGCTCCCTAGAGTAGGGTTATAGAGTATATTTTGATATGTTCACCATCGCTATTTCGGAATATAGACAGACAGGACCGAACAGAAACAGCTAGAATACTATAAATAAATATATTAAAAATGTTATTTTAATATCACAAAAAAAAATTGTCACGCAAGGCGAAAGCCAGTAGGTAATTATCGCTATGTCAATCACGTCTGTTGACACGGGCGCCCAAACTTGTTCACTTCATTGAAATTAAATTTTATATATATATTAATAATGTATTTAATATCAAACTTTTACTTATTAAAATAATACATTTTTATTTATTTATTTCATTAATTTGCGTCTTTTCTATTTGCTTTAGTTTAAATGTGAAAGAAATAATAAATATCTGTTGGGCTCATTTGAAGGGGGTGGAGGGGTTGGTGTGAGGAATAAGAGTTAATTCCACATGAAAATTCAATAGTGCTCTGTGCTTACTTAGATTGAACTTGCAACCCTCTTTTAAGATTCACGTTCCTACTAACATAAAATGTATTTCTTACAGGAAAAAACTGTGTTCAAATATTTCGATTTCATTCAGATTTTAATTGAGTTCTGGAATTAGTTGAATGATGACGAATGAATGACTTAACAACAACACAAATATAGATTAGAATAGATAATAATACTAGTTTTGCTTACTACAATAATACTATTACAATTACTCACCAATTGCCATTTACAATTTAAATTTGTCATAAACTAAAAATCGTCAAATAAAATGAGGTGTTCGGCACAAATTAAAGCCAAAAAAAAAATTCAAAGTGACGTGTTAAATTGGCGGTAAAAATTGACTCTCATCATATTACGAGTATAGCTTTTATAAAAATGGTCGATGGACGATGGCCGAAATCTTTATGCCAGCACCAACAACTACCGAACAAAAACAATGACTAATACTATTATTATATCAGCGTTTTTCGGAGGCTATGTCAGTAGGTTACATAGTATTAAACTGATTATAATTTTTTTAATAGACATGAAATGCTTATGTTACATTTATGTACACTTAACATTGTATTACGATATTTTTTTCTATAAATTTATGCAATTGCCCACAGACGTAATGCCTACAAGAATTTTGTTGACTCGATAACTTTTAAAATATAATATGCCTACTAAATAAAAAAAGTGTTTTGCCATAATTATTAAGTGGCTAGTGAACGTGTTTTTCGTAAAAACAAGTATGTTCGATTGTAAGCCGTAAATATTGATATCGATTATATGAAAGCAAAATACTACAGATTATTGCTCATATTGATTTTTAAAATAAAGTTAGCATTTTTTGTTAGATTTATACTTGCGCTACAAAGGCGAATTTCACATCACTAGGCTGTATAACGTAAAGTTAAATTTTATTTTGTATTCGTAAATTAGAATGTAAAATATAGTTAATTCGTTTTTTAGCTGATAGCCAATTTGACATTTCAAATATATTTAATAATGTTTCAAATGTTGTTTTGATGGAAGTTCCGAGAATTTGCTCGCTTGTTTATTTAATTGCTCTAACACAGTAATTATTTAAGCAGATATTATTACAGTTTGAATATTTATTCGTTTCAAATAACAATATGTTGTTATGTCATTATAATAAAAAATGATTATTTAAATTTGAAACACATCACTTAAAAAATAAAATATTAAATATTGAATTATAAAATTTTTAAACGTATTTTAACAACTATATAATTATATTTAAAAATATATTTTAACATTTCAATTAATTTGAAACTAAACTGGGTATTTTATTTTAAAATTTTAACGATCTGCGTCGATTGAAAAATGTTATTAGAACATTAAACATTTTAAAAAGGAAAGTAGTAATTTTATCGTGTTTCAAATTTAGAATTACGGTATGCGATGAAAACTATCTGACAGATGCAACCATGTAACATTTTATGTCAAATAAGAGACGAAAAAAAAATTATAGATATATTGTTTAGCTGACTGCCACCTGCCAATACCGAAACAAGGCGAATAGGACTTCACTGCGGATTAAATATGTTTTAAAAAGATTGATATTGATCTGAAGGTTCAGAACCACGCGGACGCTACAAGCCTACCCGACACAAGAATTACAGTCTTACGAATGGGACTCACCAACGATATTTTTAACTATTGGCATCTTTGCAAGTTTTATTTTCAATGAATATTTACAAATGAGTTTATAGTATTCTATATTGGCACACAGCTTAAAATGTATTCTTACGTCAATCACAATATTATTAATAAATTTGTAGTAAAACATTCTTGTAATATAGAACAGTTATGTATCGAATACAATATCAATTTCAAAGTTATTGTATTTTTCTGTTACCAATGATAAATCTTAAAAAATGAAAAGTATTATTAAAAAAAATAAAAAAAGTTTTAAGTTTTTTTTAGAATGATAATTAAATAAAAAGCTCATAAATCTCCTAGATTCCAAGAGTAGACTTAATGAGTTCGGAAATTCGACCATTACCCTAAATGAAATTTTGAGAAAAATCCCTTGCCGAATAGTGAATAAAAGGGTAGTGAAATGTTTTGTCTCTGTCTATTCAAATATTGATAAACAAAAGGTGAATTTTATGACAAAAATAATTCACTTCACGTGTTTTATTTTCTGAATATATTTATATCAAATACTATTCATCGTATTACTCATGCCTTAGGTCAAGTGTTATAAAAAACATATTTCAAAAATAAACTGTTTCTATACGCATTATAATTCTTCATTCCACGTATTTTATATAAACACATTTCACGAGGGTGACCAATGACATATTATATTAAATAATAAATTACCATAATTTTATATTAATAATTTATAGTTTTACCTATTGTTATAATAATTAATATTAAAGATAAAACATTCGAAATTAACATTTCGAAAAAAAAAATTGTAAATTGAAATTTAGTATTTCAAATTCTATATAAAAAAAAATTGAATTATATTTTTCAAACGTTCTCTGATATTCTTTTTTATTTTGCTTTTTTTCTCCTTTTTTATTTTTCGATGATCTAATTTATACGTACCTTTTTTAGTAGTTTAATTTAAATTTTATTATAAATTAAGCCGTTGTAATTCTAATTAAGGCAACATTTATGTTATTACTTTCTCGAATGTGTTGCTTTTTTTTTATTATATGACATTATACAAATAAATAAGTACTCATGGACATTGTTAATATTTTTTTGTTTGGCAGACAATCAATTGGGGTCTGATTGAACAGTCTCAACTCCCCAAACCAGAATTGTTAGGAGTGAAGAGCCTCAGCTTTGCAATATGACAGAATTCGTGTAAATCATGTATGATGTTGCAAGATATAAAAATAGACATTGGTACTGTTTAAAAAATAACTATTCCGTCAAAGCCTTACCAGTACCTGGCTAAGATATATGTCCTTCATATTTCCCTTCAAATTTAACCACTGTTATACAAGGCATTGATTAGCGATTTGATAACTGACGAGAAGGTAACCCGTCTAATAACTGGTACCATTGATAGTTTAATCCTGAAATTATAACGCATGGCAACCCTACATGGTAAATGCAGTGACCTCGGTCAAATGCAGTTTTGTCTAGACGAATAATAAAATCGCATTATGGACGAACGTATTTATTCCAGCAAAAAACGTATTTGCGTAAACTTATGTCCTAACCTAGCTTAATACATATATTATAACACGGCCTTCGAAATTTGATTTTGTTTGTAAATAACAATTTAAAGGCCGACTGCTGAAAGTTTGATCAAATGTTCTTAGATTCCATTCATTCATTTCCTTTCATTTTTAGCTTAACTTAAATAAATGCTATTTACCAACTTAATTTATATACTTAGTACAAAGGGCGGATTCAATGCCAGTAGAAATTATCCACCAAGCAACTTGTATACTTATCTTAAATACACAATGTACAACAACTATTCATATAATACTTAAATTACACATACACATAAACTTAACATAAGTATTATTCAGATGATATGCACTGGTCCCTGGTGGACGTCAATCCTCTGGGCCATCATTCCGTGACTACGTTGGTCCGCCGTTCATCTTCCCAACTGGTCAACTGTCCAGATCATCTCCACTTAAATCAAATGATACGCTTTACGTCTTCATCGTATTTCACGGCCTTCGTTAAATACGCGAAAATCAGGGAAAACAAGGAAAGCATTATATAATGTCTCTCCTCTTAAGAAACCTTAAGAACCTTCCAAATAGCTCTTTTTATATATTATAATTTCTCCAACGACGTGCTGTCCGTGCTGTTAACATACTTACAATTTTAAGTATAATTAGCTATTTAAGTATTCCAACTTGTATAAACAATAACTTGACTGAAAATATATCCGTATTAAACAAATTTAAATTGGGAGTATAAGTTAAACATTCTACTATTTTTCAAGTTAGCGGTCCATTAGGGGAGAAAACGAACTGGAGGAGATTGTGAAAGCTTAACTTATTAGGGTTACTTAGAATAATGATATATTTTCTCTAATTATGTTTTAAGACAGACGAACGATGTAGTACCACCCGAAAATATTGCGATGACACACTCATACATACACACAAGTTACACACTAATGTAATAACAGGCAAAAGGAACATAACATACATCCTAAAGCTGGCAACGCGTTATCAAGATACGTATAGTCATAAATAGGCCAATCGATGGTAAGTGGTAACCACCGATCATAAACATTGGCGCTTTAAAAAATATTAACCGTTCTGTACGGCCCCAATGCGTCACCATTGGTAACTACGATGTTATGAAATATGCCTGTAATTGCACAGACTCACAGAACACAACGATACTAAGTATCGCGATTTGGTTGGGTACCCAGACGGGCTTGCACAAAGCCCTACCAAGTAGAAACAATCGTGACGTACGAACAATAAAAGTAAATATAAAAAACACATGACATCAGAGCGGATGTAGAACTTAAACCTGTTATCATAATACTAGACTTTTGACTGTACAATGCCTAGGCGATTCACACGAGGCTAGATTTTAAAACACGCTTTGTCATCTGACCTTCTGTATAATAGTGAATAGGTCATGTTTTGAATACTGCATTCCTAGGCATTGTGGTGAAAAGTATACAATTGTTACGAGATGTGCTACTTGTTGAATATTTAATTAAAATACCCACTTAATTTATATTGTTATTGCGAAAGTTCTTTTTTTGCGTTTTTACATTCTTTTCAATGAGTTAATGTTAAATATGTAATTATTTCAATAATATGTACATATATAAATGACTCCCTGTGTGAACGGCTGGGCGTATTGTTATGTTGAGCTATTGTCAGGAGAGAGTTTTTACGAAAGAAAAATAAGAAACGTTGCGTGGAACATTAGAAATTTAAGAAAACTTAGTAACTTAACCAAGATCAAAACCAAAGTAGGTAATGTTGTGTATCATAAAGCATTAGAACAATAAATAATGTTTTTGGAATAATTATTTTATAAATCGTCTGTCGGTCAGCCAGTAAATAATAATAATCAAGTATAAATAACATAAAAATAGAAAGTGTTCTTAATTTAAAATGATTATCATAACATTGTAAAATCAATAAAACAAAATTTCAATTTCCAATAAATAAAATATTATTGGATAAAAATAATTTGTTCTTAATTTAAAACTTTTATTTTGAACCATAACTTTTTTAAACATAAATATTATTGTGTTGGATTAGAATGACTTATACTGATAATCCTAGTCATAGGTACCTATATTTTTGAGATTGAATTAGTATGTTATTTAAATATTAAAAAATAGAAAAGAAGATAATGTTTAGTACGCCTCTCATGTATATTTCGTTAATTAGAGACTTTAGTTTTTTTTTAATTTACAAGTTTTTATTGTATATACCTACTCAAAATTTTTAAATATTATACACAATATAGTTATAAAAGCGCGGTGTTACAAATCCTCGCATCGAGTGAGGGCCAAAAGGAAGCCATTTTGTACAAACAAAATCCAATATAGAGCTCGCGTGAGCTTGTTTCTGAACGAGATGTCGAGGGCGGTAGTTATAGACTCGAAGTCGAATTTTATTATATATTTTTATTATTAACTTTAAATTGGCTGGTTGTAAACGGCCACCTCATGACTAGTGGTCACCACCATTCATAGACGCTAAACTAAGATGAAAAACTACCCAAACGTGCTCGCTATAACATATATATGTTTCTTGGGTCTAATACTCTCAAGAATTATGAATATTTTATAAAAAAATTAAAAACAAAAATCGAATCAGCCATGAAAATCGGCCTTATGTTAACGTATCCAACGCACTAAAGCGTAGGCTTGTAGAAGAAGTGTCGATATAATTATACATGTATATCGATAGTTTTGGCCGATATATTTTGATCGATATAAAATATCTAAAATCGAAAATTGTGTACAAAAGTTTTCTTTTTTGTGTATGTAACTATAAAGTCGTTAAAACCCAAACCTCTTTAATAAAACGTCCTGGTAAAATGTAATCCAAAATCCTCCCGACTTAAAAAAAAAAACTGAAACTGATCTCTTTTTAACTTTAGAATAATGTTAACTTTAAAATAACTTTATTGTTTGCATATGACAATATTCAAATACTTTAAATATTTTGTTGATTTTTTAAATAAATAGTTAATATTCACTATTATGAGTAATTTTACATATTATTCTAACATATTAGTTTAGTTTAAAATTAACAATTCATATATAATTGTATTATTGCTTTAAAACAATTATTTTATTAAAGCGATTTTATAATTTTTGTAGTTAAAGCTATATTTTTTTTATTTTCCAACGTACAGAAAGAGCTCTGATGAATGTTGAGCAAGAAAAAAGTAGGATTCAGCCAAGTGAAATATCAATGAGGCGTTTCTGTAATTCCTAAAATAAACTACAAAATCGAAATACATGAAACTTATTCTAGAAGAACTAGCGCGCTTCGGAGAAGGTTTATTATATAAGTAGACGAGCTTCGTAGTTTCACAAGCTTTAAATTGAGACTATTGAGGTACAGACGTCGATTTTATTCTCGTATTATAAATATTCGCGTTCAACTAATTATAATATAAGTTAATACAGTATTATAATATATTTTTATAATTTTTATTAGGGTTTCGAATCTATGAATCATTACAAAGCTGTATTGTGATGTTTTATAGTGACTGTTATGTAATTGTTATTAATTATGAAATTCCAAATTCTTTATTCAAATGAATAGTTAAATACTATTATAAGCTTTCTTTATTAGTTATTTTTATTTTTTAATTTTCGCCGTTCCAAATATATATCATAATCTGTGCTAACATTTCTCAAGTGAAAAGATATCTACATCATTTTAAAATAGTGTTTTCGATTCAAATATCTAATTTCAAAATCGAATGCAAATAAATCAATTGAGTATTTTCCGTACTTTTTAAAAAAAATAAGAATTCAATATGAATAATAGTTAATCAAAGATTAATAATACAAATTTAATGAAAAATATAATTTGAAATATGATTTTGAGATAAAAACTGGATGCTACTATAGCTAGAGTCCAGATCTGTACTTGTTGATTCAGATCGGTAGCATATGTCATGTAACCTATATTCGGAGCGTACATACATCCACGCATATTTATAAATCCTAATGGCACAGTGGTTAAAGTGCTAATTTAATAAAACAATTGGGATTTTAAACTTTACGAGAGAAGTTCCACATACACCTTAATTAGTGACCTGCTTATTTAGCTTGTAGATCTTGGTGTTTTAGGTTCAAATCCCGGGTTAAGTAACAGTTATTTTCTGTCAAGAAAAAGAGTAGCTTTTGATAAACTTCTATTTTATTATTAGTTCGTTACAGATATCAGACATACCTATATTATCCTTTTGGCTGCCCGGTAGTATCATAGGAAGTATCATTTATATCCCATTGCTGGGCAAAAATATTACGTTTTTGCACTAAGTAAAGCTAGGAATTGGACCTATGTACGATTATGATCAATAAATTGTATCTATTAAGTTATCGTAGTATAAAAATAATAATTGCATTACTAATTTTAAAGTTAAGATAGTAATGTATGACATCATTAGATTCATCTCATTTAGGGTTCCGCGGGGATAGCTAAAAGCGCCGTGATTAACGTTCTACGTGACCAGCTTAGAAAGACAGAAATTACCAAGTTTCTAGATTGTTCGACGAATATTGTATTTAAATGGACTTTGGAAATAGAATGAAAACATTCAGAGCGATGAACTAGTTTGAATGAAAGATTGTTTTCGAATTCAATCTTATATAAGTATAATTATAGTCAGCGCTTCGTATTCTCTTTATCCGTTTATGATATTTAATTAATAAATTAATTTTATTAAAATAAATTATTTTAAATTATCAAACAGTTTTTTAAATAAACATCTATGTTATAATATTTTCATTTTTATTTTCATTTTTAATTGTAATGTTTTTAATGGATGTTAATTTTATTTTGTTAAATTTATTATTTCTAAAGTTAAGCATGTTTTTTCCCCTAATTGAATCAGTCTTATGATTGTAATATTTTATAATTGGAGATCTGAATAAAATAAACAAATATATATCTACATTTATTAGAATCGCTCAAACGTACCTACCTATCTAGTATTCTTTAACCTCTATGTCTACATACATAAATATATATGTTATCACTTTACGATGTTAATAAAGAATATTTATATGTGTTAATAATAATAAAAAGTATTTGCATGAGATATTTAAATACAGACTGTAATTGTGTCAATGGTGGGCGAAATCCTCCGGCGCTATTAAGGAGAAGTCGAAGATACGAATAAACTCAATCCCAATTGCGAGACTAGTTTGTGTACGACGATTGATGCAATTTTCATATTATGCAAATTACTTAATTATTTAACTTTAACTAATAAATACGAAATTTAACGTTATATGAATTAAAACATCAGTGAACTCAATTTTGGAACATGTACAATTTTGCTAAGAATTGTTATAAAAATATATGTCGGAGGAGCAGGATGCCGAACAGTTGGGTTCGGGGATTGATCCGACATTTGGAAGAATCCTAATAATATCAAAGGATTACAATAATTCATCTCGTTTAAGAGCAAATGGGCTTGCAAGCAACCATCGCATTCGAGTAGCTTGTCAAAACATAACGACTCGCGTTGCCATGACACTTACAACTCCATTCGGGGTGACCCGCTCTTAAAAGTAAATCAGCCATCAATCATTATTGCCAACTACTCGATTTCTTAATTATCCAAATCAACAACCAAAGTAACCTCGCCCCGTTATATATATGAAAAACATATTTCCAGCCTTGTATGTATTTTATAATCTTTAAAGAAAATTCATCATTTATCGACTAAACGGCTTCTAAAATATACAAAATCAGTTCAAAATTAAATTCTAAAGCATCAGTAACAAACAACAGTATTCATTTTGCTACTCGCTGCTCTAATGTTTATTATTATTATATTATTTTAGTTATTATTTATAAATAAACTTTGAATTTATTAATTTAATAAACTTTTTTTTTATTATTCCTATTTTTTAAATAGACAATTAATTGTATTCAAATATTTTTATCATTCCACACCAAATTCTAATACGTTCTGTTTTTAAATATAATTTAAATAAGAAGCACATCATTAAATAAAAACGCTAACGGTACGTCTAAATAATATATTTACCTACTTTTGTTTCTTAAATATTTATACATTAATAAAATTCAAAGAAAAGCTTATAAATAACTCACTGCTGGGCCTCTTGACCTCTTCTTTTCAGAAGGTTTGAAGCTTATTCCGACACGCTGCTCAAATGCGAATTGGCGGCATACTATCATCTGACACATGCATCCGTATCCGTTGAATCATATCCCTGTAAAATAAAAATAATCCCTGGGTTTGAACCCGCAATCATTAGTTATATTCACGTTTACCGTTGGACCATAGAGGATTAAATAAAAATCATATCGATAATAATGTTCCCGTGACCATAAATACATCGTGGTCAATAATCACGATTGTAACGACCAGTATTTAAATGGTCAAAACAATGGACCACGAGCAGACGTTAATGGTAAATATTAATTATTTTCCATCGGTTTAAAAACGCAAACTGTGACAGCGGGGCGACGTCCACTTAAGCTGGGATCCATTCCACCCTTATTGATTTTGCTCACCCCTTACCCCCTTTTTAAAACGACCAGACAAAGGTTTGGCGAATTTTTCATGCTTTACTTGATGTTGTCTAGACTAAATTACTTATTGGCACATTTGGTACATTAATCGATCGAGAACGTTTCTTAATATTTACTAGTAAGACTTACATGTATTAAATATTCGTATTTAGTAGCTTTATTATTTATATCTATAACTTTTATATAGTTTAACGAATAATACTTTAACGCATTAATAAAAAAAATTAGTATTTACTTTTAAATTACTAGAAATATTTTTCTCAATTCGATAAATGTTTTTTTTTAATTAAATTTTAAACTGTGATCACATATTTTATATTCATAATACTTGTAAAATTTAAATATGATTTGTCGAAAATATTATTTTATTTAAATTCCGAATGTGAATTTATTATTTAAATAATATACAATAAAATAAAATAAAATTAAATCAAATAGATGATATCATAATCGGCGTCTTAACGATTGTCCCGTGTTGTACGATACGTTGTTCTATATCCGAATTGCTAGCTTCTGTCTTTCGGCTCCGCGAGCACCAGCTCTTGGGTCACCAGGAGTGTAGACCAGAGTGTAGTATTTTACTACTTGTTTAATGTCTGATGGTCACAGCCTCTCAAACTATATAATTACATGATAATGCGTAACTAAAAGACAGATTCACTTTCGCATTTATATTAACAATAGTTCCTAAAAAGCCCAGATGGCTCAGTTGTGAGAACTCCGGTAACTTAACCGAAGAACTACAATTTCGTGAATCTAAGCCCAAAGATTTGACTGTTTAAAATTTTCAGTCACGTACAAATTACACACTTACCAAATATTCGAGCGTCAGGTTCCGGTACTAAAGGGGAGTGAGCCAGTGTAATTAGACTAGTGATGTAGCTGGGGTCTTATTTTTCATCTTCCAGACATTATATCGATGCTTTTTCGCATTCTTCGTTCGCATTTTCAGCCATTTTAAACGAATGCTGATAGTTGTCTCAACAATTTATCGTATTATATGATAATCGTGGGTTCATATCCGTGCAATGACTATTAATATTCCTTGTTCTTAAATTGTAACTATTTTTCATCTGGTGCTTGTTCTGCTATCTGTACATCCAACAACCTGCAGTGAAGCAGCATGGTGGAATAAACCCTAATGCTTATCTCAAAGAGTAGACGAGACGTTGACCAACATTAACTAATAATTTTATTTTGCTGTCTCACATAAATAAATGGTCATCATTTTGGAATCTTAATTTATGCCCAGTAAATATCCCACAACTGGGACTTTTGTCTTAACTATTCAAAATATAGCATGTCATGTACATATGTTTTGATCACTCAGGGTTTAATTAATAGGGTTGCAAGAATGACTTCAAAATTTTATTTAATTTAATAATATAATGATACTCTATGTCAAATTTGATGAGATTATTTCCAGTGTTAATTCGATTTTTATTATTATTTATAGAATGCTACCAAATGGGTTACCTGTTGTTAAGTCGCCTTCCCCCGGTTTATTCCACTCTAGCTCACGGCTGAACAGCGTTGCGTTGTAAGGTTTTTGTGCGTTCCAAATTTAAATCTATATATTAAAACGTGAAGTGAAAACCTTTTACCTACCCCTTTTTTACGCGGTCAGAGAAGGAGTGCAGAAGCTATGATTTTTAAATAATATGCATTTGAAATACAGTGAATAAAAACATTATCTTTCATTCACACAACAACGCATGATGCGTTTAACAGACACACACACACATATGAAACATTCACAGTTTACGTGCACACTGTCAATGACATCAGACGTCATATCAAAGTTAAAAATCAATGACGATATTTTGAAATTTGTGTTTTTTTATTGTTATACTGACAAGATCTCGTCCAGCTGAGTCGTTATGATCATTCAAATCAATTTATCTTATATAGCTGTGAGTATCAGTCGAATATCGACCAATTAGCGACTTTTAGTATGTTTTCATTTAAATGCATTCTATGTGGCACAGCTAGTATGACCTTAAACTACTTCATTGGTCTAGTTTATACTGCAAAGTGCGAAGTTCTAGGTTCAAACAAAAAAAAGTTAAAACAAAAAGCATATATATCTGGTAAATGGACTTCCTAGTAGTAAATTAATGGTAAAAGATATCAATCATTCCTCGTATCACTTTGCGCCACCAACCTTGGGAACTAAGATGTTATGTTCCTTGTGTCTGCTACACTGGCCCACACACACTCAAATTAGAACACAACAATACTAAGTTTGGCAGTAGAATATATTATGAATGCGAGGTACGTACCCAAATATCTTGCACACTACCTCTACGTGTGTTACCCACCAATGATACCCCCTATAAAAGTAGAGAGAGTACCCCGGCAATGGTACATATACAGGTTATTATTTATTTAACTTTTATATTGACTAACAATATATTAAATAAGTAAGCCTAGCAATGTCCATTCCATAGGATATAATGGAAACGTGATCAAATATCGTAATTGCGTTCAGTCTTAACGTACGAAAATAGGATGTTTGTCCAACGAAAACTTTCCGAGCGTCTCAGTCGGATCGAACAAAATCAATACGATAGAAGTGTTTCAGCGTCACGTCTGTCTGCCGCCGTAGCTACGGAACCGGGCGCAACAGTTACGTACACCCGCAGGGGACTCCGGTACAATCGCGGACATTTTATAAAGTACTTTTACATTGTTGTTTGTTAATCTGCAGAGATTAAATATTTAGTAAATCATAATAGTATTAAATTTAAGTATATAATAACCAATTAATATATAATCAAAATTTGAAATCGGCTAGATATGGTTACTAAACTTACAACTGAAGGGTATTTTCGACCTTAGTTAGTTTATTTAAAATGATAAATACAATTAAAAGTTACTCAGTTAAGCTTAGCAGTTCATATAAAATATTTTTACAAGAAAAAAAAATATACAATTTAAAAAAAAATGTTGCGTGAGAATGAACGGATATTAACTTTTAGCTTTTACTAGCAAACCTTTTTACCGTCTTATTTTCCATGAACATGTTTTCAGAATCAGTTTCACAAGGACCAATTTTAGGTCCTTTTTTCTATTTCATATACATAAATGACACTTTCCACGTTAAAAGTATTTAACATCTTGCATCATTTGCTCAGTGTTATGAATATATTCATGTAACTGTATATATAATTCTGATTATAAGTAAAGATGTTAAAAAACATAAGATGGGCATACAGTTACCGTATCTGGACTGAATCTCCATAGGTCAGGCTTGTCCTCAACGCATGGACGCATTGAAATTTAATTAGACCTAGTTTCGCGGCATTTGCATCGAGCCAATGGCACATGCTTCAAGGTTGGCGTGTTTGTTTCTGACGGGCCTTAATAACAAACTAGATCACTATACAAAATACTTATATTTCATATATTGTATATATTATTAACTACTTAATTGTAATTTTTCATTTTTAAACTTCTTTCACGAAACCATGAATAATTATTTTTGATCAACTTAAAATATAACATTTCAAATTTAATATAATTGGTGATTTGAAAACTTTTAATAAATAAATATTTCAAAATCTTAAAGTACTTATTCTTAGTTCCTGAATATTTAAATTTACTTTTTTGTAATAAATTAAATAGATTCGAATCAGTTTAAAATTCATATTTCATTGAATTATAAAAGAGACAGACAGTTTTTCAAAGTGTTAATTATTGTTTCGCAAAAGGAAAAAGCAAGTTCATTACAATAATCTATCCTTACAACGTTTGAACGTTTGGAATAATGCAAAAATTGTCCTTATTATCGTCCTTTGAATTTAAATTGAGAAGTTTGAGAAGCGATTTTATTAGAGCAAGGACTTACAGGTGAAGGTCTTCATATCATTTATAGTAATGGTATATCGTTAAAAGATACGTTCTAGTCGATTTTTTATAAATTAATGTGTTCTATTTTTAAAATCGTCACAATTTAGCACTGAATTCGAAAAAATATTCCGTCAAAATAAGCTACTAGGTATTATCTAACATTCTTACAGAGCAAATTATTTTCTTTATTAATAAAATTAATGAGAATATAAATTTACTTTTCTACATTTATTTAATATATTTTTTATATCATAATATTGTTAATATAACTCATTGTTTTTCTTCAACTCATGTGTTTGCTAAATTATATGGCTGTAAATTTCAATATCCAAATAGTTCCAAATGCGAGTCGCATAAATAAATGTTGACTCGGCGGTAGGGCTTTGTGCAAGCCCGTCTCATCGGATATTCTACTGACAAACAGCAATAATTAGTAATGTTGTGTTCCAGTTGGAAGGGTAAGTGAGCCAATGGTACTACTTGCACAACAAACATAATAATTACCAAGATTGATGACATATTGATAATATGAGAAATGATTAACATTTCTGACAGAGCCGGTGTATGTGGTACCATTTATCTTTAACTTATTAAGCAATCAAATATTAATAATAGTACTGACGGAATACCGTCCCAATATGAGTGAGAAGTTGAGTGAGAAAAGATTGCACCTGTTTTGTGCACTTCCATAATCCTTTAGATTGACCGAAAAGACCGAAATTTAGTCACGCGCACTATTGTTTATTCTCCAAGCTATCTGAACGATTTCGATGATGAATTAACAACGTTTAAGATTGAACCAGAACACATAGAAAATATATTAAACATAGATAAAGTTAATCAACTAATAAATGTCATAGACGAATATATAAATGATAAGTGAAATGTGCTTTCACTGAAGCAACAGCGCGTGATCGTGAGACGTACAAAGCAAATGTGTGACTGGTTTTGTCTTAAAGATGTTCTCTGTAGGTCTTAATGTACATTTGATGAAATTGACTACATCGTTTGATTAGTAACCAGCTATAAGGCTGTAGATATCATGGATTAAACCTTCAATAAAAAATAATTGAGTTTAACTTTTCAATTGCAGCCTAGACTCGAAATTAGCAATGGCAGTTACGTCTGAACGTAAAGCCGTTAATCCTACATCTGAATGCTTCATGTCGGGTGACAGTCACATTGGATTATGAGAGAGAGGATTCCCTCTGCACCTGATAATGCACCTGTGTTTGTTGCACACACTTGTTCTCTATCATGTCTTAGGCTGTTGGCTCGTCTGCCTTCAGAACGGTCGTTTTGACTAAAGGAACAGTCACGAGGACATCAACAATAACATTGTCTGTTATGGTTGTAATGTTTACATTAAATTCAACATCAATTATTCACCAGATCTACAATATCAATGTTTTATAGGAAAAGGTGTTGCGAAAGAGTCCAAGGATTTCAAAGGATTGCGTCTTTTATGCAATAATGCAATGGATGGTTGAGCTAGCGTCTTTGTTGGTACCACCCATTCATGTATTACTCTACCAGCATGCTGTAAGACTAACTGTCCGTATTCGTTTAACATAATTGATAGATATTACATGTATTTCTGGTTTGATTAGCTCTGATTCGATAAGTTGAAGTCTAAACACGGCAATAATTGGTATCCCTGCCTTCTGGCTTGAATAGTAAGCCAGTGTAAGTGCAGGCGCGAAGGACAATACACCTCAGATCCATTGATATTTGAAACCAATGACGATTCAAAATTTGCTAAAGTCGGCCGTTTTATAATTAATCCTACCAAATTTATCATTAGAAACAACAGTAAACTTGACCGGCTATTTTACATAAATAAAAGTGACATTAGGAACGGACCAAACAGTAACCGAAAACTCCGTTGATAACAATCTACATAATGATGTACAAGATGTAATCGCCACTAGTAATTTTATTACTAGTGTTCGTCCAATAGTTGAAATTCAAATTCCAGCATATAATCATACATTGAATACTCCTCCAAGTCCAAGCTTTGGTATTTGTTATACAATCTTACACAGAATAATGTACGCCATTTATTAATATACATTTTACCTCGAGTCCTAAATTTATTTATTGGTAAAATTAAAATGATCATCTCTATTGTTTAACATTGTCATGACGATTTTATTCCTTATATAAAAATTTAGGTCACACATCGACGTTATAATAAAGTTCATTAATAATTCACAAACAGCTGTCTTGTAATGAAACGACTCCATCAATCGGTCATTTTTAATGATAAATTCAATTGTGAAGCCTCGATATTTGCATTAGTTCTATTAAAAAATACTAATATTAAAATAATTATTCAACATTTGACGAGGAAATTGTATCGGATACCGGTTTCTCTCAATGTTATCGTGATAAGATTTAATAAAAGTTATATAAAATAAATGCAATATACCTTTGTATTGTGATATTATAGAAAAATATTTATTGTATTCGACGTTGAAGAAACATTGAAATGCACCAATAATTTTTTTTTGCCCTTTTATAAATACTTATGGTTAAATTTTTATATCGTATTTTTTTGTTAATGTTATCATTACAAATAGTCGTATAGTTGATATGGTCAGTGTGACTGGTGTTATTGTTGTTTCGAAAAAAATTGACACATTTGACTCAATTTGCTAAATTGATCTTAATCCCAATTAAATTTAAAGATTAAGGATACAAGAATACGAAAAAAAAACGTCAGTTTAGAAATAAGATGAGAGGTCAGTGCATCGGGTCACAATTCTATCGAAGAAACTCGAAGACCAGATGAACTTAGAAGTAGAAGGCAGACATCGAAAACATTTTAAGTAACAATGATTGATGGACTTGAGAAGAGTTTAAGATAATATAAGAACCAATAAGATGGCATGAATGGAAAATGGTTTCTTTTACAAAAAAAGGGACGATTATGTGCATCTGATTGAATTTTCTTAAGGGTGACCAGCCACATACCTAAGAAACACTTACTATTAAGTTCACTCTCTATTCTTAATCTTAGGAAGTAGTTCATGAGCAGGACCGACAGCTACACGTGATTGCCGAGGTATGGGTGAGGCAGATTCTGAGTTGCGAATGAAAATTTCTCGTCAGAAAAAAATTAGTGCTTTTTATTGATCTGGTTTTGGATTTAAATCCAGGACATCTGGACCTTCTAAGCTAGCCTTTAGATAGCCTTTCAGTGGTATAACATCTAAACTGATATATGCACGTCCTGTTATAATAAAAAAGAAACTTAAATTTCTTGATTTTACTGATAATAATTTTAAAAGAGACGACACTGACAGTTTGTCTCGAGCTAATAATTAAATTTTCAAATCATATTCAAAAGGTTGTTTTCGTACGGAGCAGGTGCGAGCGGTGTTTTGTCATAGTCCGTTGTTTAGATACGAAGGAAATAGCTATGTTGACGTAAACTTGCCGTAGATGGTATTTTTTATGATGTTACCAAACAAAGTCATAATTAAAGACTTAACGCCTCAGCCATATTTTAAATTAACTTTTGCGCTGTTCATAAAATTGTCATAAGTGTCATGACATTAAAAAATACTACCTTATTCTATTAATGAACGTAATACAAAGTTATAGATCTCATTTTCATCCCCATAAAGGTAAAAGTTTCAAAATTATCTATTCTAAGTGAACGCCTACATCGTAAAGCCTATGTTCCAAATTTTAGATTTCTCGAATCATCAGAGAAGTCGTTTTGTCTGTTCCTTAGTCAAACACTGTAAACGGTACAGGTTCTGCCAAGTTAATCTAGTTCGTTGGTAATTTATGAAACCGTCAACCTGCGTCAGCCTCCGTTGAGTATATGTAGTTACCGTTGTTGAAAGCCGTCCTCATCATCAGTATCATCATCACCCCAACTGTTTCATTCTTCATCTTCCTTCTACTTCTGACGTCTTATAAATTATTTAGATTAGGCGAAACTTTGCCTACGTTATGCTTTTTAAAATTTTGTTCTAAAATTAAAATAAATTAGTTTTTTTTAATTGGCAACTCATTTTACACCAATTGGGAGCCATTGAGTCAAAATAGGAACATTAATTAACTGATATTTCACTTTTAATTACCAAATTACGTATTCCTTGTTAAGCTTTCATTTTTATCGTTCATTTTCGAATTAATTTTTTTTTTAATTAATGAACTCTTTCTATTTAACCGTTTCATTACGTACCGTCAAAGGTAGCCGCGCGTTTTTTCTTTTGTCTATGGGAATAAACATGTGTTCGGTAAATTATTTCGAAGTATCGACCGTTTATCAATTATGGGGCAGTTTTGTTTGTAAATAACTGAATATTTTTGCTATAATTTAAAGGTTACAAGATACTAAATTAATTAAATTAATTACAAATTTCTTGTAACATTAAGTTTTATTACAACGTATAGCTTTATCTGTGAATTATGTTTAGGACGTGATTACTTAAATAATGCTGTCTTCTTTTTTCGAATGTCAAATCAATCGTGACAGAAAGAGAGAAATGAGTTGATATTTCAGATATATTCAATCGCGCGTCTCCGCGTTTAATTTCCGTGCAGTAGTATAGTATGCTCGCAAGGTGTCTTTGTGTGCGTGAGATGATGACGTATGTATAAAATACACATTAAAGTGTGTGTAATAAAAAAAACAGCTATTAGTGTTTGAAGTGACTTTAAATCTAGCCTTGCTTTCTGAAACGGTGATAGAGCTGAAATATGTATTGACAATTCAAAAATGCTTTACTGTAAAGTTTACTTGAGTACATTACATTTGATTTGTTTTGAGCGTGAGTAGAATTTATTAATTTACTAGAACATTTTGTTGATTTTATGGATTACACGACTAACGATGGCTTATATAAACACATTGAGAAGATTACGAATAAAGATTGCTTATGATATACTACTACAGACTATACAGACTACCAACAGTAGATTTGAGCATAAAAAACACGTTTTCATACAAATATTTTTAAAATATTTTTCATCTTCATTTAAATAATCTGAATGTTAAATATGTTAAACCTATTCCTCGTATTAGATATCATCAAGCAAAATATATTATTAATTCAAATTTAAAATCTCAATTCCAATGAGCCCTGCGCCTGTACACGAGGTGCACCACCTGTGGCTTCGTAAATTTAGCATATTGCTCTCCTTTTCTGTCGCAAAGCAAATTGCTATACCCGTTTCAGTCTCGCATGTTTTCACAAATAAGTTGCATCCGAAAACAACATAGAAAACCTTCCCGGTTTCACAGTGGAATATGTATTTTATTGTGCAACGCTTAAAGTCGAATATCCATTGGCTGTGTGTAAGTTGAAAACTCTTTGTTAGCCTTTACTGAAAGTTTCAGGGTAGGAAATACACAGCCACATTGCATTCTCTGATTGTAATATAATGCGATTTAAAATAAATAGTGATGTCAAAGAGACGAGACGAAATTGTCGATAAATAGAGTCAACAGTACACCTAACTTATATCCCTAGTCTATATTGTGTAGTTCGAGAAACTTCTACGCATTATTATTTTTTATAATATCTCAATTTATTTCTTCTTGTTACACTGACGTTAATTACCAAACTTGATGATTAAATCAACAAGATGACTCGCTTATTCTTTAAACTCTAATTCCACTACGTTAGAGCTTGGTAATACACTGGCTCACTCACCCTTTATTTACTAGGTCAGTGGGTGGGAAAAGTGGTGGTGGGGAAAACTTCGAGTACTATATCATATTGTAAAAAAGTAGACAAGTATCAACACTCTTGATACAATATTAACAATTACTTACTTACGAGTATATTTATATGAAAACCATTTCCATTAGATTACACTTAGGAAGATGTGTGTGTCTGCGTCATAATGTTCTCCTGGCAGACTACGCGACGATTTAGAGTGTAACACTAATTTCCAAAATTTAGAAACAGAACTCACGTAAAAACATCTTCCATGGATAAATGTTTAGTTTTAACTTCAGACACAGGCTTAGCATCAAGTAGATTTATTATAATGTTATGACATACCTAAAATTTGATACCATACATATATATATTATCAATATTATTGGTACCCTGATATAAGTTATCAAATCGAAACCTTTTCGCAAGCAGCTAGTTTATACAGCTGCAAATTCCGAGCGTATGGGTTCAAACTCCAGTCAGATCGATTAATTGGGGTTTTCTGAAGAAATACTCAGTAACCGAAGTTTGAACGTTGACCTCGTAAAGCACAAAAAGCCATTAACACTTATCTTATCTATAAAAATTAAATTAGTAAAGTAAAAAAAAATCGCATTTGAAATATTTATTAAATAGAGCAAGTAATAAAAAATCTTAAATTGTATTAAAAATACCAAAATTTTCTTTTGTAAAGTCGATAATTTCTATAATTATCTAAACCGATATAGTCGATAAAACTAATGTCAGAAGTCGATAAACCGAACATCACTAGCCGGTTAGCGGTGTAACACACCCGGTTACAAACTGGTTACGAATTTATGCTCCGTTGTCTCCATTGTTTCGCTTAATCGCCAAAATTCTTGCGAAATTCTCTTATTAAGCGCGAAAATTCACACTTAAGTTTAACACTGAGAGTTTAAAGTAACGCAAGCTACTTTTTACCTCGGTGGGGTTATTTACTTCGTTTCGTCTGTTTGTTTATCGTTGGGAAAATAATGCCCTACGATTTTGTATGAGTGAGGCATTTTTTGGCTTACGAGCAAGGTTTCGTGGTCTCACAAGTGGCGTCGGGAAAATGTTACCCTTCAGCAGATCTGAGCCTATTTGAACGTTTTGACAGTTGATTTGTGCATTGTTGTATGTTTTTGTTGTAGGAATTCGTTTCTCCTATATATTATAATTGGCCCGTAAAGTCGCCTGGGAGAGGTGCTTCGGCGATAAGGCCGCCTGTTGCGTCTACTGCAATATTGTAGCTTTGGACGTTTTACTTCTGATGGTAATTTATTTTAATTGACTTATTTAAAAAAGGAACGTAAAAAGATGGTCTAAATTATACATATAATCTATATTTATATTATACAACACTGACTGTCTGTATGTCTGTCTGTCGGTTGCTCTTTCAGAGTCAAACCATTGAAAAATTTGGTATAAAGCTAGCTTAAACTCCAAGGAAGAACGTAGACTTTCTCACTTAACATATATTTTTTCAATTGAAACAATACTCAGCTAAAAATGTAATTACCTTTATTTTAAAACCTATAAAAGGTGTATGTTTTGTAAATTGTCCTAAATAAAATAAAATAAAAAACACCTGACGACTGTAGGCGACAACTAATATCCAATATAGTTTTTTTTTTTCGGAATATTACTCCATACGTTTCGAAACTATTATAACACAGTAGATTTATTGTTCATTAGTTATAGCTATAAACAAACATACATATATTACACTATATCGATACCTTAACCAATGCTCACAGATAGCACAGTATCAAATATTAAATAAGCCTTACGTCATGGCGTCTTCAACAATCAGAACCAGATATCATGCACCTCGAGCCTGTAATTACACCGACTAACCCTTCAAACCAAAAAAGTCTAGCACTTTAATGATGGAAGATTAGATAAAGGTACCAACGCAGACAATATCGCGATATGCCCTAACATCAGCTATGGACTGTTCCAGAGTGGACTGTCAAGCGTTAATGTGTTGAGAAGGAAGTCTGATGCTGCAAACATACTCATCATATTACAACTATTATTTTAAGTCATAAAAAAAAACATAAACAAACAATTTCGTTATATAATATTTATTGAAGATTCAGCCGTCGGCACATTTTCTAAGATCAAAGGTTATACTTTCTCTTTGAAAGTTAGTTATTTGTTTTGTCAGACCTCCATAAGACCATCATGTACTAAATTACAGTGAAATTCATAAACAACGCGCTCCGAAATGGCAATACGTCACTGGTACCACACTCTCGATAAGTCTCACCTACATCATATTCAAATTCGTCATGTTGGCACTACTTTGATAAAATAATGCATTGTCTACGCGACAAGTTTTTTTATTACTAAATTAGCATGAGTCGGTAATATATACCTAATTGTAAGATAAAGATTCAGTGCATCTCCAAATTAAAAAACAAATTTAGCAATTTATTTCGTATAGCTAATAGTTTACAGATTAATGAGGTTATAATAATTTCACCTACGACAGTCTCTACTCCAGTCAGGATTGACTGATCGAAAAGAAGTAATTAGATGTGTAGTAAAATCAATACAATAATGACTAATTAACAAACACTAATGGATATCATGTAAATGAAGCTGTTCGTTGATAGTCGATCAGGACATCTTGGCTTTGAATCTAATATATTCTACCAAATTGGTTAAAAATTACTAAAGTATTTTCCAAACAACAGGTCTGACTCCAGGTTTATGTTGATGGTAAGAAGCTAAGCTTGATAAGATTACATATTATATTTAATAGATAGAACAAATGTCTCACTTGGAAACGTATACGCTTATCAATAAAAAAACTAGTTGTAATAGAATTTAAATACAATTGTTAAACAATGGCCTTAGGTACGTATTAAAACTTTATAATTAAATTGTTTCCGTTGTAATTCTAAATCAAACTAAACACAATATTAACCTTAACTTTGCGATGCGACGCCTTATCAGAGGCCCGCACGCAAAGATAAATACGGGCGTATCAAAACAAAATGGCTGCCAAACTGCTATCTATCATAGTAACAAGTGACCTAGAACAATTTACTAGGAAGCGTCGTTTTGACATTGGGCGCGACCTTGCAGCTCGGCGCGTGATTGGACGAAAATTCAAAATGGCGGGTGCGCCTACGCAACCGGCGTCATTGTTTCTGCTAATTAGATGACCGGTTTGGTGTGTTTTTCAAACGTTTGTCAATAGATCGTTTTAAAAGATATTTGCATTTTAGTCTCGCGGTGATAAATGCATTGTTAATATATTCATTAATACTTACATCGCCATTATTGAAAACGTACCTACAACATTGAATATAATTAATATACATGTTGCGTTGTGTCTTGTTAGTTGTTTTTATGTACTTTAACTAACTATAATAAATATATGTGATTCTAATCAGTGTATATATATAAGTTAAACGTTATAAAAAGTATTTCGAACATTATATGCTAACTTGTTTCAAAGAATAGTTTAGATATTCTGTAAGATTATAACTCAAATCGTGAATTGTCAGAAAGTGGTATGTGACATTGACTTAGTATAATGATTATGGCATTTAAAGGATTCACGCAACAAAATAGCCAGCGTAAGACTATGTTCAACATTCCACTAGTGAGATACGAATAGACTTATTACAAAATATAATAATATTGAACGGTAAGAAACGAAAATGAAAACTTAATAACTTCAAGCACGTAAACAATAAGATAAAATAAATGCTTTAACTTAAATGCTTTCTCAGATATATTATATACGTTCTTTCATAAAAACTTCAATTTTAAATAAGTAGTTTGTCCTAACAATGGCCCCTTATTATTGTCTTGTTAAAAATAATTTTAATTGTTCTTTTTAAAATATTTCACGAAGATAATTTGAGCATTCATACAATCCTCGATCTGTGACTTCGTCCGATCGTATCGTAGTTGAAAATATAATTACAATGTAGGTACAAATACTTTACATATTCCTTAAAGTATAAGCTTTCTTCAAATTAAGCTTCCATAAAATCAGTTTAAGAATTTTCCTGAAAATTCCAGACTGAGTATAAAAACATCGTAAGAAAAATAAACTTGGATTCTTCATAAAAAACACATTATTACGCACACTCGTGTTACAGATTTGTATAAACACGAGCACACATACATGTATACGTGGCATTTGCATGTGTGTCGTGACCTTGATGACGTCACAATTGTCACAATTAATTACATAACACAATCAGTAGAAGTATTATCTAAGATGAGTAGTGACGTACGAAGTCAGCTTAGTGTGTCAGTGGAACTTCGTTTACTGTATCTGTAAAAGGTAGATTACATATAGGTAGTTATGTGTGAGGTGCTAATTAAATTATTTACTTTGAAATCTATTGTAAAACAATCGCTGCACAAAAACATATTGAATTAGTTTATTTTGTACAGAAAAAAATCAAATTTTGGTAAGACATTTAACATCTGTGCCTAAGTCTTAATCTACATAAAGTTAATCCCTTTTTAACGAAGATTTGGACCTTACCTAGTTAATCTAGCACGCTCCATGGTAAAAGACTTGTCTAAAAATTCTTCGATGGATATCCAAGTTTCACGTTTTTAAGAGAGTTCAAGGATTTTTTAAAACTAAAACTACTGGCTTCTTTAAGCTACATATTATAACCATTTTCGCCAACTATGTGTAAAACTTTGGCTTAAAGTGAGCACGATCTAAGAGGGTCAGAATTGAACCTACAACTTTCATGTTGCGAGGTAGTAAGACTTTTGACTCTTGACTCGGAGTAAAGTTTTGCAAGCCTTCTGAGTCACCGTTCGCACCAATAGTATTTATGCTTTCCGGTTTGAAGAGTGAGGGAATCAAAGTATATGATGTATTCCAAGGTATATGGTGCATTGTTAATGGCATAATGAATTGCCAAAGTCTGTGGGGCATCTTACAATCATATGACCCGTTATGGAAGTTGAATCGCTTTATAAATATTTATCATCTCCAAATTTTATGTGTGTTATTTTTTGTAACCTTATATTGCTCATACAACCTTAAAGAAAATTGTATGAGTACTGTTACATACAAATCATCACTATTATTCTACTGGCAAACAGTTTTGTTATGATCTACACGTATAAAGGATCATGACATTCTGTTTCAATGATAGATTTCCAAGGTGGTTGGTGGTGGATGCATGTACCTAAAGGATTAATATTTATCACAGTACCTATATCTATAACCTGTGGTGACCACTTACAATCAAGTTCATATGCCAGTTTGCCTATCTATTTGAAATTTAAAAAAAATCTCGTATCCACTGGCCCATAAGGTTTCTATTATATCGGTTTACAAAGTAGTCTAGAACATTCTAATGTAAATTCTAAAGGGCATTCTTATTATGGCTGACTGCTATTATCAACTTTTTCATATTCCCTATTTGGCGTGTAACAACTTAATTAATGTTAATATTTATTTTTTCTTGCCTAGTTTCCGGGTTGAATTGTTATCGTGTGAATCTGATACCCTTTTAATAAAATAATTCTAAACTGGACTAGTAATTGTTTATACTGAGAGTCCATATTTATTTTAGTATTTCGTTGCAAAACTAGATAATGGTACAGGATCAATCAAACGATTACTCAACGGTAGATCTCAAGAAAGCAAAACATAATCCCCTTCAGTAAAGCTGACATTACTTTTATGTCGACTCACGCACAGTCAGTCAGTACGTATTAAACGTACAAGTCACATACAGCCTTTACCCATTATTTTATCATTAGAGTCAAATTTATTGGGTGGTAGGTAAATAACTTGGTGGTAGGGCTTTGTGCAAGCGCGTCTGGATAGGTACCACCCACTCATCAGATATTCTACCGCCCAACAACATTATTCAGAATTTTTGTGTTCCGGCTTGCAGGGCGAGTGAGCCAGTGTAACTACAGGCACAAAGGACATAACATCTTTGTTCCCAAAACCCAAAGTTGGTGACGCATTGGTAATATAAGGAATGGTTAATATTTCTATGGGCGTTAATGCCCACATATCATCAGGTGACCCGTATGCTCATACATAACAAAAAAATATATTGTGAGGCAAATTTAATATAGTTTTCATTTGCTTTTCTAATCTATTTTTAACTTTGCTTAAATATCTCTGTTAATTATAATATCCGTGGAAGGTTATACTGCTCTATCTTTGCCGTCGTTAAATATGATATATTAAATGAGCTTGTCGTAATCCTCGAGTCAAATTCATTACTTGGTTACATAAAAAAATAACGTTGATAATATTCAATTCGACTATAATGTAACTGAAATAAATGTAAAGTAAGAGCACATGCAAATGTTCCCACTGCTGGGCTAACGCAATCGATGAAATAGAATAATGAAAATGGATATATCTGACAGTAAGCCGTAATTGAAAAAGCAACATTCACGAGAACATTTTGTTAAAATATCTCTATCAACATTTTCTAGGCAGTAAACGATGACACGACTTGTTTATTAGTATATATCTATAATTATTATTAGTTTGTATTGATAGACCAACTTAGAACGCGTCGAAAAATATAGGCCAACGGTTGGCCACTAAGTCCACGCACACAAGTTAAGTAGTATGAAGTTTAACGAGTGACAAGCGTAGCGGTCACACAGACCAATATGGTAACTTAGGTCGTTTGCTTTAGTTATTTTGTAGTGCGATATTCTATCCAAATAAATGAATAATTTAAGTTATATATAATAGAATAATAAAGAATCTTTATACAAAATAAAAAAGGGAGTACTACAAAATATGAATTTGATTTAAATAGTTGTGCAAAAAGGATTACATACTAACATTTGAATTCGATACAAACATCATCAATCCAATAAAACCAAAAAAATCAATTCTAACACATCTATCATTCAAACAAAACACGAACAAAGTCGAAGACATTTAATAAATGAATAAAATAGTACCATTTAAATGCCATGGAGTGGAATATCTTATAATTCACCTCAGGAACTTTTTAATAGCGCTGCCAAAGGATCGGGCAAAAACGTAAAAAACTACAACCAGGGCTTCAGGTACGCCACTTTGCTCTGAAAGCTTACATAAAGTTGAGATAATACTTGATAACCGTGGAAACCTTACGTCCACTTCAGACGAAAATATCAAATAATTTACCAATAATACTGATTAATAAAAAATACAAATGATATATAAAAGAAAACCTTTAAAGGGATAGCGGTTTCCATACTTTTGCTTCTCATTGAATTGCTTTTAATCAGAACATCTTTGAATACATTCACGAATCTAAAACCGTTCATTCTGCAACTGACAACACAAAACGAGTTAATGATACAAGTTGATATCGCTTTATTCGGTTACAATTAAGATTCAAATAACAATTTGACAATATGTATGTATAAGATTTTAAATTAACATGGTTATTTTTATTACTAACAGTATCTAAAACGGGATATTTACCATGTTTTTTATTTTTATTTGGTGGAGCTCGATATTTCGACATTATCTACGAATGTCTTGTTCACGAGACTATAATATCGAAATATCAAATTAATGTCGAAATATCGAGCTCCACCAAATAAAAATAAAAAACATGGTAAATATCCCGTTTTAGATAATGTTAGTAATATGTATGTAATTAATATATTTCAATTGAGATTTAAATTAATTCAGGTACACAAGCGCAAATAATTTTTTCTCGGAATTTCTCTTGAAGACAGTTTATTTTCTATATTTCTTTTTCTCAAATTCCACTGAAAGATACTTGATGTCTTTTTAAACGTGGAGTACTATTTTTTTAATCAAAAAATGCATTTCATCTTTTTAAAATGCAAGTCGAGCAATTTTCGAATATTAGAAGATCGGTCCCGAAAAGCGGAGAGCGAGGAGTAACGTATGTTTAGCGAGAAGCCAAACTTCCATCGATGTGCTCCCAAAACCCCTTGACCTAATTTCATAAGCCTCCACGGCCACTGACTAAATAAGAACTCGAGCGAACTTAAAATACTTAGAGAGCACATCAAAAAAATTCGCAACTACAACAATGCTTTGTTAAGTTTGTCGCTTTATTTTTTGGGTGAGATTTGGTTAAAATTATAAACGACTTTAATTGAATTTGGCTTTAGAAGACGGAGAGTCATTATAAATCGTATTGTTTGATTTTCTTTTCTCTTCATTCCTCCATCAATTCAACAAATGGACCGAAATAAAGAAATTTTTGGCAATCATTCAAAGTCGAAATAAAAAGGCGACGACTTTCGAAAACACTCTAGCATGCTACACTAGGGAGATATCCAGATCCCAAAGTTGGAACCTAATTAATTATTTAGACGCATCGCATAAAAACTGAAGCACGAAATATTGATAAAGGGTGGCGTGATAAGGGGGTAACTGTACTATTGATCGGCGCCAACTCCCCAAGTGTATAGGTATAAAAAGCGTAACAAATTTTCGTCTTAAGAAAAGGAAAAGAAAAAATGTATACAGCCACCCTTTCGCTAGGGAGTGGGTCGTCCCCCCCAAATGGGGGTTAGGGGGGTGCATTTTTCTCGCGGTCCCGCTCTCTCTCGGACGTAAGATGTTACAAAGGATTCTTTGTTGGTGGACCAGTTAATTAGATTTTGGATATGCAGTTTTTCGGCGTCTCTTTTGTGAGCAGCGACGGACGTTATGGCGTTCTTTGTCTGGGCTTCGGTTAAGATAATTAGATGAAGATGAAGATTGGATCAATTTTATCTATAATGAGACATTCGGCGAAGTAGGACGCCCGACGTTTTGATCAAATTATACGAATACGAGTTTAAGAATATTATTATTTTTAAATTACTAAATGTCCAAGTTTCAAATGCATAATACATCGCTCCTCAAAAGACGTCTGTGTTTTTTAATTTCGTAAGAAAACGTATCTTTTTAATAAAATTTAAGAGACCATGTTGAAATTACAAACTATATTCGTATTCGTATATTTTCAAATATTAATCTAAAGTCCAAAACAACAACAAAAACAAATTTCGAAGGAGAGTAATAATACGAAGAAATCGTATATTTTAGTCTTGAGTTTTGTCGATAGTACAAAATACAGCGACTGAGCCACTGGGTCAACTTGGTCACGATCGTAATAATGCGGACGTAAGACGATCGAAACTCAACTCTGTACCATTAAAATAGAGTCCAAATTCCAATGGACCAATACTATTATAGAATATCAAGTAAAATTATGATAGCCATACGACAGGCGTGATACTTTTGAATAGAGGAGAGCAAGGGAAGTACAAAACAGTGTTATTGAAACACGAGTCCGGATATGGCTATCGAAATTGACATTTCGCTTTTAAATTTTTTTTAAGAACATAATACTTCATGATTTGAAAATGGAATGTTATGACCTTCTAGGATATTTAGATAACATTTGGATTATAAAGGAATGTTCTGTAACGAGATGTCCTCTGACGTATCACCTACGTCAAATATTCATCGTATAAACCAATATCGTTCAGTTTTCGATCTATAATAATACTATAAACGTGAAACTAATTCTGTCTGTCTGAATGATGAAATTGAATTTGATTAAATTAGATATGAAGCAAGCCTGAACTCGAAGAAAGGTCAACGGTTACTTATTAAGCCTAACAGTTAACGACGAACCCCTAAAAAGTGAGCAAAGTTTCGTCATGTAATGGATGTTTTTTTTAACATAAGAAATTGGCAATGTTTAAAATTGGTTATATCAATATCAAAATATACTTTATTCATATCCTGTGAGCACTTAGTCATTTTACATGATTAAATTAAATATAAAGCTACCGATCCGGTAATGTAGATTCTACAAAGAACCATTAAGAAACTCAGTAGTTACTCCTCTACATATTTTATTATAAACAATAACTTAATTATTACTTAAACCGCATGAAAATCGACGAATACTATAAATTTTATATTAAATATCGGCAAATTTTAAAATTGATATCATATATATGTAGAGCTTACGATATATATACGTAATTAAAAAAAAAAGAATTTGTGACGTAACATATAAAATCCTAAGCGCTTAAGTAATTTTGGACCTATTGTAATTATCAGTTGAGAATTTAAACTTTGTTGTATATGTAATTTTATTATATACAAATATATATTTACATTTTTTTTTATGATATCACCTGATGGTAAGTGGTCACCACCGCCCATAGACAATGGCGTTGTAAGAAATATTAACCATTCCTTACATCACCAATGCGCCACCAAACTTGGGAACCAAGATGTTACGTTAGAAATATGTGGAAAGTTTCAAACATACGAACATACATAATAAATATATAATCTATCTGAACTTAAGTGATACCTGCAATCCCCCTCGATATCTGGTTATCTGCTTAGTGTTCTCAAGTCACTAATTAGGTTTTAATACATAGTAATTATTGCTGTTTTAATCTGAGACTCTCATTAGTGCGAACGGGAGCACTGTATTGGAAGTTTATTTTTATTGATAATTGTGAAATATTAAATCAAAATTACTAAATACATATAAAATATAATATATATCAGAATTATACAGCCTTTAGACTCAATCAGTAATTCCTTTGTTACAATTTTGAAGAAAAAAAAAACAATTCGAAATTCGAATGTCACTTCTAAATAATTATATTATCTATGGAATACAAATCGCACACATACAATATGTATATATTATATATTACCAACTTATTAATATTTTATAATCAAATATTCCACACATCGAAAACAAAAAAAGGACGTATATTTAATTACCGACGTAATTAATAAAACATCCCTCCCACAGCTCACAGCGATAGAACGCTATCTTTCGAACACACACAAACTAATAATTAATCATCCAACGTCTTTCCCCCCTCTCCCCACTCCCCACCCAAGTTTAATTCCTGCTTCACCCCTACTTTTTTCCGTAGCATGTTTTCATTTTGTACGTCTGGGAGTATAAGAAGTATTTTCTGAATGTGCAAATTGAATTTTGTGGTCACTCGGAATATTTTAGACGGTATAGAATATATCGGGTGGTTTTCCTTCGCTGTTTGTTTTAATTTCCCCGTTTTTTTTTCACGTCTGATTTACGGTGCTTCCTTTATTACTTAGAATTTCTTTTTAGAGGTGAAACTATTTTCTATTGGCTGATTTTATAATAAAGAAAACGTGAATCGGAAAACTCCCTTCGACAAACGAAATCGATCAAATGACTCATTAGATTTGTAAATGGGAGTAGAGATATCTAAACGTCCATATTGGGGATTCCCAAAAAATTAAATTGATTAGAAATTATTTAGTTCTAGTTTCAAATTGGGCTTTTTGATGCTACTCAGTAATATATTTTAAGAGTCGTTTGAGTAATTCTATTTTTAAAACACTTATAAAGCCTCAATTACATTACCATTATAACGATAGGTATATATATGATACACGCGTCGTCTGTCCCCGTAACTCGGTAACCGTATAACCCATCCCGACTCGGTATATCGGATTAGCGTCACAAGGTAACTTCGAGTTTACGTGTTTTTGAAAATTCATCGAGAATCAGATTTTATGAATATCGAACGTTCAATTATTTTATTTTAAGAACTTAATTTTATATATTAACATTTTTGTTATATAATTTGAACGTATGTTTTTCAAATTATTTTTCGTTTTAGAATTATTATTGTAAACTATTTTTAATAAAAAATAATTGTCAGTTGTTTTTATAGTGTTACAAGGTTTTGATGTAACCAATTTGAAATGTTTAATAATTAAAATTTGTTCGTTCGTTTTGTGAAATTGTGCCGTTGCAAAACTTATGTGATTTAATTACAGTGTTGGGTGACTGTCGCGCTGTCTGTAATAGCTTTACAGAATTTCTAACTGCTCAAAGTCTCCGATTACAATTACTTTGACGAGAGAAAACACTTTGCCATTTTAACAAAAACGTCGCTGGCGGGACGCCTGACGCATGTGGAACATCGAACTAGATGGTCATCTAAAAAAAAAATTAGATACTTAAATAAAACCAATAAATAAAAAATATAGAGTAAATTAATTTTGAAAATTACAATTTGATTATTTAGACCTATATTTCTCATTCATAGTAATATATAACTACGAATTATTATAAGTACGAATAGCGGCGTGAAGGGATGACGGATCAGTCTTATACTGAGAGTAACATGACATTTGACGACAAGAAATAGTCTATTGTTTGATTAAATTTATTAAATTATATTTGGAGATCGGCTTCGTATTAATAGGAGAAATATCATGTTTGTATTACTTAGATACTGAAATGTAATTCTTGAATTATTTTATACAAAGATTTTTCAAACAATATTTATTATTATTTCACATTTCATATCAGACATTTTTTAATAAAAACAATCAGAACACAAATTCGGTTTTCTAATAAAAGTCGTTTTTAAATATATTTTTCTCAAATATGATATACTTAAAGCGAGATAATGTTAGAGTGAGATTCTAGTCGAGAATATAAGTGACATATTAAATAAGATATTTGGTTATGATACGAATAGTCGTAAAATTTAACGCATTCCTAAAATATTAAAGTTCATGTTTAATTTATAGTTATAATTTTAATTTTACTTGCGCCAGACGAGTTACGATAAAGCTGTTTCACACTAGCCGAAAGTGTTCGTATAATTGATTACCTGCCTGTTCATGTTAATAAGGAATAAATAACTTAACGAGTAAAATAATTTGTGTGAGAAAAATGAAGATGTATGCTATAGAAGTAGGAGAAAGGAGCTTTTGTCATATTATTATGCGGCGAAAAATGATATTACTTAACTAACAAAAAATAGAATATCAAATAAAACAAAATAATATATATTTAATTTGTACTAAGTAAAATATATCAGTATATAAGCCTGTACTGTTGCTGATTAAAATGATCCATCTGTTATAGACAAAAACAAAATTTGACTTACGATTAGTAAGGAAAAAATGGCGAGTAAAATCAGTTTTTGCTGACCATACTTAACATGTGCCGGTTGTCCAGTCGGAGTCACTTTCATCTCCACTCGTGTCTTGTTGGCAGACGTTCCTTTTTCAAAGTTCAAAGTATCAAAAACATCGCAGCTCCTTCACAAGACCGCACTATACTTTCACGTGAAAAATTAAATAATAAAAGTAACAAACGACCCGTGTGCACATCCCCTAACTTACCCCGTTTTGTCTTTTTCACGGCTTCAATTTAAAATTTTATTTCCTCGCTTGACCCGAAGGGGGTTCGAGGGGGAGACACTCATTATGACCAATTTTCCCCCCACTATTTTTCCTAGCATTGTTTTAACTGTGATGGCTCATTTCTGTCTTTCATTCGGGTTTTTGTTAAGATTCAACGGCGACTTGTGTTTGTTTATTTTTGTTTCTTTTAATTTTTCCTCCTTGACAATTAAGTTGAAGGTTTAAATGGCTGATCTATTCAACCGTTTTTAGTTCGTATGTGGAACGGTCCGTAGCGTGCATCCCAGTAACGAAATTCCCATTCGTTATTTTCGTTTTTTAAATATAGAACGTTACAGTTAAATCTTGAATTTTATAGTTGGTATGTGAAACTTAGCATTCTATAAACGGAATTCTTATTTTTAAATATCGAACACTTTATTAGAATTGAAATGTATGTTTCAAATATATGTTGAAATATTATTTTTCGATTTCAATCCTTTCCAATTGAACTTCGACTGACCCTAGAATATTTTGATCGTTATAAGATTGGTTTGGCAGACATTGAAAAAAATAAAAAAATAAGCATTTTCTTTATAATGGTAGAAACATTATTTTGGATATCTTGTAGTAAGTTATCATAGGAAGGAACTTTGATTTTTTTTATAATAAAATCTAATATTTCATCTTTAACCTAATAATAATCATTAATTTCCTCTATAAGTTTTCATTCTCATCACGTGCTATTTTATATTTGCTATTTGTATGAAACAATACAACTGAATGAATCTTGGCTAGATTTGAACCTACGATTTACATGTTCCATTCATTGGACCATCTTAGCTCAATGCGTATGATAAACATATAAAATAAACATATATAGGTAAATGTATGTACCTATAATGTCTCCGCCTTCTAAAAGTACTATCAAAGTACTGGATAACAAAATCAGATTTTCCATAGCTAAAGGAAATAGGACCATCCTAAGATAATATATTACGAGCCCCATACCCCATGTCACATAACTTAATCGTATTATAATTACCCCTACCCCAAATAAGGGGGTCAAGTAACAGGGCAATTTAAAGTGCCCGCTGTATTGATTCCTGCATTCTTTCACACAGGCGCGGAGGAAGCCACCCCCCTTTCCCCCCACAAGTTGGGATAAACGGGGGATAAGATTTTTTTCGGCTCCCCGGCACTTCGGATTGGAAAATTATAAGTTATTGAACGTATAAGAAGTTATAATTGGTTTTAATTATACTTTATAATATTACTTTACATTAACGTACCTTGGATTAGTAAAATTTAAAATTAGAACAAGTTTATAAAAGTAACAGAAAACCCTTTGCATGAATAACTTCGGTTCACAACTATAATACATGTATTCGAGAGTTGTATACTAAAAAAAAAACATTCCAGCGTTTAAAATATCAACCCGTTGGAAAATATATTCGCACTAAAATCCAGCTATTTTCCAGCACAACTTAAAAGTCGAAAATACAACACGGTGCGTTTTTTATTCGTGGCACGGCTTTCATAATAAACTTGTTGGCGGCGTGAGCCAAAACTAGCAGACGAAAACAATGGCAGCAACAGGTATTCAACCTACTGGCACAGCCAGTAAATACGCCGCTACGAACTAATGGAAACTATTCTCAAACGCAATAACTGTTGGAGCTGCCGTATATATTTTGTGAAACTTTCTAAAAAATTAAACGTGACTTTTGAAATGATTAATTCAATTAGAATGATTAAAATTTCAATTTAGAAATCAATTGTTATATTTTATTCAAGTTCGTTATTTGTTATTAAAAATGAAATACATTGTTTGAAATACAAATGCACTTTTTATATATTTTAAATCTCGAACGCTGTTCGCGTAACAGCAAAAAAAGTAAATCCGTTACGTTGGAAGAATATTTGTGGGTCACATTCAAATGTTCAAACGATTCGGAAGAAATTCCAAATTTATATTCAAACTCGTGATGCAGCGTATTTTTTTTTTCTAAAATATGTTTGATTTAAATTTTAAAAATGCTCGCGCGTTCTATATTTGAATTTCATAACAGCGTTGCCGTTTCCCGTGTATTATGAATTATGGGATAATAAGAATTTATTATAAATATATTTGAAATAATGTAATGTAATTCTGACTTTCGTAAATACATTATCTATTTTTATTGTTATAAAACAAGTACGAACCAGTATAAACCAGTATTAGTCAGTATGAAGAATATACCGTAATAATTGTACAGTATAAAAGAACATAAGGTTTTATAAATTGTTTAAATTCCACTAAGATAATCTCAAAGTTTGTTACTGCAGTTGAATAGGAAAACGTATATACGTATATACACAATACATATTTGAATTACTGAATCGATATTGATGCGAATAACACGTGTTACGTTTATACAAGAGACATATTTTGTATTATATTTCCAATTGTATGGTGTTAGTACTTGGTGGTAGGGCTTTGTGTAAGCTCGTCTGGGTAAATATACTTTGTATTGTTGTGTTCCGGTTTGAGGTTTGAGTGACCGAGTATAACTACTGGGTCACTCAAACCTCTTTAAGGCTAAGGCTTGGAGTAATTTTTACAGCGCGATGACTATGAGACTACTTACAATCAGGTGTGCCATTCGCTCGTGTGACTACCTATATTATATATAAGAAAAAAAAAGACAAAGAATATAGCATCTTAGTTGATATGGTTGGTGGTGCATGACGCCTCACGTTTTAAGGAATTGTCCATATTTCTAATAGTGCCAATGTCACGAGTGGATCATCAGATAACGCCGTCGACCTTGATAATAAAAACAAAAACACAAATAAAAGTGACAAGTACAAAATAATTATTCCAATTTCAAATAAAAATAAAAATCACGAAATGAATAAAATTAAGTACAGATTAAATTTAGAACTAAGCCAGTAACTACCAACACCGATGTACCAAAATCACTTGTTAGATCAAAGCGCGGCGTCGAGAAAGTTCCATCCATTGAAATTTGAACAATGGCAAGTTTTCAGGAAGCGGCCGGGTTACCGTTTCGTTTTACATTAAAAACTTTGACGAAAATTGTTTCACGCGATGTTTATTCAATTAAAGTTTAATTGATATCGGTCGGGGTTTGAGGTTTGATGGCTTGGCTTGTAATTAGATCGATTAAATTAATTATTTTTAAACATACAACAATAATGTTTCACTTTTGCCAGGTGTACTGAATTACATACAGTCTACGTAATTGAAATATGACTAAGTACGCGTTGATTCAAATTTGAAATTGTTATCTAATATAGTTATTTTTTGTATTATCTGTATTTGTATTCGGTAACGAATATTTAATTAAACTAAATCAGTCCATAATTAAATTAACTTAATTAATTAGAATGACATCAAGAACCTACCATATGCATATTCCTAACCTCGGACAGACCGCAGAATCACAAATAACGAATGGGTAAATAAATTAATTTAATAAATAATAAAAACGCGACGGTGGCGACCGACGAAAAGCGTTGGAAACTAATTAAAAACATCAATTCCGAGCCACGGTACGGGGGTATATTTCAAACACACGCACACACGCACACACCACCCCCGTGCACACACGGACGTGACGCACACAACAGTTAAAAATAAGACCCGGGCCATACCCGCGTGAGAGAATGCTAAGGTTGTGTAACGTGGAGGAGCTTATATGTGACAATATATTTACTTGATAAATATTAATCATAACACACGATAAATATTTCTTATATATGAATATTATTTTTTATTAATAAATTATTTATATACAAAACACATTATTACGTTGTTCTGAAGCTTTGTAAACGAACAACACACACTTCCTTTCCAGTACGGATATTAAAAATGTATGATTAATGACAGATATCATTCAATCGGTAATCAAATGACATTTCACCATATTTTTTACCATAAGATTCTCCTATCGTGTGAAATGTCTATTAAAGTTAAATGGCCGCAATCTCTGATCCAATAAAACTATCCACTACTATGCTGAAATTCATTAGTTTCTACACAGATTTACACAATCCAAAATGTAAGCCTCGGTGTTCACAGATTCAAAGTCCCAACGTTTAGTTTAGACCAAAGCATTGTATCCACTCAACATTTAAATGAACATAAAAAAATCAATCAAACACCGACACATCCCGCCATATCAATTTATACTACATACCCAGTTCTACCCCATCCCCGTTACGATTCTAGAAGTTATCCGGGGGGACGGGGATAGCCGGGTGTCTTAAGGAGGAGAGAGACGGCGAAACCGAGTTATCGTAAATTGATCTGGGGGGGAAAGGGGGGAACCCAAATTTGACAGCGATTGAAATTGGCGGGAAGATTATTGGCTTTTTTATGCGAAATTAGCATGCATTTGTTCGTATCGGAATCTGCATGTTATGAATAAATTACATGCGTTTTACCCCCTCGGCGTGTAGACATTACCCCCCATTGTGTATTGTGTCATCGGTTTTTTAAGTTTTTTTATTCACTTATTTAATTAAGTCAATTATGTACTTAGGGTATGTCACTAATTACGAGTACAATTTCGTTATTTAATCAGAAATTTATAACGTTTTTTTACATACATTTTAACGTTTTTTTTTTTTATATTCGTTATGTCCCAGACGTAAGGTAATTAAAACTTGAAAAATTCTCAAAAAAAAAATCTTTTGTTTTAATATATTTTAACAAATGTCGGTTAATATGTCATAAGAAACGAGTAATTCTTATGTATAACATAATTGAAGTAAAAGAACTACTGGAACTCATGAATTATTCGTGTTTTCATTTTTAACGTGTCTCGTAGTAATATATTGACTTTACATCGAAACAGAAGGTACAATGGTACAGTGACACAATCTCTCTTTACTGACTAGGTTAGGACCTTGGAAGGGTAGGGTCCTAAGCTGTATTCAAATATGACACTTATCGGACATCGAATAAGACTTAACTTTCAGTGCACGTGAATTTCCTTAGTAGTACTTTATTAAATCTAAGAGCTTAAATGGAAGGTATTTGAATAACTTATCTCAACAATATATGGATTTAAATATTTTATTAGTATTAATTGTTAGTTTTGTGAAATAAAGACCAGCGTATGTTGATCTCTCTAATGAAAATTTACAGCGCGTACAATTCAGAACACACGTTCCTCGTAAAATTGTCAAGCAAATTCGAATTTGGAATTTAATTATCGCGCCAATAATCACAATATATTATTATCTACGCCGAGATCGACATAGTTCTTAATTTAAAAACGAGAAAGAATTATTTGACAAAATTCTTTTGTACATAAAACTCCTTATTCTCAAAGCGAAAATTTTTCTTCACACAGTGTTCTTAAAAAAGTAATTAACATTTTAAAAAAGTGAACATGGCAAAGACTGTCTTTGTGCCGTCTTGGGACATAAAGCCACACACACAATCTTAATAACAAAATCGGAACGCTGCGAGCAATTTTAATGCTTATCGTTCACGAAAACATCGTTTTGCATAGCTTACATTTCATACATTAAAATAAAAAAAAGATAATTTAAACATTTTGCACAGATTATAAATTGCATTAAACAGTCATCTTGATAGCATTTAAAAAGTGTCTTACCAATACCTATTACCAACCGTAAACACTTTTACATAGAATAGGAGTGTTTGACTATTGACAGTAATATACAGATTATAAATGTTTCCAAATAACAGTTGTCAGACAGTTTTTTTTTTAATTGAAGGTATTTTGTCGTTCATAGATCTACCTATATACAGCAATGCCAAAAAAACGCAAGTAATCTATAGAGCTGCATAGCATTATCATCTAATGGGCGGTTGACCTGAAATAAGAATATCATAACTGGCCAGGGGGTGGACTTGGTACCTCCACCTCCTTGGGTTTTTAAAAAAGATTTTCGGTGAAGCGTCATATTCTTTTCGGCCAGTTTCAAGTTTTATTTGTCGCTTGGCTGTTATTATAATGTCTGGATTGTCTTTGTTTCGTTATTTAAATTGTTTATTTTTCGGGGCTAACAATTTGAGATTTTTAAAAACGTAGTCTGTTAAATTAAACTGCTTTGTTCAAATTAAGCAACTAAGTATAATTTATTGTGAAAACAGACTTAAAAAATATTTTAAAAAGAACCCCCGAAAGGATTTTGTCGTGAAGGAGTTTATTTATCTGTCTGTTTATTCAAGTTCATAACGAAATATTGTAGAGAGTTAGATAAATAATGGCCGAACATATATTATGTAACGCTTTCCTCGAATGAAACAATAACACAAGAATATTAGTATCGATCTCACCCTTGATATCCCGCTTACCCACTCGAGCGTAATGGCGTCTTGAATAAAATAAGAAAATTATCACTGCCCGCTGGCGCGGGTGGATTTCGGAAGAACTCACCCCCCTCGGGTTTTAAAAAGAAAATTTCGGTGGAGCGTGATATTTTTAAAATAAGAACCTCTTCGTGGCATATTCCGTGGAGAGATTTTAAAATAAGAATAGTTTCGCGATACCCCCTTCCACCCCGTTCGTCTGGAGTTCGAAATAACGACGCGTTCAGTCTCACCAATAACTGGCAATATTTAATCAATTAAAAATATTTTAATTTGAACTGAAAGTAAAAATTAAATACAGTCCATCACACACTTAACTCAATAAAAGCCTAATAAAACATAACACTATAGAAACGCAAATTCGAAATATAAAACTATATAGAGAACGTTCCATTTTTAAAACTATTCATTGAAGAATATAAATTCGTCTAAACCGGTTTTAACGAGAAATCCCGCCTAAAATTCAGACTTACGAGCAGACAGCAGGCTTATTTCGACGATTAATTTTACTCGTTCAAGTAAATTTGAAGTTTAAACGCGTCTATAAGAATTCGGGGGCTAAAATCGGGTGGTTAGGGTATATTCGGGTGCTAGGGAGCTCCTTGATGAGAAGGTTTTTCGAAGAATCCATCCAGGGGTCATTCACCGGCGCACTCGATACGATGTTATAGTAATTGGATCTGCTAACGGATTGTGAAGCTTAGTATTAGTAACGGGGTACTATTTCGAATTCGTATTTATTTAGTATTTATTTTTTGTTATGTAAATTATTTATAGTTCTAAATTAAGAACACTAGAATGCGCTTTTTATTAAATTGTATTTTAGTGAATGTTTTTTTTTTTAATATATAGTCAATGAAATCTGTGTTTACGAACAAGCCACTTTTTAAAAATGGAATTTCATTTCATTTTCGGATTTTTCATTTACAACTCATTACTTATATAAATTTTCATTTGTTAATAAATGTTTGTGGAAATAAATATTTTATTATTTCATTATTAAACATCTAAAAGTACCTGTGTTAGTAATATCAATAACCTAATATTAAACATTGAATAGTAAATATATAATCATACTTTTATCTGATATACGTATGAACCTGTAACAATAACTAAAGTACAGAACATTTGCAGTCAGTTCTTGCTGGCTTTTTCACAGTCGCTGGTCCCATTTCATAAATACAAAGATTAACCGTACGTACCCGTTGTAGGGTTATGTATATCCGCCTGAGTACCTTACCAATAACTCTATTGCCAAAATGTTACACTCCGTATGGCTGAGTGTCTGTTTGACGAGTTTTGCAGGCACAAGAGTAAAATCTTAGACCCCATGCTAGGTATCAACAGTGTAAGGAGTGGATTTCTACAATGGTTTACGGGTGGAGGGTGGAGGTGATCGTCAAATGTTAAATAATAAACTAAGACAACAACAATTTATCCAAAAATATTTAGTATACAAGTTGAAAGTCTATAATATAATATGTTTAGGAAAGGTAGGGCGCAATTATTACAGGATAATTGTTTACAAAAATATAATAATTAAATAGGCATTACATTAACAACACGTGCAAGCATTAGCTAATTACTAATAAAAATAATGTTTTCAGGGTTGTCGCACGTGTGCAATGGCGGAGTGCTCATTCGCGCGCTGTCAGCAGGAACGCAGAGCTATACGGAAGGAGTTGCAGCGTTGGACGAAAAATATGGTCTATATATTAGGTTAGTTTCTATTGGATAATAATGTTATTAGTAGCGATTAGCTGAACGTTCATTGGTTAATCATTGCGCTACTAGTGACGTCACATTTCAGATTCCGTGTACAGATATATTTTGAATTTGGAATATGTTCGAATGTGGAATTCCGACATCAATTACGCCTCCGTTCTAATTAGAAATAATAATTTTATAATATCAGAATGTTATAATTCAAATGTTACTTTTATTATATATTTATAGCACTCGCAATACATAAATCTAGATAGTTACACGAAAACTATTTTATATTTTATTAATAAATTGCCTATCGATTATAACAAAAACAGAAAATTATTAATATTCATTCTTCTAACATTATTAAGATTATATTATTGCTCGAATGTTTTTTTTTTCAACTAACATTCTCTAGCTTTCACAGTATAAACACACTCACAGTAAAAATAAAATTCATGCATTAATTCCTTGTGCTATGAAATTTAAACGGTGAATTTCTAAAAACAAAAAATATTTTCGTCATATTTTTTGATTATATATTACAATTAAAAACTTATTATTTATTCAATACACCAAATAGCAATACAATTTTAAAATAAAACCACGCGGAACAAGCATAAATTCGCTTTGAAATATTAGCTCTACAAAACTAACGCTTGAATGACTACAACAAAAATTCACGACTAACTTTTCCCTTATTTTAAAGCCGCTAAAAGCGCTTTGTGATCAAATACAGTTGAATCATTTGATAAGAAAATATTACTCGCGTGGAAGATGTCGTTTCGTGATACAATATTTGAGTGTAAATAATGGTTCTTAACTCGTTAAAACTCAATAACTCATCTGCTTTTCTGAGCTTAATTTATTTTTAATAATGATCATTGTCATTGTGAACCCAATGTAGTTTATTCGAGTAGGCTTTAAAGGGTCTGACGTCACCAGCACGTGTTGATTCTTTCTGAAGAATTGCAAAATTTAATATTTGAGTTGCATGGTTTTTGAATCTTAACTTTTAGAGTCACACTTAATGGTCTTTCTAGCGATAGAAATGTGTTACAAGGTTTAGATGGAGGAATTTATTTTTAAAGGGAGAGGCCTTTAATGAGATTAGACACAGTTAGGAGAAAATTAAATCTTATATAAAAAGAGCTAGCATATTTTCTTCAAAATTATTTTCATTACTGATAAAAATATCATCGAATTGGTCTTTTATCAACAAAATTCATTTTATCTTACAAATACATTAACATTATAGGAAAACATTTAAAAACAAGCATTTCTATACGAAGCTTCGTGTTTACGCTGTTGATCGTTGATGAGTTCTTTCGTCTGGAATTCGAAGTGCTAGGTTACACTTACCATAAAAAAACCACGGAACTGTACCAACATGTAAAATTTCAACTTCCTGGGATAAAATAAAGTGGATTCAAATCAACTTACATAATAAAAATGGTAGGAAAGAGTAACTACTGAGTTTCTTGCCGGTTCCTCTAAATATAATGACGTTTCAATAGTGCTTTTATAAATAAAGATTTTTTTTTTTTTTTTTTGATTAAGAAAGGCGGACGAGCAAACGGGTTACCTGATGGTAAGTGGTCACCAGAGCCCAGACAATGCAAGAAATATTAACCACCTTACTTCTCCAATGCAACCACCCTTTGGAACTATAAGATGTTAAGTCCCTTTTGCCTGTAGTCACTGGTTCACTCGCCCTTCAAACCGGAACACAACAATACTGAGTACTGCTGTTTGGCGGTAGAATATCTGACAATCCCGTCTGGGTAGGGTACCTAGCTTACCCAAATCCCAACCGCCAATGATTCTTGATGAACTAAAATTGCAAGTACCCAATTTAAAAATAAAAGTAACAATTTAAAAATATAATAAACAACGAAATGAACGTTTATATCGTATTGTGTAACACGTAGTCGTTAAACTTTACAAATTTAGTGCTCAAATAGAACAAAAATACGTAAGGAGTAAGTTTCGAATTTCCTAGACATTTAGCGGGACTCGAAATTTTCAAATTAAACCTGTCGGGCGGACGCTAGCTGGTTAATATCATACTCCATACTCTACTCGTTTCCTGTACTTGCGTGAAATTTTGTTTGCTGTGTGCAAGGGAGTTTTAGATTCCGTGGTCACGGTGCCGGCGGACGCGGCGCGATTTGCACGTGTCGAACAAACTTTCACGATTGTAGCAATCGCGGTAGTGTGTATTGTGTTCCTGTATCTGCATATATATAATATATTATTGTGTATCGTGTACGTTTATACACTCTACATATATTCCTTGGTCGATAAAAGGTAGAAGTCATATATATTAAAAATAATTTATTACGAATTAAATTTAATTCACATATAACATTATATACCTACATATTATTTTTTATTAACCTATTAAGTAATCTATACTAATATTATAAATGCAAAATTAACTCTGTCTGTTTGTCTGCCCGTCTGTCTGTCTGTTACTCTTTCACGGCCAAACCAAATAACCGCATTTGATTAAATTTGGTATAAGGCAAGAACTCTAAGGCCCTCTTTACATAGGGTAACTTTTTCACGAGGCTGTAGTATATGAACAAATGTTTTTTTTTGTGACGATATACAAAACGCTTGTCTTATTAAACCGCTGCCGCTCGTCCTCGGCCGCGGCCATAAAAGTCATATTATGAAGGAAAGGGTTATTACGCAAAGTTGCTACTAAACATTTTGGAGAGTTCAAACTTCACGTGAGATTGATTTTGTTTTGTACACCGAGTCGCACACACACATACACACATACAACATCACCACTAACCGTCTAGCTTAAATAGAAGCCTTATTTTGTACTGATAGTTGGAAGGATAAGTAGGGAGGCCACTTGCCTACACATTTGCTTTTCAATGAATTATTTTTTCTGATCGATAATATGCTAAGTGGGTTTGAATCCAATACTTACAGGTAGTTAGTAACCCTGCTGAGCCATTTAGGATTATTGGATCAATACAATTATTTGTATATTCCCCAACGTTTGTCGAAAACTTTAAGGAAACTACGCAGGTAACATACATCTTATTACAGAAGATCATCAGCTGATTCTTAAAAATGTACGTATAAGTATTGTAGTATGGACAGTGGTGAACACTCACCGTTTTGCTCGTCAGCCTAACTACGTTAGAACATATAACATGTTATATGTTCTAACTTAATCAATAAAATGATTAAATTCGTTGTTTGTCAAATAAAGTTATTTATAGAATGTTATAAATGGTTTATAATATTTGCGAAAACTCGTAAAGTGAGAATTTGTCAATAGTTTTTAATCAAATGCCAGTGAGGGGTCCTGATGTATCATGTATGGTAATCATTACGAGTTTATTAAATCAATAATACGATTTTCAATTAACTTATGTATTTAATCATCAGATTACAAAATCTTAAGCTGTTTTGGGATTAGTGTTGGAAAATTTAGGACTTTTTTTTAATGCTAAAATTTTCTCACGAGTTAGTATCCGCGTCAGACAGGGTTCGCTGACCACTGGTACTGGTATTCGATGCTGTCGAGATCATTTTACAACTGAGATACGAGTATTTATATTAATAGATCTTTTGAAATAAACTTTGTACTTACAAAAAATTATACTTATAAAAATTAATAAAATTATAAATCAAATTTGAACTCATAAAAGGTTTCATCCCGTATTTTTCACCCTTGCGGATGGTATTTTTTCTCCAAATTGAAACGGGACCAAACAGGAAGTATACTACCCCAAACAAATCAATAATTTTCCAAATCGATTTATAAATGACGAAGTTCTGACGTAACACACATAAAAAATACAACCGTACATTTTTTCTTTCTCACGATTTTGAATCTGTGATAACATCAGTGATCTTTAATATTATTTAGTCTATAAGACATTTCGTATTGTTTAATGACGTCATTGTGCAATACTTATGTTTAAAAAATCAAAGCAATATCTAAATAAGACCTATATGGCCAGGACCAAAGCAATTTCAAGGGCATTCACGGTAAGATTTCCATATAGGCTGTACAGATGTCCAGAATATTAACTGGAAATTGAGGGTTCCGTCTCGAGCTAACGTTAATTTGCTTTTACAAATCAACTTGTTCTCGATGAAGGAAAACATCGTGAGGACTACCTACATGTGATTTCTGACAGCCTATTAAGAAATTACGAGATTATCAAATTTTTTATTTGTGTTTTGTTTATTCTGCAAAAAATAACGACCTCAGCCGAGTATACTGTAATTTCTCATGTCAGTAGTGCCTTCATTACAAAGTTCGCTGGCCAGCGCGCCAGACGGTCGCTGTAACGAGGAGATTATTTTACGCCCACGCCCTGAACAACGAACAGAAAAATAAGATATTCCTCCAAATAATCGGTTTCATTATTTGAGATTACAAAGCAGTAACAACTGAACATCCCTCTTGACAAAGATACCCTCTTCTTAAGAATACTTTTAGAGTTTGATGGACGAATTAAATCTCACATTCAACGAAATTAAGTATTAACACAAAATAACAAACAAAAATTCAGTTGTTTTCCCGGCTTTGAACCCACAGCTTCAATTTGAATCCGACTGGTTTAACGGCTGGACCATCGCAGTTTAATAACTTAACATGATGATAAAATATGATTTTTAGTAAATTGCTGAACAGATTTTAATGTTGTTTATCCATTTTAATAAACAAAAAAAAATCTGTTATTTAATTTTAATATTAATCACATTAAAACGTAATCTTGAATACTTCTTGATTGCTTCGGTAATAAAACTACAAGTATCGATTTGTTCCTTAAAACCTCTTAAAGGATATTTAATTCTTATGCATATAAGATGACATTAAAATTTTTAATATATAAAATATCTTTGTAAAAAAAATACATTGGTAAAGAAGGCATATTACTCAATACAAGATTCTATAGATGATAAAAAAGTTAATACTTGTTGACTTCCAGGCAGAATATACTACATACATATATAATTGTATTTAACTAACGTGACTTTATTTTTAGATGTTGAAAAAGAGTAACTACTGAGTTTCTTGCCGGTTCTTCTCGTCAGAATCTACATTTCGAACCGGTGGTAGCTTCACTTAATATAGTTTGTTAAATGACGATTGGCCTAGCCGATTGAGCCGAGATGGCCCAGTGGTTAAAACGCGTGCATCTTAACCGATGATTTCGGGTTCAAACCCAGGCAGGCACCACTGAATTTTCATGTGCTTAATTTGTGTTTATAATTCATCTCGTGCTCGGTGGTGAAGGAAAACATCGTGAGGAAATCTGCATGTGTCTAATTTCAACGAAATTCTGCTACATGTGTATTCCGCCAACCCGCATTGGAGCAGCGTGGTGGAATATGCTCCAAACCTTCTCCTCAAAGCGAGAGGAGGCCTTTAGCCCAGCAGTGGGAAATTTACAGGCTGCTAATGATGATAATGGTGAATGATAACGAAAAGACGATTCAACAGTGCTGGTAAAAGGCTACTCGAATAAAGTATATTTTGATTTGATTTGGCTGAATATGTATATTAGTCAGCTATGTACATATAAGTACACATACGGCAGGGTAGCCCACTGTAATTTAATACGGATGCGCGAAAGAGCAACGGTTAATTCGTTTAAGGCCATTTTGAAGTTCGGCAGTACTTCTACCTTTATATGGGCAATGAAATATCGTCGTAGTATCGCTATGGCTTAAATCTCTTTAAGTTTTATCAAAATTAAAGTATCAACTTGGACATTATTATTAATTTAAATATCTATAATGGTGTTTTATAGTGCTGGATTACAGATTTACGACCTCCGTGGTCGAGTAGTGTGTTCACCGGTTTTCATGGGTACGCCACCCCGAAGTTGCCGGTTCGATTCCCGGCCGAGTCGATGTTGAAAAAGTTCATTAGTTTTCTATGTTGTCTTGGGTCTGGGTGTTTGTGGTACCGTCGTTACTTCTGATTTTCCATAACACAAGTGCTTTAGCTACTTACATTGGGATCAGAGTAATGTATGTGATGTTGTCCAATATTTATTATGTTATTATTATTTGGGGCTAGCCCAGTCAGGGCTGAAAATTTTTAGGGGCGCCAAAATTAGGGGACAAAAAGATTTCTTTTTCGCGTCCATAAATAATATGCTATCTTAAATAACAGACTCAAAGATATTAAATTAACACAAAGAGTTTATATATATATTTTATAAGAGACAAAGGGAAAGAGAAAGGAAGGGAGAGGTTACCTGGAAGGACAAAAGGCTCTTTGCTTACGTGACTATATCCTTATAATAATTTTACGATTTACGTATTTATAATACTAACTTATAATAGGTTTACGATTTCATAGAGGTATTAATTTTTGTTTACATAGATACCGCCCGTCCCGATTTGTTTCGAGTGAAATTTTATTTATTTACCAATTGTAGTCCAAATAAAACCATCCCAATCAAACACACACAACAAATGTATCGAAATTGGTCCAAAATCGTTACATACACGTACAGACTATTTATATAAAGATAATATTTTAACATATTCCCAGCCTGAGGGTACGTTACTACTTTCCAGTGTTTCGCAGAGCACATCAAACCTTCGACTGATATCTGTCGTCCTATTCCCTTACACAGCCCTAAGGGACGTGCCCTTAGGGCTCTGCAAGGGAATACTATACTAGTATACAATGTACATACAGACACGTTGGCAAGTCGGTGAGGTCGCATTACCGAAATCGGTCAGAAGGACATATTCATAACATTACATAGTATAACACAAAGTCGCTTACCGCTGTCTGTCCCTGTGTGTGCTTAGATCTTTAAAATTACACAATTTCGACGCGTTTTTTTTATATAGAAATATTGATTCAAAAGGAAGTTTTATATGTATAATACACGCGCAGTATAGTAGAGAAACACAGATTATTTTAGAGGTGACTAAAGTGATGTCGTTAATAAACACATTTTTTTGCGCTTACATTGGAAATGCTGGCTGAACCCTATGAGATAGATCAAAATAATTTACTACAATATTGTACACCTTAAAAAGGTCTTCAAAAATGTCCACAATAGTATATGACCATCTCTTAGGGACAACCCACAATAACCATTTTTATCCTTTACTTTTTACCAAAAATAATGGCTAATTTTCGAAGCGATTTTAAGCAATACTGTTTTGCATTGCACACCTGCACTCCGACTGCGATAAGTCTTTTTTAACCACTCAACTCAAAGGTCAAAAATCAAAAACTTCGTAAGAAAACTTGCGTGCTACGAATAAAAATTAGAAGCATAAGCTCCAAACCATCTAGTCAAGCCTAAGCCCAGCAGTGGGAATTCACTTGTTTTATCTTCTAATATATAACTTTTTTGATAACTAATTTTTATAACATACAATACAGTATTATCGTAGTGAATATAAAAACTTATAAATATTTATCAAATTTATAATATTCAGAGTTCAAAACTAATAAGATTCGTCGAGGTACCGTCTGAGTGGTGGTATATTTATGGCGTGGGATGCACCACCCCAGGGTGGTAAGACGGTATCTAAGCGTATGGGTATTCAGAGATAAAGGATTCCACCTAATTCTACATGCGGCTATAGAGTTAGGAGCGAATGCAGGGGACGTGCCGCAATGGCCGCGCTTTATATACGCGACGTTGATATTTATTTATTTTAATATGATTTTTTATATATTTAAAATACATTTAATTCTAACGTAACTCTATTGAAACCATTATGGATTAGTTTTTTTAATAAAATTTAATGACGATATAAAATTTTTCATTCTATTGCGTAAATCTTTAAACAAAAAATATATATATATAAGTATATCGTATCAAAAACAAACAAATATATAAATATTTTTAATAATAGATTTACATACCGTAATATGTAACGAGTTCTTTAAGGTTAATAACATCATCGTGACATTTAAATATTTTTGAATAAGTATCACGAGTAGCATTGTGTTTCGTCTAAAACGAGACGAAAATTCTGTAACGAGATCTGTCGAGTACAAGAAAATATAAAGTTGGATGTTTAGCTGCCACTGTGGCGCGGTGCATCGGTCGTCCGCAGTGCGCATGCGTCCTGTAGTTCCTCCGTTAAACAACCTGTTGCAACCAGCCCGGCGTGCACTAATGCAACTTCTACGCTCCGCAATCACAATCTAAATTCTAAAATATTTCGACCACATTAATAATCAAATAAGCGTGTTACGATAAAAGCAATCCCGCAATAACGATACGATCCCGGGATCCCGGTTGTAAATGTCCGATATCTATTAACGTAACATTTCTTGTAAGTGCGGTCTAAGTGTCTCTGCGAGTTTTAAGACGGTGGTGAAGTGCTGTGAGAGTTGATTGGTGAGATAGGTGTCGAGATCGATATTATATTTTGTAAATACTATTGTTTTGTTCGTATTTAAAAAAAAAATGTTTTATTAAAAGTGAACTATTGTAATATTTATCGCAGTTCCTGTTAAAAGTTCCGTATAGGAAGTCGGCTTAATTAGGCTTCGCGTAGTGAAACGTGCTTCAAAATAGCGTTAATTAGGTAAAAATAGTTAAGAAATAGTTTTTAATTGTATTATATCGGTACGAAATATATTCCGGGATTTAAATTTCGGTCCCGGGATCGCCAGTCGGTAGCGAGTGCGGATAATTGGAGCAAGTCGGGGTGAATATCCGAAGTTTAGCAGCGTCGTGGAAGCGAGAGTTGGTGCTAGCAACAAGTGGTCGCCTGATGCATTTCCCGGTAACTGTGCCACTGTTATACGACTTTGCATGCCCGCTTTACGGGATTACGTAGCTACGTGTCCCGTATCCCGGGATCGCGAATACCGAATTTTTATTTTCGCTTTATGCCGTTGTTGATTTTGCAAACACTATTTTCTAGTTAACGTTAACTGGTTTTGTATTTATTTGAAATTCGAAAATTTTGTTTTTTTTTTTTAAATTATATTTTTAGTTTTTGTGTATGTGTGTGGGTGGGGTCGATACTTCTTTTGTTTTAGACGTGACGCGCCATCTTAGGTCGGCGACAAAAAAAGTGTCATGGCGACTTCTCTATAAAAGAAATTTGCTCTAGTTTTTGCTTGCCCATTTAAGTTCTTAACGCTGCTTTGAGACTTGACAAGTTATATGCACAATTTGAGGATAAATCGTTAGAAATTTTAAATATAGAATGGATTGCTTATTTTTTTTTTAATTCCAAATTTGAACTTAACGTTTTTTCTGCTTACGAGAAAAGATTCATATTTTTGGAAAACCTTTAATTGATACGACAGACACATTGCAATCTAGTTTTGTATGTATTTATTATTAATTAAATAATACTAATAAAATAATAAGTAATTTTAACTAGTACGTTTTTACACAAATTGATTTATCACAGCTTCAATAACAATAAAGGCAAAAATAACACGGAAACATATCGATAAGTGTTGCACAATAGCACAGTGTATAGTTTTAAACTCACTTAAGCTGAAAAAGGCTGAAAAATATTCCCACGGCCGATACTCCGTGAATTACAGTAAACCGTTAAAAAACGCACGAGGTAGTAGCTATTTTAAAATAATACAACACCGGTCAATATAACTGAACATTTGATTATTTTATTTAAATTAAGAGTTAAAAAAAAATGTGTTTGAATTTGGAACAGATGAGGTTATTAAAAATTCAAAAATATATTTGAATTCGGAACAGACGATCCATTTACGACACGTGAATCTTAAACAATGATTGTTAAGTAGAAAGTTTGCCTAAGAGCAATAATATGAATTATTCTACTTTTAATAATTTGAACGGGTGGATTGCGTGATTTTGAAAATGAGTTCTATGTCGACAAAAACTCTTAATATCCTTTGTCTTTAGTTTAAGCTGTGCGTTTACCGGACTGTGCTCACGTTACGATTGGGGTTTGTGCCTGTCCACCTAGATAGGTACCACCCAGTCATTATATTTTATAAAGCCATGTATGCTTAGTGTTATTGTGTTCCGGTTTGAAGGACAAGTGAGTTAGTGTAGTAAGGGCATATCCTCTAAGTTACCAAGATTGGTGGCCAACGTAAAAAATGATTAATATTCCTTACATCGCCAATGTTTATGTGGTGTTCATCACTTAACACCAGTCTTAACTCCAATTAAAAAATAATAGGCGAAATGTTTAAGAACTAATACCGCAGAAGCTAAGCCATAAAAAAGAAAGAAAAAAAAAACACGTATGTCAGTTTTTGAAGTTTCAACATTTCACGATCGGCTCGAGGATTGACTGTTAGTTTTTTTTCTTAGCTTTTATTATTGTATTTAGAATTGTATCGATAAAATGGGATTACATGCTGTATTTAGTTTAAGTATAAACTAGACTAACTATTCCTTTACCAATATTTAAAGTAGTCGTAGTTGTCACATACTTAGTAGTATGTTTTATACTATAAAATATATTATAGTCATAATTAAAAGCAAAATATAAATTATTCAATCGTATAAATATATTTTTCCGAAAGACAGCAGTATCACTGTAACATCCAAACATCAAGTTCAATTTTAATGAATATCAAAACATTCTCTATTCAAGTAGGCTTAAAATCACATTTGAATCGTCATGTGTTGAATCAAATGTAAAGCTACCACCGGTTCATAAAGTAGTTTCTATAGAGAGGAACCGACGAGAAACTCAATAGTTAATCTTTTCCACGATTTCAATTATAGTAGGTAAAAATGTTAGCCCTGATCGAAATTTTAAATTAAAGTCCTGACATTTTTATCATATTAAAATACAACTTATTGGAAATGATGAAAATTTGAATGCTTCCTAGTTTTTTTTTTATATATATCGATACGAATAAAAGTGGTGATGTCCTGCAATGCCGAACTAAAATACAACTAAACCGATATGCATAAAACTTTTACTAGAAGATGCAGCGCGCTTCGGAGAAGGTTTTATTAAAAATAAACATAAGTAGCGGTAATGAATATTGGGTTATATAATTTTACCATTTTAAATTTGACTATTCACGTGACATGCGTGACGTTTCATGCACTGAATCTGAACAGACCCCGAATGTGCTGCCATGACGTCATGACACAGCGCATTTTTAATTTGACACAGCTCTTGGTCGGTTTTTGTTATCACGATAATTTATACAATAGTTAGCTGTTACCCGCGGCTTTGCCCGCGTTGAATATGAATATATTTACAAATTAACTTAAAATGTTACGTTAATGTAATACCTCTTTGTATACCACATTGGTGTGTATTTCAGCCCTCAGGGTAGAATATCCAGAAACGCTTAAATGCGAATCAACTCATATTTAATCGGTAGACCAAAAATAAAATTTCGACCTTCTAACTTCAAAATGACAGACTTCCAGACTAACCTGTATACGAAATGTCAAACTCTATTTCTCCCCTTAGACGTAAAATATCCAGAAACGCTTAAATACGTATCAACTCATTTTTAATCAGTGGCACACAAATAAAGTTTCATGCTTCTAACTTAAAAAAATCCATACGAACGTTCAACCTCTATTTCACCCATTTAGGGGTAGAATATCCAAAATTCCCTCCCGAGTGGGTGTCATGATATGTTATTTTATAAGTTTACAGCCTAAAATATAAGTTTTATGCTTCTAGATAGAGTTTCAGGCTTTAGACTATTTGTGTACCAAATTTCATTTAAATCGGTCCAGTAGTTTTGGCGTGAAAGCGAGACAGACAGACAGACAAAGTTACTTTCGCATTTATAATATTAGTATGGAAGTATGGATTGTTATTTCAATCGCTAGAGAGCTCCGATAATAACCGCGTCCGATCGCTGCTAAATTCAAAGTGCTACAGGGAGAACCGCGGCCTCCGACGCGCCTATAGCACGCTCCCGCCGCCCCACCGGCCGGTACCACCGCAAACGCTACGTTCCGCAATTTTTAAATCTATAATATCTTCGAAAATATTCATTTAAATTATATGCTGTAAAGGGACATATAGATCAATATTAAATCAACAATGTATTTAAGGTATTTCATTGGATAAGGATTAATGCTGTATAGGTTAAAATCGTTTCAAAAATTAGCCAATATTTGTGGTTAAAAATAAATAACAAAAAAATGTTATTGTGGATTATCACTTACAGATAAACACATACCATCGTGGACTTTTTTGTAGACATTTTTGAGGTGTACAATTCTGTAGCACATTATTTTAATCTATCTAGTAGGGTTCAGCCAGCGTTTACAATTTAAGCGCAAAAAAATATAAATTTACGACATCACATTAGAAACTTTTAAAATTATCAGTGTTACTTAACTATATTGTCTATGTATTATATACAAAAACCTTCCTCTCGAATCACTCTATCTATTAAAAAAAACCGCATCAAAATCCGTTGCGTAGTTTTAAAGATTTAAGCGTACAAAGGGACATAGGGACAGAGAAAGCGACTTTGTTTTATACTATGTAAAGATTAATCTTTACTCATATTATAAATTTAAAGGTAACTGTGTCTATCTGTCTGTTTCGGCTATACCACTGTACTGAATTGGATGAAATTTGGTTTGAAATAAACTTGAACCCCAAGAACTAAGACTACTTTTGTAAATATAACGCAGACAAGACCGCCAGCGAAGACTAGTATCATATAATGTACAAACTTCCATAAAATATAATATAATAATATTTATCGCTAGGCCGTTTATCTGCAAGTGAGTGTACTCCGTGTAAACAGCGTAAAGCCCACACGGTTTCAGTCTCAAAATTGCCGAATCGTTGTTTTTTTTTATTTGCTTCATTTTGATTGGATAATACACGTGCTTTATTGAACGCATTGATTGTGCTTTTATTAAACTAACTTAAATATACAGGCTGTGTTTGAGCTAACAGTTGTATATTCATTCATCTCTTAAAGTATTTTCTTTGAAGTTATAATAAACCTTTATCTGATATTATTAGTGAAATAGCACTTTAGTTATTAAGGGTTCAAATAATTTGAAATTATTCCAGCGTTGTACCCAAGAAGTACTGCTCGAAGACAAGATTGTCTTTGATCTCTTCAACGGGTGTATGGAGTCTTCTCCCCAAAAGCAAACTTGCTTCACACTAAATTTCATCAACAGAAATAATTCTAAGATTACAAACAGAATCAATAATTAATATTTATATAATAATTTATAATTATATAAGGTTTAAGAATTATATTTGTAGGGAGTTCGTAAAGTTTAAAACTGGTCACCGACTCGAGGAAACCATTCAAGTCGGCGGGCTTCTTATGTACCGAATTGTAAGGAATAACTTACCCAACTTAAATAAGTCAATAAACTCTGATACCCTTTATAACTTAGTCTTGACTGATTTATAATAATACTTTCGTTCGCGACTTAACTCGCATCTATTTGGTTAGGTTGTAACGAATGATCAAACTCACTTTCGTATTTATAATGTTAGTACGGATATTTTTGTGTGCCTGTCATTTCGAAACGGGAATCGAAGGCCCGTCAGCGCCAGACGTAACCGTTTAAACCGCTGGACCGTTGTATTTGTGATGGCACCCTAAATATGACGCTTTTTTTTATTAAAAGGACCAATTTTATATTCACGCTTGTCACTAAATGGGCCGTGTTGTCCAGAAATGTAACGTAAACTCAATAGAGTCATTCAATTGTAAAATCGTTCAGTATCGTTCGTTTTAAAGGATATTATAAAACGAATTAGATGATCAACGTCTTGGGAATGAAACAATCATTCACACACACACACACACACACACATATACATAACATATATCATACATCATCATCATCATCATCATCATTGTTGAAAAAAGTCCGCTGAGTTTTTTTCGCTGGTTCTCCTGAGGCATGTGTTTATTTTCGAACCGATGGTATTTTTTTTATTGACAATCAATAAGTAAGTGTTGTACTGGTAAAGTTATATGGTGATTAAAGATTTTTTAGATTAACTTTCTGTCATAGCCCATAGCACCCATAGCAAGAGATTATAAGGAGATCTTTTATAGTATAGGCATCTGCCTATTTGCCTATCTAGGCAACCTAATGGTAAGTATTCACCATAACACATAGATATTAGCGCTGTAAGACATATTAACCATTCTTTACGCCCGATGACGCTGTAGAGGCTACACCCGATCAACAGCAACTGTCCATTCGAAAAAAAAAATCACATCGCCAATGCGCCACAGACTTGGAATAAATATTTTCGACTTTTCAGTTTTTGACTTTTGAAAGATTTTATTTTTTAGGTTGGAGGCTGAGCAAATTGGCTATCTGATAATAAGTGGTCACCACCGCCCATAGACGTTGGTGGTGAAGAAAATATTAATCATCCCTCACATCGTCAATGAGCTACCAACCTTGGGAACTAAGATGTTATGTCCCATGTGCCTGTAGTTACACTGGCTCACCCTTCAAACCGCAACACAACAATACTGAGTAGGTACTACTGTGTGGCGATAGAATATCTGATGAGTAAGAGGTACCTACCCAAACGGGCTTGAATGCGCGGTATCTTCCGGTATAAGTTTCATATATGGCTTAGAAGTTTTTTCATATATAAAAATGTCTAATTTATCCATAATTCTTGGCATAATAATTGCTCGATTTAAATTACACTGGCTCAATAAATTTCACATGAATTAATGTTTGATGGTATATCTATCATCTCATCTTTCAGCCGAAGGACGTCCACCGCTGGACATAGGCCTCCCCCAAAGATCGAGGAATATTTATATCGAGGGTGAAAGTTCTCCTATACGGTTTGGTATATGCAGGTAATATGCAGGTTTCCTCACGATTTTTACCTTCACTGAATACTAGAAGAATTATGAACACAAATTAGGCACATGATAAATTTAGTGAAGTTTAGCCGATTTTGAACCCGCGTTCGGTTAAGCTTCGCCACTGCACTATCGCGGCTCTCTTCAATCCAGAAAACTATAATTACTGATTTCTTCTTGATATTTTATTTCATTAACATTACATTATATGATACATTATATTATATATGTTAAAACATATAACACACACATACATATATATATTATTTCAACAAATAAATCCTGCTGAAATAATAGTCAGTAGTAGAGTTTATTCCATCTACTGCTGTAGTTTGGTACAGTGGAGACAAATATATCAAAATCTCGTACGTACAGATTTCTTCATAATCTCCGTCATCACCACGCAAAAATCATTAGTAAAAAAAAAAAAAAATCTAAATTTGAACCAACGATCCAAAAGTTCCACTGAGCCATCTTGGCACAGTCGTTGCTCTTCTAGTAAGATTTAATATGAAACGACATCGTAAACAATTGTATCTTTGATAATGGTAGACTCTACCGTCACTATTAAATATTGTATGTTTTTAAAAATTAAAAATTAAATTATTAATTGAATTAATAAAAAAAAAGTGTTTTAATATATGTCACCCGTCAATACATACCTAATATAAAAGTTTACTTGTATTTGTAACTAGCTGTGCCCGCGACTGTGCGCGTTGTTTGAATTTAAGTTATTTAAATATTGTAGCGCGATTTTATTTTTATTCTATACATAATTCTAAAATAAAAGTAGCCTAAGTTACTCCTTATTACATCCGCTATCTGCCAGTGAAAGTCCCGTCGAAATCGGTTCAGCCGGTATAATCTTCATTCCGAAACGGTGGTAGCTCTACATCTCTACATAGTATAAAACAAAGTCGCTTCCCGACTGTACGCTTAGATCTTTTAAGCTATGTAACGGATTTTGATGTGATTTTAATCAATAAACAAAGTGATTCAAGAGGAAGGTTTATGTGCATAATACCCCCCTTACATATTATAGTAGAGGAAAGGTACGATATTTTTTATGATATCGATCAGAGGACGAGCAAATGGTAAGTGGTTACCACCGCCCATAGACAATGGCGCTGTAAGAAATATTAACCATTCCTTACATCGCCAATGACCAACCAACCTTGGGGACTGAGATGTTATGTCCCTTGTGTCTTACACTGGCTCACTCTCCCCTCAGACCGGAACATACTAATACTAAGTATAACGGCTTGCACAAAACCCTACCAACAAGTATCATAATTATCAGGAAATTTACGTACTATAAAAAATTGCTAAACCGATTTTGATAAAACTACTTTTAAATAGGCATCGTAAGCGAAATGCGATACTTTTTTTAAAATCCGTAGTATAATATATCTACTTAACTATCTAAAAACATATACATTATCAAAAAACAGTTTGAACTAGTTAATATACTATGTTAAATAAACATTGAGTCCGAGTGTGAAATATGTCACTTTCCTCCACTGTATGTGAAGTTAATATGACTACTGTAAAAGTTTCACTAAAACTTTTATTTGTCTGAACCCTTTCGAATTGTTAAAGTAAAAAAACTGAGGCCTGTAGTTATCGGTCTCATCCCACTGTAAGGCTCCGTTTAAGGAGAAGGTTAGGAGGTCAACATACCAATGTTTTTCTTCAAATATGATACAGTGATGCTTACCCGAGTTCGAACCCACAATCCACGGTTAAGATTAAGGTGTTATCTGGGATATCTCGATTCAAAAATCTTTAACAGAAATATATACAAATCGTATCTAAATAAACTAAGGAAATATCATAAACAAGGTATTTCTTATAACATCTAGTAAACTACTCTTGTATCCTAATATTTAATTGTTTTTTTCTAAAATATTTAGAAAATTTTATATAAACGATTTCTCATTGATTTGAACTATTCAAAAAATTACAACAATATTTGATTGTCAAGTTCGAATAAATGAATAAATATTTCAAATATTCGATAAAGTTTCATTAAATCGATGTATCTGATGAAATAAATAGAACAATAATAAATAAATTATTCGGATCACATCCTGCTGCAATCATTATTATTAAGTGCCATTAACAAACTAACGATTATCTTTAATAACCTTCAACGCGTCACGAAATAAAATGGCTTCCCACCGCGATTGGAAAATGAATATAGTCATGCTAGACTCGAAATTTTTTAAAAGTATCTACACTCTATTAAAGTCTCTATGCCATTAGAAATAGAAGCGGTATCGCCGTGAACGTATCGATACATAATTTTTGATGGTGCTATTTGCATCATAGTTACAGCGCCATCTATACGGATTCCGACAAAATTTTTCACCGAACCATTTCTTACAAGAACTGAGCACACATACATAAATTCGTATGCACTAACCCACACACCCGCGACAATGACTACACAATCGAACGCACCCACACTCCGAGAAAAAAACGATAAAAAAGTGCACACAAACATCTATTCGAATTTACTTTGCACACTAGCGAGCAAAGGATGGCGTTCTATTTTGAAGTTTCGAATTTTTTCGAAATTTCGCTTCGCGGATTCGCTACGAGTTTAAATAAAATGTACACGGCCGAATTCAAAAGTCTTCGGTGTTTGTACGGAAGATAAGATAAGTAAGTATAACTCAAATGCCCAAGGTTCGAATACAAGCGCGGCACTCACACTCGTGGAGACTTCATGAACGACGGTGCATTCTGCGCATGTGTGCCGTGTAGAGCGACGGAGCAACTTTGAAATGGGTAACGTACTTTTATTTATGTATTTGATATCACATTAACATTAAGTATTTAAATTTTCATTAAAAACTTTTTGGAACAATTAAAAACTATTCTCAGAAAATTGTATATTTTTTTGAATTCATTTTAAGAAACTTTGTAAGTTGTTTAAGTCATGTTTTCGATGTCTAAAATTAGAATCAAAATTTTGATTTTTTATTTTACTATTATGCGTTTTACCTTCATCTAAGCTCGTTTAATTATTTTTGATAATTAATAAAATAATAAAAATGTATATTTAAGTAAAAAGCTCGAAGAAAAAATTTATATTTTTAATGCGATTGTGGGTGCAGCAAGTATCAAGAGCGCATCGCCGGGCATTCTCGGTCGCAGTAAATACAAGGTAATGGCTAAGTACGCACGCGGTCTAGTACAGTGTGCGCCGTCGGTGCAGTGCCGCCTATGCACAATCAGTAGAGAGTCGCATTTCCGTTCCCATTCAGGACCACGACACGCGACAACCGCTAAAAACCTCCAAAAAAACAGGAACCCAAATTAAGAGAAAAAACTAAAAAAAAAATAATATTTTAAACAGACTATATTTTATAAAATAATTAAAAAAATATATTCATATCATTCGCGTAGTGCATTCTCGTGATACAAAATAAATATTTTTGGGATTTAGTGAATTTTTTCGTCGTAACGTACATCGAAAAAAAAAATTACGCTGCGATGCACACATATCAAATGGAAACTTAGGACCCGAACTATATTTTCTATTAGGCTAAAGAATATTTTTGTGTAAGTGACGAGCGTGATGTGCTTGTATATTTTGAGTGACAGTGTCGCGAAGTACGGCTGAGCGAGTGTTGATGACCAGGTGACGCCGATACGTGCTTGGAACTTTTTCGTTGTTTTTCAAATTTTTTTTCAAAAATTACCACCGAAGTGTCAAACTGGACCGAGGAGGAACAGGCCACCTCTGGCGCATGTGAGTACAGTTGAATTTAAACCTCCGCGGACAAAGAAAACTTTGCTTTTCAGCGTTTAGATAGCGCCCTTAATCTTTACTTCTCCTTGACTCGGTGTCACGGTGTGCGTAATGTAATCGAACGCGTACGTGTGCGTGGGGTTCACGCACATTTTTTTGTGTTTTTCTTTCGACCCCCTCCATCGCGCCCCACCTATACTCGTTAACGTTTATCTGTCCCACTCTTTTTTCTATGACAACGCGTCACCCCCGTGTGCGTGTGTACGCGTGTGTGCGTTAATAAATTGCAACCTATATTTTGATCGAAGGCCAATGACGGCATAGAAAATGCCATTCTAGATTTCTATTCCATATTTAAATATTCAAATTTTTCTTATTATATTAACGGCGATAACTTTGACTCGATCGTAAGTCGGTGCTTGCTGAAGAAACGTAACTTCGTAATAGCATTAATTTTATAACGTTAAACTTCTTAAAAACATTACAAATGTACACGAAATTAATTTCAATGATTTTTCTATGAATATTAATCGTAAATGTGCAGTTTGAGTAAGTTTTAGAGTAACTTTCTTAATAACGCTACGAAGCTACGCGGGGTCGTAGGCTAAAACTCAGCCGTCGGAACTTTTTGGCGCCCCAAAAATTATAAAGCGTTTTCCTGCTTTTATTACAAACTTCTACAAAAACTTATTATATCAATATATACAAAATTATAAATGCACTTTACATACATATATTTAAATTAGAACGTCTAACAATATACATTTTTTCATAATTTCCGATATACTTAATGTAATGTAAAACATATAATACATATATGTTTATATAGAATTTGATAAAATTATTCGACATGTCGTCCTTGAGTTGTATTTTTAAAATTGAAACCAGGTCACGAGCGTTGAGGATATTTGATAAATGCACTTGCAGTTTTGACCTCAAAATTATTGTTTTAACAAAACGTTCAACGCCATTTGCTTCATATATATTTGATAACAGAAACGCTAACATAACCTTAATATTAATGCTCTATTGTATTAAATACTAGAAAAGTATTTAAAAAATTTAAAAAGATGCCGTTTCTAACATCAAACTTTTAATTAAATTAATATTTTTAAATGATTACAAGTTGAATCGGTACAAAGATTTAAAATAAATTTAAATCGTATGAATATATAGTAATAATTGAAGGCATTCGAAATTCAAAGTTCAAGTTCGCGCCCTCGAATGCGCGCGCGAGTCCTTGCGCACGCGCTCGGCCAAGGCGAACGCTGACACAACTGTCAATGTTACAACTAGTCACTCGATCGGGCGGCCATCTTGCGTTTAGAAATACGTACAGATAATGTATTTACTTATATGTCTCAATATCCTTCGCCTTTGCATTAACTATTTATTTAGACAAAGACTTTAATATGATATCACGTTCTTATTATTTCTTCTTAAAATGTTTTATAGGTATTTAATTTAAAACAATAACTAAACAAGATTTATATTATATAAAAACTTTTATAATTATAATTGCAAGTAAAAGTATATTGCGCCAGCGCATTTTCGAAAGCAACGCGTACTTTTATTTATAACGTATCCAATAAACTCTTAGAAAATGTAGTAAAATCAATATTTTACGACCATATCATTATGGTTATATAAAAATAATGAAAACTTTAAAATTAGTATTTTTTTCGAATTTATAATATGTTTTTATTTGATTCCAACAATAAAACGCAAGTGAAAACAATTACTGAAATGATATAAAGATATTTATCTCATAAATAAAATATTAAAAATACATTTAAATTATTTCGGCAGCGTGATCTTATTTTCATATTCATATAAATAACATTTGTCCCTGCGAATGTGAAACAATTCGTACCTACGTTGAATTTTTATGCGATAATAATCTTGATCGACAGTAAACATCAAATGTCAAGACGAACTTGAATAAATGTCAAGAGTTTTTTTTGTAAAAATATTTGAAGAAATATTCAAAAAACACCTCAATGACTTTCGTTTCGAAATATACTTTAGATATATATAATAAAAATGCAATTTTTTAAAAAAAAAACGATGTATTTTAAGCTACAATAAACACAAAGATTAAAATAATCTTGAACGTTGACAAATGACAAAACACATTGGCGTTAAGGTCATTGTCCTTTTATTAAATATTTTATTGTATTGACAAAATCAATATTCTGAAATTATATTTTTTCCTGATATTTGAAAAAACAAATATGGTACATATTCAATGATAAATATTATATGTTATTTGTAGTAATCTAGCTTGTATTACAGATCAAATAATCTTAACTATCGAGAAATAAAAAAATATATGTGTTCCAAGTATAAAAAAAAACTTTCACGCTTATTAAACAAATATTGATTTCCTAGTAACCTCGAAATTAACTTAAAACTAAATCATAAATAGAACGTTAATACATCATTACTTTATAAATATATTATTAGTACTCCTTGAATGTCAACTGTCAAACAAAACTGCAAAGAATTAGAAACATCTAATTCAATTCAATACTTTTTATGATTACTATTGTTGTGCCAAGAACAGATTAATACACCAATTACAGACTGTTGATGACACGGGCACCAATGTATTCTAAAATCAAAATTATTAATTTTAATTTAATGTTAGTAATACACATATTTATTTCGGTATTAAACATTATAAATGAAAATTGTGTTCTAAATTTAAAAGTTTAATTTTGAAATATAGATTTATAAGCAATCTCATAGACCACAGATTAAGGGAAGTTGTGAGAGGTCGAGTCAAACCGGAATTGGGAACGCAGGCGGTCAATGTTACTACGTTCCTATTTCGGTTTAAGACACACAGCCGCTCAAGATAATAATATATTGCTACAGATAAATAATACATTCTTTTTTCAAAATTATATCACGGCAAAAGCGTTAAGCATTAAGTACAGACTAGTTTATAGTTTGTTTTTTATAGTTAATCAAATTATAAAATGTAAAGAAATTAAATTATAGATTTAAATGCTTTAATAAAATATGAAATTTAGGAGATAGTGAGATACTATATTGTTTTTTAAAATCAATTGAAACAAATATACTTATGATGGTAATAGATACACAAATGTTAAAGTCTTAGTTAAGTTTTACGGATTGAAAGTGCGTTGCGATCGTTATGTCCCACTGCTGGGCATGTGTAAATCGAGATGAAACAGATCAGTTATATTATAGAAAGGTCAACAGAAACCTGAATCAGGAACGGTCAATGTTACGCCATTACAGTTCTATTCCGGTCTGAGTCTAGGTCTGGCGCAATCAAACGCTACGTGGGCGGTTTCTGTACACCTGTTTTGTCAGAGACATTTGTAACTATGTTTGCGCGTACCGTATCTTAGTATTTACTTATTGTATATTTGAATAGATCTTATTATTTGAAGCATTAAATTTTATATGTTGAATGATTTATAATATGCGGCAATTAACGACAACGTTTCAAGTCAATTGTCTCAAATTTAAATCGCTTAAAAAATGCAAAGCGTGGCTACTTTATACTAAAGTTATGTACAAAAAACTTCTCCGAAACGCGCTGCAACTTCTGCTATAAGTGTTATGTATATTGTTTTAGTAGTTTTTAATATAAAACGTCTCCTCGTTCAGTATAGATAACGTACAGAATTGAATAGGTGATGTAGAAGAACTATGAGTAAGTTTACTCTTCATTTCTTAGGTATCATAATGGCATTTGTTAACGAAAGAAAGTTAACTCGGTCGAATTACATCACGATGACAAATATTCAAAATGTGTATGAAAACATCAATGTACTTATATGACCATTTACTTCGGTTTCTAAGTAAAATTATAATTCGACCAAGATAAACACATTTCAAACACCACATTTAAGTATCTTTATTAAGAAACTAATTCGATATTATTAAAACAACATAACGGTAATTTATGAAATTTGAATTTCGAATTTATATCAAAAGTTAAATTTAATTCATGTTCCGAATATTGTTTTTTTTTTTTTAAATGGTGTCGGTTACAATTTTATTGACTGAAATAAAAATAAAATTAATTATATATTTCAATAATGATAATGCTTAATTAATTATATTTATGAAATATGTACATATATTTTTTTTATTAATTGTTTGTATCATATAAGTATACAGAAATATCACCCCGAAAGGGCAATGATCAGTTTAAAAATAAATAAGTATTTTTGAAAAATCTCTTTGATTTACATTTTTAAATTTTATAACTTGTAACATAATTACAACTTAAAGCTTAGTCACTTATCCTCGTAAGCAATAATTACAATTCATTTTTTTAAATGATTCATGAGTTTTGGAACGAAATCAAAATTAAATTCGCTTTCGTTGAAAAAGGACAGAGAATGAGTGAAGAGTTGAGTCATAACTCAATTTATGCGAAAACATCTGCTAACCAACATCCCGTTAGGCTGCTTACATAGGAACGTCCGTCGTCGTCGATTTTTTCGATTAATATCTTATTCCTTGTTTTTTTATTCTTATGTTAATTTATTGCTATGAAAATACAACATCTTGTTAGGCCGTTCACACACGGACCATTCTTATCTTAGTTGATTTGTTATTTTGCACAAAATAAAAAAAACAATTTTGCAACGTTTAAAATCTTTAAGGACGCTGTTTTTTTTTCGTGCTGACTGTAATCTGTTGGCCAATGTTGCCTCGACAGCATCATCGGGAACATTATATACATTTTATGGCAATGAGAAATAATATAACTTGATTTGAAATGATATCGCATATGAATTTAGTTTATTTAAAATTCTAAATACGAAGATATGTTTTGTTATGTAGTAAATATTACTATCTGTCCGATAGTGCTGTTATTATAATAGAAATTATCAAAGTCCTTTCAAAATATCGCGCGATATCTTGCTATTAAATTGAAAGTAAGTATATTATAAACGGTTACACTAGAAAGAATACTTATAATGTGGTTTATAATTCACAAACAATTAAAATATATATTGTTAAAAACAAATAACACAAAATTAAATTATGTACACATTATCATTCAACAAAAAATTAACATATTTATAACGTCAAAAATATACAATTATATAATATTACATGCACAAAAAATATGACAGTAGGTATAACTTGTTTTTAAAAATCGTAAACAATAAAATATGTCGCACACGAAAAGTTCTCTGTATGCACAGCCTTGCCAGCAACAATAAGTACGCAATGACCGCGGCCTCCAGACGAAAGCAATGGGTAAAAAAGAAAAAAAATACACACTTTCGCTCGGCCCGAAATTGAATGACCTCATTTCGTTCGTTATATTTTTTTTTTTGTGTTTCCAACGTGTTTTATTGTCTGTGGTAATATCGGTTATTATTCCATATTTCCTGAGTAATGTCAGGGGTAACGATTTATTGATCCTTGGGTTAATAAATATTTATAGTCTTAAATGTATATTTAATAACTTAATTTAAACAATGGAATTCGTTTAAGGATTTCTTCAATAAATATATGTTCTTCATATTAATCTTGAATGAAAACTCAATCGTTATAGAAATAACACTAGTAGAACACAAAAAAAACAATTTGTTCTATATTAGCAGTTATAAAAATATCGTTGTTGAAGAAATATTTGCATACGTTTAATAAAAAAAAAAATTACTAACTTACGTTTTATGATAATTTTCTTTTGACATATTAAATTTGAAATAAATTGGTTTCGTGTCAATATTGCATTAAAATAACATCGTAAAATGACTATTATTCAAAACTTAAAAATTAATTATTATTGCCTAACAATTTCGTAAAGGAAAAATTATTATAATCGACTCTACCTTATGTCGTCTGTGACGTTAAAAATTTATCTGATAGTAAATATATTAAACATTTTCTGTATGCAAAATGATTTATCGACTTGGTTGATATAATTTGCAAAATTCTTATGATTATTTCCTTATAAACTTCGAAAAATTTTCGAAATGTTATTTATCAAATATATTTTTATTCAAAAAATAATCGTTATATTATCAATTCTCAATAATATTTCCGAATATTATAATCTTTGCCAATATGAAAATATGCATGATGCGAAAATTATGAATTGATTTTAATTAATTTTATCAATAAAGTAATATTTTATTTATGAAAAAATTCAATATTTAAAATTAGAATAATTTTTTCGTAACAACATTTTTCAAATTCGTTTTATAAAATTCAAATTGTACTCTATTATGAATTTCAACTGTGTATGCCAAGAGTATCCAATAGTTGCAATATTTATGAATATTTGACTTTATCATATCAAACGTTATAAATATTTCACAGAATGTATTACGAAGATGAACATTAAAGCTTACCTTTATTACTATAATCATTTAAAAAACTAGTAACTTATAGAATGGTTGCAATTTTTAATTTAAATAATATAACTATTATAATCACATTCTTGAAGATTGAATAAGAACCAATGATTGATTGATAGCAATTAACGTTTGAAAGAATTCAAAACACACGTTAAAGATTTGTTATCGTTCGTCATTTGTTTGCTAAAAAATTATTCGCTTCCGTGTTTGTTTGTTTATATAAATATAATTCAGAAACACGAATTCCATGCTGATGAAATTTATAACAGATACCTACTTAATAATTTTTTTAATTTGTTTTATTTTGTTAAAAACTTTTTTCATAACTATTATTTGTTAATGTAGCACCCACTGAGTTCAGTATCATGTAAAAATGACGATTCAAATGTGCTTGTAAGAGCCTCTCTGTATTTTTATTCAATACATACAGTATATATTATACATGGAAAATATAGTAATTGATAATTAAAAGGTACTATTTATCATTATTAGATATATGTAAGAATCGTTATTATAGACAAGAATGTGTAACCATTAGTTCTATCATATTCTCCTTATGCCTACCCAAATTAAATTAAACAAAATTTACTAGTTTTACATAATTTAAAACGGAATATTTGATACATTATTATTTTATTAATACGCGGCATAACTAAAACTTTCCTAGCAACCAATAATTTCGAGTAGCACAGATTAAAATCAAAATGGCGGCCGTGGGCAAAAGATCAGGTTATCCATCGTTGGCACGCTGCAAAATAAATTCCTGCTAGTAAAAACTGATGCAACTCATCCGCCGAGATGTTAAAACGAGAAATAAGACGTGACAAAAACCCGCCATGCTATTCCCGCTCGTTCTAAGATGCAATTTGTGAGCACCATCTTGTTTTGTCTATGGCGCGCTTTTTAGGATCGCCTAATGGAGACTTGATGAATATTCAAATATTTCTATTAATAATAATACCGTAAAACCGTTCCTTGGGAAATTTAAAATTATATTTAAAGATTATTTACTTAAATAACAATTCCGTTTAAGATAATATCCGAAGCATGTATTGTGCCACGTTATATACTTAAACGGACCCGCCTCGTCCGGCAAAAAGGCAAAAAAGATGCCTAATCGTGAGAAAATCTACCGAGAAAGAGTTCGTTTCGCCGAATTTAAAAAGAACATTCTAACTGGACGAGTTTTTATATAGATTCTAACTCGCCCAAAGCTACCGAGAAGTATCCAGTTACGAACCAGTCCGTACGTCAGATACAAAAGTTATGCCTTATATAATTTAGCCTCGCTCACCACGACCGCAGCAGCGGGCAGCGCTGTCTGAAGCTATGTCATTCACGCCGTTAGATATTTAAAGCGCTCACGAGAGCTACAAAAGCGATAAGAGAAAGCGTTCATAGCTCCGGACCTACGCACAATGGATATGTACCTTTATATTTATATGAACGCACTTATTACGTGTATATACGTGTGCATTTAGTTTGTATGCGGGTAAAAAACGAAATAAGTCGTCGGTGAATGACCGCGGCCGCGGTTGAGGCAGGGCAGGTTTCAGGACGTCAGCGCGGGCAGTTTGACAGCTTTGGCGTTCTCTTTTTGAATTGTCATTTTTTTATTGTTAGATCTTGTATCATGGCATCGGTTGATGTTATACGGCCATGTTCTAAGGCAACGTGTTAAGCTGTCTTTAAATTTATTTTAAAAAATCCAGATTTCAAAATTTATATAGTTTATAAAAGTTTATCTGAATTAATTAAAAGTTATATATTTCACGATCTTTAAGAGATATAAGCGAGAAAATCGCAAACACGGTAGTTAATATATTTATTACCGAGCTTAAATGTAATGTCAACGTATAAAAATAAAATAAAGCAATCGCTTTAGTTCCACGATTCAGATATGTTTTTTTATCCATTAAAGAGTTTAATATATTTTTAATTTACCAATAAATCAATAAATATTCATATCTATAATGTTGTTTATAATTTTCATTGTATTGCTCATTCGGGGATAATATTGTTGTTTTTATCAGTTCAGCACACTTTTTATGAGTCAATACAAGAGAATTGAACTTTTGATAGCCAATATTACATTGAATGGAATTTTCGCCCCTATATTAATTACATCAAGGAATATATTTCTGTAAATATTTTACATGAAATAAAATCTTCCGACTAGTAGATCATTGACACTTAACACAGAATTATTGCGAACGTTGAACTACGAGACTTTGTAATTAATAGTACAATAAAAATGATACGTAAACGTCTTAGTATACATAATTAAAATTTAAGGCAATCATTCAATATCATTACTTAATAAAAACTATGTCACAGTGCTATAGTGGATTATATTTTTACATCAAAATGATTAATTACGCAAATATAAATTAGTTTGATTAGTTTGATTATTCGTTTTGTGTCATGTTCCGTTAACTCTTCATTGAAATTAAAAACATAAAAAAATTATACATTTAAAAAAGAATGCAATAATTGCAACATAGAATTCATACATCAATACAGAAGCAAACAGATTTATTTAAAAAAAAACACGTTTTTATAACCGTTGAGTTGAGAAATTATTACTTGTTTTATATAAAATAATAATGAAAATGTAATAATGTATTCGTTAAATATACTTAATATTATTAATAAGACGAAGGCAGACAAATAGGCCATCTGATTGTCACCTTTGCCCACAGACATTAGCATTGTAAGAAACAATTTCCATTCCTTATATTGTCAATGCGCTACCGACCATGGGAACTAAGATGTTATGTTCCGTTGAATTATAATTATACACTACTAACAATACTATTTTACATTTATTTCTTGAAAAGTTGTATAAAAAATGTATTAAGACCTCCTTATTAATAATTTTAATGTAAAATGTTTTTATTTTTTTAAATTAATTGATTGACATTTATTTTATAAAAGTATTTAAAATAGAAACACAAATTATATTCGAATAAAGAACAATTGTATCGAACTCGGTTTGAAATGTTCGTTTATACATCATTTGAAATTTGAAAAAAGAACTTATTAAAATTCAATGAAGTCAGTTAAAAATATTGAATACTTATGTAAGAGTTCACAGCTAAGGAAAGTTTTATTAATGAGTATCGAATGGGAAGCCAATATAATTGGAAACTCAAGTTTTCTCAGTTTTCGACGCAGGTTTCGAATCTTTGCAAACGTAACGTCTGGCGGCTGAGCGCGAATATAAGCATTTATAATGCGATTATTATTCATTTAAATTTCGAACACAGGATATTTTTAATTCTAATAACTTATTGAATTGTTTTTTGAAATCATATTAATAACAACAAAGTTTTAGTGAATCTCGTATTAAGAATTAATTTTAAAATTTAAAAATAATACTTATACAATAATATATTTTGAAATGTTTTAATGATTGTCATTTGTGTTTTTTTTGTATTATCTACATTCTAATAATAGCTTATTTTAACAAAATTACAAATTAAATCGATATTATTTTAATGATTGATTATATATCCGTATGTGAACGTACAGACATAAACGTTTAATTCTCTAGTCTTGGTTTAAAGTTCATTATTGACATGGAAATATAATCCCTCACCATAGTCTGAACTAGGCGTTGACCGCTCATACAAGACACGCTTTCTAAGCCTAGCGTTAATTTTATTATTTGACAAATTATTATTAAAATTTTATTATTAAATCAACGTTGTTATGTATTGAATCTAAATTACTCAGTTTGAATGTATGTTTGCTATAATTTATGACGAAAAGTGTTATCGTAAAATGATAAGTCTGAACGGAAATTATAACTGTAACGATATCAAAAAGAGGTTTGATTATATATCATGGTAGATTGCGTCTCTAAGAAATAGAGCAATCGGAATTGAATCCACTACCATTCGCAATACAAACATACGTACTTAGATTACGTTAATATACTTATATAAAGTAGAAAGTTAAGTGTAATATCGCGTGCTTCAGTTAGCTTATGATAAAACGGTCGGTTTTTAAGAGACAAAGCCGGGTTCGGCGTGAGGCGATCGATAGGGTGGAGTGGACGAATCGACGACCCACAGAACTGAAGACGGAACTAAGATGCACGAAACTATTGATGTGTTTATCTTCGGAATTATATTCTATATATTGATAATTTTTAAACGACCAAATGACTTTGTTGAGTAAATATCCATTGCACGCATGCATTTACAATGCATTTACAAATGACAACCGTAGTTAACCGAAATCTTTGATGATTTTCTATGCTCTATGTAAACCAAGTTGATACGTATTACCCATCTGTTCTTGCGTATTTTATTTTACTCTAAATTCGATTAATTTGATTATATATTACATATATATAATAAATATATGTTATATGTGAAATATTTTTCATATTGAGTTTGATTGTGTCTTTGATTATGAATTACGAACAGTTTTACACACAGCAGCATATTATAGAACAGTTTTAGCTTTTATTTAACTTAATAATTCAAATATGTTTGCAAATTACTCCTTATTTAAAATTAATTTAGTTACTAAGAATCTGTCCTTAAAGTATTACAAGTTATTTTGTATTAACACATAACGGATCTAATGTCAGATCTAATATAATATGCTCTACGTGAAGTTAAAACCAGTTCGTAATAAATGCAAGAACTTACTTACTTCATAGATAAAGTATTCCTTTTATATTAGGAATAAAAACAAACATTTAAAATAATAACGTTACTAAAGAAATAATGTACTTTATTATAAACTTCTTATAATATAATACCGCGTCCACATATAATAAATTTTGTTAGAACATCACCGAGCCGAGACGGTCAAAGGTCCCGGAGGAGTCTAGGGATAAGGCGCTGATGTTAACTTTAAAACTATTAAATGGAGCCAGTTTTGACAGTATTCCACTTTCAAACTTTTTATAATTATAATATAAATATAGAACAATAATAAAAACATTATAAGTAATATTATTCATATTTATTTGCTAACATTTATCGAACTTAAATATTAAAAAAATAATTGTTATTTTGTACAATATAAATAATTCTAATTTTGAAAACGTAGTATAATTAAATAAATAGAAAATGCATTTGTTATGAAAAATTATAAATCAAATTTTAAAATCGTTCTTTCTGGATACGAAATCAGTGATCAGATAATCATTTATTTTATAAAAATAATTCAATTGATCTGATTAAATTTTTTTGAACATACTTTATTTAACTCCACCTGTCAGTACGTGTGGGTCAAATATTGCAACTGTATTTTAAACCAGTTCCACACAACTGGTTGAGCTGAAATTTTGTACACACCTTTGTTATTAGTGACAATACAATCCAGAATAAACATTTTATTTGTTAAATTATTTTAATTGTAATTGTAAAATAATAGGTAGAAATGATTTATGACATTTATAATAATACTCATTTTTATAATATAAGTAGGTACATATATACCTAAATGCGTAATTGAAGTTTGAAGATTATTTTAGTTTTTTTAAAATTTACATTTATTGAAATAACAAACATTTAGGTGTTTAAGTCGTATCTACAAATTTCAAATATTTTAATAATAATTTTTTCACAGTGAATTCTAAATAAAGTTTAATAATATTGTTTTAAGAATTAATACTTCCATACAAAATAATGTTATTTTCAATTATTTTTGTTAAAAAAAGAAAAATTATTAAGGTAACGTTTTAAATAATTTTATTCGAAATATGAAAAAAGCAATCTCTTTTTATTAACAATGATAATTTCGTGTTCCTCTTTTGGAATAATAATTTTAATTCTTATGACCTTGAAATAAAGTACAAAATTGAATGCTACATCGAGATGCAAAATTATTCCAACTTTAATACATCTTAAGAATTCACTCTCAATGCCACAGTTGGCGTGTTGCCAGCTACATTTGTAACTATTAACACGTCTGTCCGTTTGTTTTGAATCTATTGTTACATTATATTGACGATTGATTTCAAGGAAAGTTCTACGTTGAAATTTAAATGATAAGTATATTTCAAATATAGAACGCGTTCCTTTTTTTTGTCTGAATAATTATGTTGTTAACGTAAAACGATTTTAATCTTTATGAAATTATCATTAATTGTGGAAATAATAAATAACTAACTAAACAAACCTACGTGGACATTTTGATTGACGGCTTCGTGTTCTTTGCTCTTGTTATAAGTATCTCTGCTCTGCTCATTGAATAGTAATATTAGATAACTTAACTTAAGCCAAACCTATAAGCGATCTAGGAATAATATAAGTAGATTGACGTCTTTAGTATTTATATGTCACGTCAAAGCAACTTATTGTTTATCTATAGTCAACTATTTAATTGAATTTATTATATTAGGGTAAAGGTGCGAATATTGGACCCGGGTCAAATATTTGAATTTATTTTAAAAATTATTCGTTAAGTCGAAATAACTTTTGCGACCAACTTTAAAATTCTGTTTGTCAGTGTTCTTTAAAGGAATTTTGTGGTACCTGTAAGTACAATTCTATAAGGGAAGTTTAATAAGTATAATTTTAGTAGAAACAAGTGTATGTATTGATGACGTTAATTTTATGAAACAATGTGTTGGGATAAAAAAAATTAAAAGGCTTAGCACTATCATTGGTCTATGTGAGATCCTTATAATTGGATCGGCACAGTTAGAGTGATTCGTTATTTAAAAGAACGTTGACTTGAGCTAATATTAGGAAACAAAACTATAAAATATAAAAACAAACAATGTATTTAATGTAGGTAACGTTAAAAGCTAAATATAACAACATTATAGGTATACATAGGTATGAAATATATAAGTATATGAAATGCCTAAATAAATAATTATCTTATTGAAAGGTGTAAGAATAAAATTTATAAAAACTATAATTATTGAGTATCCTACGTGACATTGGCGAAATAATCTGTGCCCTGTCGGCACAACTAAAGGCCATTAAACTAAGAATTGAATTGAATTATTGCGTATGAGCGTACCATGAATTTATTAGCAAATAATATTAACAATAGTTGCCAAAACACAGTGTCCAAAAGTTATTAATAAACTTAATAAATTCGTGTGTTTAGAGGTAAAATCTTAAAAAATGAATCTGTTACAATAGCGATGATTTAAATAAAATACTCTTTTTATAAAAAAATTACGTAATTAATGATTAAAGAATTAAGTCGAATATAGCCAACATTACCCTAATTTTTGTGTAAAACAAACATCGTATTGCACACACATGCATGTTTATGCATGTGGTGTATTTCCTTGATAAATAAATTAATATGTAAATGTCATTATTAAATTACGTATCATGTCAGCTGTATTCTGAAAATTTAATTCGAAATAAATTACATTAATTATTTTATATGTTACAAATGAGAAATTACAGTTTTTAAAATTATTTTTTCATAATATTCATTTAATAATCGAGACATTACAGTAATGGTTAATATGTTTTATTAATTTAGTATTAATTTATTATTATTAATGGTCTAATTATTATTATTTTATTTATGATCATAAATTAAATAATATGGTAGAAAAGGTAACGTTAGATAATAGTTAATTTTGTATTGAGCAATTTATTTATTGTATACTGTAGGGAGTCGCTTTAGTCTAGTAGATCTAGATTTTTCAATATTCATTAAAATAGATGAATCGCTTACATTACAAAAATACCCGAATTATAAAAAGCATTGTTCGATAACAAAAGAGAAAATCCAATACGAATAATAGTCCCTAATTGTTTTCTGCATTTCAATGATGAGAAAAAAAAATAATATTTTTTTCCTTATATTATGATAATAGCTCAGTATTTTTAATCCTTTTGTCTTCGGCGTACATTACGAAAAACACGGAAAGCCCAACGACAAATACGGGAAGAACAACAAAACCAGAAACTCGTCACAAAGCGAACAAACGAAAAGCGTAAACATCGAGCTTGCCCGAAAAACCTCTAACGTGTCCAAATCATCGAATGAAAAAAAAATAAAAGGTCATTGTCTACATGAAGTCAGTCGAATTGACAGGCCCCGCCCGCGCACGCCATTGGAGGGCCGCTTCGAAATTTGTACAAAAAACCCCAACCTAGTTCCGCCTTCTAAAATGTTTTTAACGAACCAAAATGGCCGACCGCTCTATTTGTTTATAGAACGCTAGACCCGCGCGCTCATTGTTTCGATGTTCGCATTTAAATTAAATGGCACGTTCGAAATTCGAATTTTAATTTATCGACTCCATTGTTGACTTTTTTTTTTAATATTGGAACGTTACCGCTAGATAGTGCATGTATGTGTGTGAATATTAGATAACACACAAATAGCTTCAGGGTTGAACCAATCATGTTCAGTTATTTGTGCCCACGTCGAGTTGTAACGTGGAAGTGAAAATTTATCAGTAGATAAAACTGGCAATATGACGCCATGTTTAACATCTATCCACCTAAATTATAAGTGGCCAGTTCCTCGTATGAAAATAAAAACGTATATTTGTAATTGTTTTTTTTCTTATCACTTACATTACAGAAGCATGAATCATTTTCCTGTCAAACATTTAAAATTATATTATTTTTCATATACCCATTATTTTATATCGAGAATATAATTCATTGCATACAAAAATGTCGATAACATAAATGGAAATAATAAATAGGCAATTAAAATTACAAATTGGAAATATTTTAAAACGATTACAATGTTTTAATGTTTTAAAAATGGAACTACTTTTTTAAAACTAACAACATTATGTTCGCGCCAATTTCTTGGTGTAAGGTGCAACGCACACTGCGCTCAGCTTTTAGTTTGATTGGATTGTGTCGCAGGCGCGGTCGGATGTCGGAATGTTGCTAATTTTATCTTTAAACTATTTTATTATGAGTTTCAATTCCATTAGATAAGAATCTATTAATTAGATTTAATACAGGTTTGCAATATTAATTTAATTTTATGATAAGTACCAACCTGCTATTGTTTACCTACATCAAATTATCTTTTGTCTTGAACATGTGATGATTTTATTTGTTCCATTTTTGTAGAATTTAATTCCAACTAAGCTTTTTATATCTACCTACTCAGGTTTTAAAGATAAAGCTAATTGTAATGATAAAACAGTAACACATAGTTGTTTCAAAACACATTAAAATAGTTGACAAGTAAGTAGGTAGGTGCCTGATATATAATTCCTAAACTAAATTCCGGTTCACGGTTTTTTTAAAATTAATAAGTAAATTAATATTTATGTTTTCAATTGTGAAAACAATGGTATTTTATTAATGATTAAATTATACGAACATCATGTTGCAAGGTTTTCCTGTTTTCAATTTAACTTGTAGAAGTTTGATGTAAATTTAAATTATATAGTTTCGTTATATATAAATATCACGAGAACGTAAACATCATACAAATACCATTATCACTGACGTAGACGCAGCATTTGTGCTAGGTACAGCATAAAGTGTTTTCGTGTTATTCGGTGTTGAACTTCGCGAGTTTAAAAAACTAACTCTACTTTAAGTCAACGCTATGTTTAATAAAAAAATATAGGTATAAATGTAAAGGAAGCAACAATTTACTATGAAAATCGTTCTAATTCGAAATCTAAATCGTTTCGTTAACGAACGCTAATAATCGCACAAATACTTACATGAAAAGACTTATTGCGTTTAAAAAAAAGAAATGATAACAACGCAAAAACAACAACTTTCGTCATATTTCTTTATGAACAGTTTTTTACAAATTTATTTGCAAAGCCAATAGTGAATAATTATTTAAGAACCTTTTCTATTACATCATTAAAAGCCTTATATTAACAATACACTCATATAAAAGTTATAAAATCATTCGTTAAGATCTCAAAATATCAAATGCAGCAAATCAATCATTCCTTTTTTCATACATTCATTCCTTACTTCTATAAAATCTAATAGGTTTAAAATGTTCCCTGTCATATCGTTATCGGTAGCAATAAACGCAATATCAGATGCGCAATAGACCGCGCCCATGTGTTTGAACCACCTTTATTTGCGAGCGATGTTTGCGCTGTGTGCGCTCGCCTTTATCGTAATTGATGCGTTCCAAAATAAAACGTTTTGGAATTTTAAAATTTAATATTAATTTTAAAAGTTTCCATTTTTAAACGAATTTCTTTCAAATATGTATCGTAGTTCAGTTGTCGGGATTCTGTTTATGATGATGTTTGATTATTATTTAGACATACCTATAATTTTAATTCAAGTAAATAACTTAAATGTCGAATAGAATATTTCCAAACTTACCTATTATAGTAATTTAAGTGTAAACCGAAAATGTCGGTTTAAAATTTAAAGTAAGTATAATAAATTCGTTGTAACAGTTTATTTGCCGACGGAAAAATTTTAGAACTTCGATTTAAAATTTTATTCAGTAATAAATTTTGTAAATCCGTGGAAATAATATATAATTATAGAAAGTTACTATTCCTGTTATAAAATGCAATATTGGACGATAAAAAAATAAAGTATAATCTATCAAGGAGACACGGGCGACGGCGAAATTACGAAGCATGTCTAAGGGGCATCATTAAATCGAATTACTGAACAATTTTATAAATAGAACGGCAAAAACTGCAATCACGATGCGAACAAAATTACAGGAATTTTGTCCACAAAGTAATCACAAAATTAAGAGCAAAATGCGTAACCCGCGCACGCACACATCGATACGAAACGCATGCTTTTTTGCGTGCAAGTTAACGCACTCGAAGGCATCCGTTACTCACACAACCTCGCCCGTACGAAAAATGCGAACTGTATCTGTGTGCAAGTACGCACTTACACATAAGCGTAAGCTCGAAGGACACGCGGCGAGGTCGTTAACCCCGAGTTTTTTGCGAGCGAACGCAGCCGCACCGCGTACTGCTCTCGCCGTACATTGGCCGTTGCGTTTATTTTTTATTTTTTTCGCCATCTCCGAAAGATCGTTCACTCGATCGCATCAGTTGATATTCGAGCTACGCTCTGTGGGAATAGGGATATGATGTCAGTGTTATTTTTTTGCAAACCGGTTCCACTTGCCTTTATACCGTTTATTTAGATTACAGATAATTTCTGTTAGCAGCTTTGCTCGTTGAATTTAATTTTTTTTACAGCGCTGCAGCTTCTATATAAAGCTTAATACTGTAGAAACCTTAAGCCCATATTAAATGACTCACTATTCAATTATCATAAGAGACGACAATTTCAAGCGGGTTATTTCGTATAACATTAATCTCGAACCAATGCCATCTAACGCTTTAGGTTCAACCTTGTTCTGTTTAAACCAGTTAAAACTGGTAACGGCTACTTTTTATATAGTACCGCTACTTGTATAAATGTAAAGAGAGCAACATCTGAATACGAACCAAGAATGGAATCGTCCGACAAAGCGTAGTTTGAGTAATAATACTTGTAAACATCTCAGTCGCTGCAAATTTTACGATCGGAAGCGCTTAATAGTTATGCTCGTAACCAGAAGTTTCTTTTTAATTGCAATGTTTTCTACTGAGATACTTTTCGATATCGAAAGTCGTACGATTAGTTAGTTTAACAGTTTTATCGTTATAAGTTTAACATGAAAACAAATTGCTTCAATGTGAATAGGATTTCTCTAATATAGTTGACTTGGCCTATTTAAGTTGTACGACCAAGTAAACTTTGTGATTGCTAAATTGAGATCGTAACAGTTGGAAGTCTGTGGTCTCGACTACATTGCAATTAGAAATAGGCAAGAGTTCGTATGAGCATATCGAAGTTTAGAAAGTTTAATAACATTGGCTTTTCATACAAGACCAAATAAAAGTCTCAGTCAAATCTGACTCTTTGTAAAATGTTATTGACATTACGAAGCCATAATGAGTCACTGCGGCACGAATGTCAAGATTAGCATTGTGTTGTGCTCGACTTTATATAATGACTCGTTTTAGTACATTCACAAAAAAATAATTCGTATAAAAGCATTTATACAAAAGTTTAATTAATACGCGTACGCGAAAACTCGATATTATTCATTACAAAAAAAAAATAACAAAAGAAAAGTATAAACACGAGCCAATTCTCTGCTCCCCCAGTATATTGTTCCGGACCTAGCCCAACATTCGGCGAGCCACCCCAATTCCGTCCTGAACCTACCCCAAGCTGACGCACGTTGCGTCTGTGTAAACCTTGAGGTTTATGTGTGCGTACGGATTGAGACGTTCGATTCGTTGGTTCTTTTACTCGCTTACTTTTTTAATTCTAATTTTAAATTTAAAGGCGGGACTACATCTTTTTGTTTGATTGTTCTAATTTCAAATCCAAAGACCCTAAAAGAGGCGGGACTGGGCATTGTTTAGTTATTCTAATTTTGAATTTTTAAAGACCCTACATAAAGGCGGCACCGTTCATTTTGAAGCGTTCTAATTTCAAATATTTAAGGAGTCTTTGAAAGGCGGAGTTTACTTTTGGGAAGTAAAATTATTGTTATATGGATTAAATCTTTTGAGAAATAAGATAAGGGTTACGTTAGTTACCTACTAATTGTATTTTTTTTGTTAGTGATCTTGTTTGATATTTGGATTTGTTGAAGGGATCGAAGTAGGGCGACTTAATTAGTAAGAATTAATTAAGTGGGATTACTTACTTAAGATTTTTGTACTACCTGTTATATTATTTTCAGCAAATAAAGTCAGTCATTTACAAAGTCTGCGAGTATTTAAAACATATAAAGTATATGTTGATCTTTTTTAGTGTAGAAAAAAATCAAAACTGATATTATATAGATTTGAACAAATTAATTTAAAAAATATCGCATAGTAAATAAATATATATTAAAATGTACAGTATCTAAGTATATTAAAAGACCTCATAAACCATGCTTTGTGTTTGTGACTCGACCCATATAAAGGGGCATGTGTGCGTGCCCCACATAAATACAAATACAAATTAGTGTTCAATCCGTGTGCGTACGTGGTGAGTGTGTGCGTGGCTTCTTCGCGCGGAATTCCAAGTTTGAAATTGGAATGAATGACGGCTGGGTCACTGACCTAAGTCAATCCTTTAGAATAAACATTTTTTAGTCTGTACATTCGGTTTGACAAGGTATTCATATTTCATACCTTTATTCGATATTTAGAATGTCTTCGGTTTTTTATTTTATTTCATATACGGTATAATTTGTATTAAGAACTTTTCAAATCGAACGATTTATTTTTTAAAAAATCATCAACATACATGCAACTAATTATTTTTTTAAATAGGTATTTACCTTATTTCTCTGCTAACTAGCGGAGATTAGTATTCTTTATATTGCCAATACACTGCCAACCGTGAGGCAAATTCATGTTTAAATAAAAGGTACATTACATTAAAGTAAGTTGCTGTGAGCACTTTTAAAGCACATAATTACAAGTCATGACAGTGAATACTACTTGCTACTAACGTAACTTGCATTCCTAAAAAAAAGTATCACACGAGCAGATTTTAATCAATCAACTGTGAGTAAAAGCTTTAAATGTTGATTCAATTTTTTTGTTTAAAGTGAGTATAAACGTCTGAATTTCAACCACTAAATTCCATAAAATAAACATTAACAATAAAACTATGAATAATATTAAATTATAAATTTAATCATATGTTCATTGTGATTCGACTGAACTTATTCGGGTCTAAGTCTACCACTATCGTTTAGCAGCAAATTGTCTTTGAACGGTTTGATCAATATAACTGACCCTATCTTAAAATCTATTGGCAAAGTGACGTCAGACTATCAAACGCATTTACTGTTTCCTTGGTGCCCGTGATATAAGAAATATGTAGTTTCTATTTTTATATTTCTTACTGTAATTGTAAGTAGCCAGTAACTAACTAAGAACACTGGGCAATATATTTATTTAATTAACATTAAAATTGTAAACTCTTTATCGTCAAATAAATATATTGAAAAACTTCATAATAAATCTATCATACAAATTTATGTAATATTTTAATAGATGTGACCACTAAAATATTGCGTTTAAAAATTGATTATAAAAAATTTCAATTAAATTCTAGATTTACTTTTTCAGTAATTTGTCTTTTAAATGACTAATATATCAACTAGAAAATTAAGTATCTTTTAAATTAATTAATTTTTTTAAAAGACGATTTATTGATAATCCAAGGATACATTTCGTTTCGTTTTCTAAGAAATTTGATTTTACATTTTCGTTTTATTATTTTATTTTTTGTTAGGTGCTTGTACTTATTTATTCATTCATTCGTTTTCATTCACTTAACTCCGAGAATTCACTAAACGCTTTAATGAAAATAAAGACATTGAAAAAGATTTTCTCGTATAAATAAGCGATACTTTAATATTAAATTGGAATACGTAAATTTAAACAGTAGATTGCGGATTCATATTCGGGTATACCTTTGAGTTTTCATGTGTTTATGTATTTAATTTTCCGCTGTAAATAACATCGTGAGTAAACCGAAAAATCCGCTTTTAACAAGGGAGGTGAAATAAGACAACAATCTTTCTTCTCAAGAGGAGCAAGATGATTTTGCTTAGGTTTTAGTGATTCTGCTTAGACAATGTCTGTTAAGGTCGAATGTTGTAATTGATTTTTGAATATAGCTCAGGATTGAATGAAAATGCAAGAATACTAAAAATAGCCGATGGTTTAATTGTTTCTTCTTAATTTTTAAAGAATACGTGTTTTAATATTTAACAAATATGTTTGTTATATATCAACATTTATTTGTTGTTACTTGATATCAAATATTTATAAAACTAAATACACCAAATACTATTAATATCTAAGTACACTCAGTTTTGCTGCCTTGGGCATTGTCACTTTTAATGTCAAATTTAAGAATAATAAATTAATTGTTTATAAGAACAATTCAATTATAATTTTTATCAAACAGAAATTCTTTATTCGGAAATTGTTTAGGAAAATTTTAATATTAGGTTGGTATGTTTACATTTTATATATATTTTTGTGATTTGTTTTAACAATAAATATTTCATATACCTAACAGTTTCAATTAAGAATTTCTGAAGAGGATTCAAAAAATTTTTATTTTATTTTTAAATAATTCGATATTCTTATAGTTTATTTAAATTGATTGTAAATATCTAAACAAATGCCTTTACGATATCTTATGGTTCAACTCAACTTCGAAGAAGTTAGAAAAGTTTGAATAAGTTATAACTTACTAGTAGTAAATGCTTAAAAAAAAGAACAAAAATTCATCTGGTATCTCGCCCCTTTTCATTATAAATACCACATTATACCAATTTAAATCGAAATGTCTCCGAAAACCCAACTTCCGGTTATTTCAGAAAAAAAAATCAAAAGCCTTACTTTCCGTAGGCGTTTCCCCATCCGTGTGCGACTGAGACGGAAGATGTGCGTAACTTAGTGCGGGAGGGGGACGGAATGAGGGCGATGACCTCTAAAACAAATCGTTGGTAGAGAGGGTTCGGTTTTAATATGGACAGCAAAAAAATGTTTTTTTTTTCTTTTTTTAATTTTTTTTTTTTTTGTTTAATTGACCATAAAATGGACCTCTATTTTGTATAATTTTCCTATTCTCTTTATGTAATATAAAATTAATTAAGTATCACGTATCAGAAGCAATTGTTTTTAAGCGTCTTCCATGAGACTAACTAATTTATATTGTAGTATTACCTATTTATCACATTTATAGAACTTGTGACACTTGGACATATGCAGGTTCGAATTTGTTTTTTTTTTAACTTAAGTTTGAAAAAACAGAACCGGAGCTCCCGTACCTACTCCCCCTCCCGTAAATACTACTGCTTAAAAAGAAGGTTTTGCGTAAGAAAACAAATAATTAATGTATAATGTACCTAACATACGACATAATATATTATTTGAACATAAAATATTAAGTAGGTTATTACATTATTTAAATTATATCTTAATATTTTTTTTCTATCAATAATGTTCAAATTAAAAACTATAATTAATATTTTCACGACAAAAACCAAACATCAAAAATAAAATATAACATTTTTCTGTCACCATTACGTTATCTAGGCACCCTATTCCCTAGACTCGTTACAAACCTAGACAGGGACCTAGGCGAAAAATTGCAAGGGTGTCCTATCATTGATAACGTATTTAACACAATGGTGTGCGTGAACCCACACATTGTTGATGTTTGTGTTGCGTTCATTATTAGTCTTTTTATATTTTTAATCTGTGAAATTGTAGAGAGGTTTTATATGATATTGGTCTTTTATTTAACTGTGAAACTACTTATTCGCTTCGACTTTCGCTGGAAAATATTTTTTTTATTTAATATCTTTTTCTTTTGGGTATATTCCTTAATTCATACCTATATTATATTACGAAGAATAATTACATATAGGTACATATAAACATACATTTCAATTTTATGTATTAACTATAAAAGTCAAAATATATTTTGGGCCCTTATTAATAGAACGGAAGAGGCTGTACCTGTGTGTATATGTCTCATTGATAAAATGAAGTAAGTAAATATGATATACATATACATAACATATATCTAGACTTGGAATCGCGGGAAATCAAAGCCTTCGTCTTATCCCATGAGCCTACACGTCCAAAGTACAAACAAAGTCGGTCGTAGTTCGTAATTAAAAATAAATTCGTCTATGACAATTCTGATCGCCCCACCCTCGTCCATTGTCTATGAAACGGTATCAGCCTATTAGTGTCCCTCCGGAACATTCCCACTAATGAGGAAGAGGGTTGAACAAAGGTATATCTTTGATAATAAAATAATATCACTCAGAAATACTTGCCATGTTTTTTTAAAACAATTTCTGTTTAGAATAAACGTATTCTAGTAAGAATTACCGAGGATACCGTGACAAAGACCGTAAGATACAATTCTGTACAGGCTAAAGGTATGTTGAAGGTTTGTGTGTACAGGCTAAAGAGGTTTAACTGTTTCGTCCCGTCGACGCACAGGCACCGTGTACAGGGTTACTATTGGTAATAGAAGTTAGCAATTAGAAAATTAATTGTAGTAGATAATGAATAGTTTCTATATCATTAACCTTAAATACGTTGGACTTAAACGGGTATTCTAGACATTGCTTCTATGTATTTAAATATAACTAAACGAGCAACCCAGCACATATCACGGAAGTGAAACCGTTTTTCACTAACAGCAATGCATTAAAAATCATCCGGGTTCAAAAACCAGGTGACTGTTTTGTAAATGCTTGATGTGTTTTTAAATCATCATTCTTGGTTGTGGAGGGAAACGTCACGAGGATCTTTATCAGATAAAATCTGCCATATGTGTACCCATGTGTTCACTGATCTGCAAGTAGAGTGAGGTAGAGCTAGGTCAAGTCGGTTTCGGTACAAACTGCAATACAAAGCATTGTAATCTGGTTCGAAGGGTGAGTCAGCCAGTGTAACAACAGGCACACGTTGGTAGTGTATTGGCGATTTGAGGAATGGTTAATATGTCGTACAGTGTCCATATCTGAGGACGACGGTGACCTTCGAGTAACCTATTTGAAAAAAAAAATAGTTTCAAGCTTTCCCTCCAAACAGACAGACATCAGCCCATCAGCGAGTCACATATAAGTTATTTTACAAAAATATTTCAGTTTCCATTGATGAATATATTTGCAATACAGCACACCCGGTGCATTTGTCCCCGATAACTGTTAAACCTTGAGATCGGGCGATGTTTACGAAACGCGCGTGATCTATCTCGCTCCGCTCGGATTATTTCGTGTAACAGATTTTTCGTTGTTCGAACATTCGAAATAGGTCATATATACAATTAATTTATTTATTTACAACATAAACAATTAATTAATTATTATATCGCAACATAATTCTTAAATAGCACATAATTACCTCACGCAGTGTGATAAGTATAATTTAGTTTTAGTTTTATTAATTAGTTTTAATTAATATTATCGAATTTATTATGTAGTTGTGTTGTGTTGTATCGAATTTAAATAATACCTGCTAAACTCGTATTTTGTATTTAAAAATAAATTTAAGCTATACAGACACTTGCTAAGTTAACAACAGAAGCCTAATTACTAGTATATTAATTTGAACCTTTACAGTACTTTGATGTACTTTTGTGATGTAACAATACTGACTTGATGATCAGGCATAGAACTTGTTTTTGTTTTTCATTCGTTACGTGCAGATTTCAAACATTGTTTTACGAATTCGGTGCTGACCTTTTGATACCACTGGAAAATTATATCAAAACGTTGCTTCTAAATCAAAACTATCATAACTGTATATACTTTTAAAGGAAATAAGTAACATAGTTACATGACTAAGTTATAAATTAATTCAATACATTTCGTTCGTAGAATAGTTAAATCTATGGTTTACCTATATGATTGTCTTTGAATGGTATTTTTAAACTTGAATTTATTGATTCATAATATTAATTATCAATTATTACCAACTTGATCTAAACTAGAATTAAATTATAATGTATTTATTATTTAATAATGTTAAAGAATTAATAGATCAAAGAAAGTTTATAAAATAAAACATATCTACTATAAATGGAAAGCAATTTTATTTTGTAAATAATAAGATAATTCAAAAAACCGTTAATTGAAATTTGAAATTCGAATTACTAAATATTTCATATATAATAATATTATTGGAGTCATTGGATAGACAGAATAATATTCGGCTACGTCAATTTTATATGCGTAAAATAAGAACGTCTTCCATTTTCAAATCTTTCATACACCATAAACACTTTAAAAATCGAAGCTTTTGTTAACTTTTTAAAAATGATATTACAACTGAAACTCACATTCAAGGTTAGTTTGATTACATAAACAATGAGTGACCAATATTATTAACTTGTATTGTCATTATGAAGGTTAAAAGCGTCTGCTACGAATTTTGCATTTAAATGGTTTGATTATTCCTTGATTACGGCAACACTAAATTGGATTTGCATTTATTCCTTCTATAAAGGTTGTTGTACACGGACAGTGATTTATCTTTTGTTATTCTCATTGAAATATACTTTGAAACAAAAGAATATTACGCAATTAACTTATGATACAACTCGCCAATCTCCAGTAAATAAAATAAATTTTAAATAAATTAGTCATATTATGAAAATGTAGTCGACGGGCTGTATGTGGAATTCACTCTTGGCCCAACATTGTGTGACCGATAACAGCGCGAAATATGCATTGTGAAATCCGCTGTTTCAAATGTTGAAAACTAAAAATTCGATCATTATTTAGTTCTAAATTTAAAACATCCGTACTAGTTACACGTGTATTTGATATTATAGTCTTGTTTGTGTGCGTTTGTATGTGTGATAATTTAAACAGAGTTCGAATACGAATTCTAAGTTTCAAATTAAGAAACTTTGTTGAAAATACATTTCCAAAATTCCAACAAAATTATTGTCAATTATGACCTCATGCTTAAAGGATAAATACCGAACGCTCATTGGTCGTCTATTGCATCATTAGATCCTATTGACCAATTACAACTCAGATTAAAGAAAAATTAAATAATTTAAGAAATTACTCTGAGAAAATGCTCATGTTATATATTTTTTATTTGATATAGTCCATTAAGCTTTATATTCAATTAGTAATAGTTTAAGCCAAATATAAAAAAAAACAGTTGAGAACATAAAAGTTAATTGTTGAATAATGAAGATTTTCAAATCAAAGAAGCTCCAATCGATTGTGCTGAAACGAGAAAGAAGTCACTCTGCAAAACAAAAGGCTAAAGTCCAAAGAAAAAGTCCCAATTACGTTCCCAAGTCACCCTCCCCGGATCGCTGCTTATCTCCCTCCAGGTCCAGTGTCACTTGCAGCGGAGATTACAAAACTGAGAACGTTCTACAGAAATATACATAAAAAATGTAATTATTCTCGTCCATTGTTAATAACTTTTACTGTCCACTTAGATTGTTTATTTTTTTCCTGCGAGTTAATTGATGAATAAAGTTTTTTTACGACTTTAATTTTCGAATGTTAATTTAAAAAAAGAATCAAGTTAAACTTCTATCGACACGTAACGCGCGGCCGAACGTGACATTGTATTAGATGAAGAATTCAGTGACATTCGTCACAGCTCTATGAAGGAAATGTATTAGTTATATCACAAGAGGAGTACGTCATCGTAGGGCTATGTACGGTTGCCTCGGGTATGTATCCTAATGAACAACCCTTGAATAAAATTTAATACATTAAAAACAGAGATTTTATTTTTTCATTTTTAATAAGATAGAAGAGAATAGTTATAATAAAAAAAAACTGTAATAAAGATATTTTGCTTATATAATTATAATTAATAAATACTTAACAAATAATGATCAATGAACAAACTATCCATAAAAATATATTTGCGAAAATGATTCGCTAACACACGCACCGCACCTTACCCCCAAAGAGTTTTATTACTCCGGCCGAAGGAAGTAATTTCGTAGGTCCGACTTTTAGTTTTTAAGAAACTTCATTTACCCCCCACAGACATTTTTCTAGACTTTTTCCCAATCTAGGTGTTACTTCGCTAACTTCGCGTTTTAACTGAGTTTCAGAATTGGATTCGAAAATTGTATAAAACAAATTTAGTTCAAACAACTTATTTTCTCAAGTTTAAAGAATGCAATTTAAACTTTATGAATTCGGACAATATTTGTTTTTAATGATAAAAATATTATATAAATAATAAATAATTTGAATATTATCTCTAACATTGTTATTATTTCAAATTAACAACATTTTAATTTTAAAATGCGTTAATTTTATAAATTAATAAATAATTTAAAAAACCAACGCAATGCCTTCATATTTCACATTTCATTTTCTAACAAATCCGTTATTATTTTCGAACAATAATAAATCCATTATTATAAGTATTATAACAATACGAATTGACTGACTGAATTAAATCTTAATAATAAGTACATAATATACGCCTCGTTTAATAATTGCAATAAGTATTAAAAATTCATTTCGATCGACTAATATAAAAACTAATTTCCTTTTCTGATAATATATATAATTAATATATACATATATATTAATTATATTACGTTATAAAGGTAATTATACAGTCGAGTTTTATGACGTTCATTACGGTACGTGTCTTGCTCTTTGGACCCAAATATTAATACCTTTTACTCTAAAAGTCTTCTTCACTGACGAGGGAATTGGATTGATTTTATTTATTACATATTCAATTGTGATTAACTTGCAATTAATATAATTTTATCCTTACTATTATAGTTACATTTATTGTAATTTAGGTAATATAATATAACTACATATGTATATATATACAAAAATCATAGATCGATTTTAATACAACTTTAAACATTATATTTGAAATGACTTTTATACAAACGAAACTAGTTAACGTATTGTAACGAGTGTTAAGTACATTAAAAAAAAACGTATAAAACTGTTTTCAAATCGTAAATTATAATGCACAAGTTCCGGTCGGCCGTTTTAAATATAAACATGTGACATTTAAATATTGTATTTAAAATGACATATAATATATTCGTATCAATAAACTTGTCATATTATAGGAATTGAACTTTTCTCGCTCGCCCTTGACGGGTTCACGGGCCGGTCACGTGGTCACGCTACACTGATTGCTATACCAACATATTTATAATATAATTTAGTTAATTAAAATTTATAATCAGTTTATTCAGGACAGAGATATATTTAACATATGTACATATTAAAATATATTAACATAATTCAATAATATAATGTTGATTATTTTTTATATTATATCTAAGTTCCAAAAATGACTAGAAAATTCGATTCACTAAAATAAATGTAAGTTAATTGTCTATGTAAATGTCTAACTTCAGCTATAAAACCTAACAAAATTCACAAAGTTAGAATACTGAAATTATATAAGTAAATATTTAATACATTCAATAGAGATTTTTTTTTTTATTTAGTAAATAAACAATTCACCAAATTTCCAATAAAAATAACAATAAGATTATATTTATGAAATGTTACACACAAAATTTAATACAATTTTTTTTTAAAATAAAGTCATTGATCTGTAATGATTTATTATGGTTTCACATTTATAATAGTTTATTCGATATTTCGATAGAAATTGTGATTTTAATATTTCACAATAAATATTTAATAATAACAAAATTGATTTGAAAATGAGAATGTGTTTCTCCTTCATTGAAACAATTGATCGTTGTGCTCTTTAACATATAAATATGGTGTAGTCCTGTAAAAAAACCTATCAGTGGCGGACTAACAGGGGGCGGAAGGGGGCTCGCCTCGGGCCTCCAGTCTTGGGGGGGCCCAAATTTCCTCTGATCAAATTCTAAACAAGACTTTAATAATGTGCTTAGTACCTACATAAGTTGATCAAGATCAAAACACTACACTTAAGTGCCATATAGACTTTTTACACATAAACATAAATAGGTATATACAATAAATAAACATAATATAATAAATAAACATAAACATTTATACACACAAATGTAAAATGAATAAAAAGCTTGTAAAACTACATTTTTTTAAAGATGGGGTGTCATAGTCCGCCACTGAAACCTATTCAAGTTTTTAAATATATGAATTATGTAGGTATATTGAAATATTTCAAGATATTTAAACAGTAATTTTGAAACAATTTAAAGCTAATAAGTCAATATACATTTGTATAGATGAAGCCCCACGAGAAACCCTTTGTGGAGCAAAGACCTACTAACGGAAACGAACCGTGTAATCCAGCCGCAATACTTTAAATACTAATATTTATCTGGAAATATTTGTTTTATAATTTTTTAGGTCATTGCCCAGTTGAATTTGCTCTGCTCTGCTCTGCTCAATGTTATCGCTATGAGATATGATCTAAACAAATAAAGTACTATCAAAATCATCTATTTAAAACACTGTTTTATATAGTCTCAAACATTATTATTTATAATATATATCAACTTTTAGTTAATGTGAAATTTTAATAAAAAAAGAAGTATAATATGCATTGTAGCAGAAATCAAAGACAGAATTAAGTTATTAATACCAATAAGAAAAAATAATTAGGTAATAGGTAGAAACTTCTAAAATTCATTGTTAATAAATAAATTGAAACATTTGTTACGAAACATGAAATGAAATTATATAATTTTTAAATAAGTATTATTAAAATAAAAATAATTATTATTCTATTTAATAAAATTGGAAGCGTTTAATATTTCAAGCTTCGCTTTGAATGCGTCATTGCTTTATCGTCTCAACTTGAGCGCGTTTCATTCTCATTTCGTATGTATTGAAACCAATCCTCCTTTTTTGTCTGTCCGTCCATACGTTTGTTTTGTGAATGAGATGAAATTATGCAATCCCCTGGATTTTGTCTTTGAATCATTCATACGACATTTTTGTAAACGGTATGCGTATATATTTAAATATTATTATGTCATTTAAAATTATCGAATATACATTTGAATTGTTTATTTTTTTATGTACATTGTGGGAAACTGCTACGTTGACATAGTTATACGAATATTATAAATATAAATAAATATAAATATTGGACAACATCACATACTTACATTACTCTGATCCCAATGTAAGTAGCAAAAGCACTTGTATTATGGAAAATCAGAAGTAATGACGGTACCACAAACACCCAGACCCAAGGCAATAGAAAACTAATGAAATTTTTCTACAACGACTCGGCCGGGAATCGAACCCGGGACCTCGGAGTGGCGTACCCATGAAAACCGGTGTACACACTACTCGACCACGGAGGTCATCAAATTATTTATAAATATTATTTATAAATGAGCAAAATCGAAACAGTTTAATACCTTTTACATCTGTTCGTCAACCGATTCTCATTTTTTATGTTCGGTAGCTCTATTTAAATATAGACAAAATATAACATAGTAGTTCTATATGTGACAACTATAGTGTACTCTATAGGTAATCTGATGGCATGGGAGTTCATCACGACCAAAGAATGTTCAGGAACAACTTTCCCAATCTCAGAGGCATGGGAGTTAAACCATGACCAAGACACTTGATAAAGAGGCAAACGCATAATATTTATTTTATATAGGTGACCAGTCTATGATAGAAGGCCTTCTAGGCCTATAGACTGTCTATATACAAAGTGTCGTCTTTAACATAACTTTACATAGAAGTTGAATTTTTAAGAAGAAATCAATTCACAATTATTTAATTTTGCTATTAGATTAGGGCACAGTTTAAATAATATTCATAGAACGTGTTCCATTTTTAAATTACAAATACAATAAATGTAAATTACACAAAGATTAACATAATTTTAGAAAACATTCCATTTTTAAAATTAATTTCAATTGATTTTAATTTTAGAAATAACTGACATATTTTCCGACTCAATCGCTTTTAAATACACAAACATGCCATAAAACTGTATCTTTTAAGTAATATTGCAATTTTATCACATTAGTTTAGAGCATAGATTAGTATTAGGTATAGGAGATAGCACTAACGAGTTGTTATCAGCTTGATAAGCGAGTCAAGTGCAGTTTGTGTGCAGTTTTGTCTAAGCCGAAATTACAACACGCTCACAATGAGTAGGGCGACCATGAAACGGGTAGCCTTGAAAGATACACCTATATCCTATTTCAAAAAAAGGAGTAATATATTTCTAATAGCTCAGCTATATTGTACAGTACTAACAGTTCTTGATTCATATATCTTTATTTATGAAACAAATCTCCACTTAAATAGTTGTATCCACTTGAGTTTAACTTCCAAAATACTTATAAAACCAACGTCAAAATTTCGCGAATCTATAACGAATATCATAGATTTATTAGTCACGATGGCCGACCAATGATATCCCACCAATTAAATGTAAAAGATGTCTTGTCCTTAGTCTTCCTGTGGTGGAAATGGGTTATACCAATATACCCACTCGTTTGGGATTTTTTGCGTTTTCATTTCTACAAGGAGACGAGAGCCCAGTTGTTAGAACACGTGAATTAGACAAGCACCATTGAATTCTCTTGTGTTTAATTTGTGTTTATAATTCATCTCATGATCGATGAAGGGAATCATTGTGAGGTATCCTGCACGTGTCGATAAAATTACGATTTTTAATCTGAGAAAAGTGTTATTTTTTTTTAATTAAAAAAACCGCTAATATTTATAACTTTGACAAATAATAAATTCACATTAATAAATAACACAAGATAGATAGATAGAGAAACTAATATTTATTGACTTTCAGGCGAATATAGTATATACTATATAAATTTGATTAAGATATATTTGTATTAAAAGTGTTTGAAAAGAGTAACTATTGGGTTTCTTACCGGTTCTGATGATGACGATTCTAAAATGCTTATAAAATTATATTTAATAATAGCTAATTTCTCTCGTTTAAAGTTGAAATGACCGAAATTACTTTCACAGTGAGCGTTAACGTTGCAAAAGGAGTAACTGTGTTAATTACACGTCAATCAGTGTCAGTCAGTGGTATTTCGCTCATATAGAATACAAAAAATGTATTGTTATTTATTTTACTTTTTTTAAATACCTTGAGATCCAATTTTTATAAATCACACAATTACCAAGGAAGTTCTCCTATAATATCGACTTTCGAAACTTTGAACCCAGAACCTCCAAATACGCAGTCTATTAACCGAACCACAGTACCAACGTAAATACTATAATATATTTTATATATTACGTGTCCTTCCGCTTCTAGCGAGAGTCACAGTCACCCTACAGATAAGATAACAGCAATGCACTCTTAACTGATAACACAGCGGGTCGGAGCGCAAGGTTCTACAATTTGATCGTACTTATCATACTATATGTTAATTATATCCGCTATATCATAAACATATTATATATAACATAGTTATGCACGTCATACGATGCGATGTATTTTTACTTGGTTTTATTTATGTACGGAACCATAACAATAATTATTCTCTTGCTTAGACTGTTAAAGCTGAGATCGCGACGAAAAAAAATAGTAACCAATCGTTGGTTAATGTTACACGCACACTAGTAAAGCTGTGACGTTGTGCGAGTGTCGAGTGTAGACGTCACGCACACCAATATAATAAAGTTGGCTCGTTTGTTTTAGTTCTTTTGCAGCCTGTAAAACTATCAGTTTAGCTTATATAGTTAAACTGTTACATGTAATAGTGTTACCATATAAACTAAACTGTCACATAACAAACTAATATAAACTAAAATCGTCATTCAAAAGTGCTTTTATGAGCTTAAATTAATAAAGATTTTATGTTTTTTTTTTGTAGTGAGCATAGACCTCGCTTTCCTTTAAGAAGTATATCAACCACGCTGCTCCAAGATAAACATATCAATGAATACAACTGACTAATTTGCAGGTTTCCTCACAATGTTTACCTTCACAGAGCACAAGATGATTACCTAACCTTATGACAATTCAGTGTTGAACGGTTTTGAACTCTCATCCTTTTTAATTAAGAACTGATCTCGACTCAGCAAATTCATCCACATATATAAATTTGGCATCAAAATTGTACCATAATCTCAACGCCCGAATGAGTTTAATTACAAAAATAATTATTATTATTAAATTTACTTGTTAATGTATTGACAAAGTATACACAAGTCTTGTAATTTATAACTATATTAAAATTGATCACATTAATTGTGGTTTAGTTTATACGGAACCTACTTAGATCCGACAGCGGGTGTGTTATTACAAACACGTTAATTAACTATTGAGAATGTATCGTGTGTTTGTGTGTGTGTATGTGTGCGTGTGTGTGTATTGTGAATTGATAGAAAATTAGACCTTCTGGATTGTAATTTCATCTCGAACAATGTCAAGGTCTGTTTGCAGCTACAGCCTAGATCTCGCATTTAGACGGTCTAGACCTGAGTGTGTTTAGACACGAACATACTACGTGTTCTTTTAAATATGTTATTAAATATTAGACTGGTAACATTTCTTTGAATATATTGAGATATTTTTTTTATTTAAATCTATTATCGTTTCGAAATTTAGATTATCCCAGTCGTACCCACACAAATCACAAGTTCTCAATTAAACTAAATATTATTGCAGAAATCTTAATTAAATTCAAACGGAAAATTTAATTACCGCCCGAAATATGACCGCATGGAATTGAAGCGAGTATGCTGTGCCTTCCTTCGAAGCCTTGAATTCAATTGATCTGATTTATATATTTATAATTGTATATATATCTACTACAAACTACCATTATGATTGGAGTGTATGTATTACGTGTCAGATAGCCCATTCATTGAGAAAGTATTATAGTTTACCGGATATAGAAGTTGCATTGAGAAAAAATCGGGCCGAAATTTACTAACTTGCTGTTTCGTTTCGTTTCTTGTCCTAATAATAACTTATTAAACAGTAATTAAAAACGTCAAAAATATCGCATACTAAACTAATACTAGTCATCATTTAGTTCCTTGAGGCCCCTCGTCTTAAGGGGCCCCGGGGTACTATAGAGAAATTGACTCGTCTATATACCTATACAAATGTACTGAACATTTTATTTGCCAATCTGATCGTCGATTTATAATCTAATCTAATCCGATAATTAATCAATACTTTGTATTGCTTTAGTTTGAAGGATTAGTGAGCCAGTGTAAATACCTAAATTCGCTTCGTATTGACGTAGTAAGAAGTGGTTATCGTAACAGTATAAATGAGCAAAGGGGACTAAAAATAAATTAAAATTAAATCATTCTAAAACGGGATTAATAAACACATAGATATGATTGTTTTATATTATAAAATCATTTTCAAAAACTACTGACAATGAGTCTATTTTTAAGGGAGAGATGGGAATTATAACTTAACATTAATGGATACCAAATCTAAGCTTTGTTGTTATTATTTAGGACATATTAGCAAGTGCAAACCGCTAAGTCCAAGACCTTTACACAAGCGCACTCATTCTCGGGCCTTCAAGCACTAGTAATGACCTAGGACCTCGACACTGGGCGGCACTGTCGCAATCGACTACATCACTAGTATTACTTTACTTCGATGAAACTAAATAACCCAATAATAATATTATTGAACTTGTTATATCGATTCCTATTAATAATTCTCAATTTGTGATTATTAATTAAGTTCGACTGAAATGTGAAAGTCTGTTATTGTAACACTGCTGGAGTAAGGGTCTCATATTTTGAGGTTTTCGGAGCAGGTACCACAGCGTCTAATACTGATCAATGTTAGATAATAAAAGTAAATATTTCGATATTTATTTGAATAAAATATTTATATGAATACATAAATATTTTATTAATAATCTATTAATTCAAATGAAATACAAACTGCTTAAACAAATGTACGCGTAATGCTGCTTATTTACACTTAAGATTGAAGTCAAATAAAAAATCAAAACGAATAAAAAAATTACCAGAACAATAAAATAGGTAGACATTAAATAATAAATTAATTGAAAATTATTTTAAACAATATCGTAAATATAATTCTGACTAACATACTTAATTAAAATAACAAAATGGCTGACAAGAGATAATTTTGAATGATAAAACAATATTAATCCGATACGAAGTCGCAGTGCTATCACTCACTTCTAATTGGGTGTTTAGCTTCAAGGCCACTGATAAATATGCCATCTTGTCATTATATTGTCAATTATCTATCAACTTTGGTACCTATATTTGTTATTCATTTCAAATTTTCTAACCCAAAGCGTTAATTAAAAAAAAAAAACATCAAGCAACGACAAATAAAAAATATGATCTTTAAAACTGAAGATAATATATTGATAAAACTAACTACATTTATTAAAAAAAATGTTATAAAATAATTATTATTTAATATTACATTCATTCGCCTTGTTCTTTTTTTAAATAATAATAAGTAATTTATACTTTAAAATTAACATTTATTTTAACAAATATTTTGAATTGTAAGATTTCTATTTCAAATTTTAAATCTTCGTAAACAGATTAATACTATTCCAAACTTTAACATGTCAAAATAAATTATTTTTCGTAATCTGTGCTATTATAATTTTAGTTTCAATGGTCTGTGGCATCGGACTCTGTCAAGCGTGATCGAGTACCTCGTCCGGTAATGTTATTCATAACTCGTTGATTCTAAGAATATCAATTTACTCAATATAAACATAATATACGAACACTTGTGTACTATAAAATTATAACTGAGAATTTCCACAAAATAGAGTTTTGAGAAAAAATATACTTATTGAATGAAATAGACGTGTCAATATTTGTATTTATTTATTTATAAGAGTTGAATATAAAAATGCTTAGCTTTGATAGTCAGTGTGTTTTAATTTTTAAGTAAATAACTTTTTAGTTCTCCCAATACCCCTGTAACAGTGTAATATCCCTGTAATTGATTAATTAACGTAGAAGACCCTTTTAACCGAACCAATAAACTAAAAAGCAATCATTTAGCACGTCTATAAACTTAAACACGCTTGCCTGGCCCGGGATTTGAACCAATGAGCCGTTACAAGTGCTTAATACGGCATACTAATTACTCTGCTTAGGGCCTGTTGAATCTATTCAACGGTAGATGGCGTTGAATAGTGCTTGTTCCGCTTTTAATCTCTAGATGGCGCTGTAATTTGTTGGTTAATGTTTTGGAATTTCGATGATTGGTTTTGTATTTACTTTTTAAACATGACTGAATTTATATCTAGGTTAGATTAGCTATAAGCTTTTTTAACGGAAGTTTTACCTTATTTAATTAAATTAATTAAAAATTGACCGCTTCAATTTTCAACTTGCATGAAGTCGCTACTACTAATGCTGCAAAAGCAACGTGTGTTTATTTTTATAAATCCAAGCATTTGTTACTAAGAACGTAAAAAAGCCACATTCTCACAATTCGAAAACGTACCATTAGTGTTTAATTGACTTTCAAAGGTCAAACGATTAAGTACAATCCAAAGACAGCGAGTTAGAAGCAATTAATATAATAAAACATTCATTTAGGCCAAACCGACTGTTTGACGACGAAGCACGAAAATATACTTGTTTCGCGTGACACGTGCAAAGTTTAATGTCTGTCTCTCTCGCACGATCGAAATACCGTAAGCGAGAGGTACGGTGGGCGGGCGCGGTGGTTATTTTTTCACGGTTAGATAACGGCCCAAACGGTTCGCATCTAACTTCCCGCATAACGACGATGTTGACTTTTGGCGACACTATAAAGAACCTCGTGTCTTTTTATGCAAAATATGGCGCGAATTTTTATTAGATACGCATTGTGTTTGAACACGAATATTGATAAACGCTTATACTGATAACTTTTGCGATAAGATAAAATACGTGGACTAAATATATTAGAAGCCCTTTCATAAATATATAGGTATGTATTGGTGTTGTATATAAGTACTCACTATATAATAATTTTGTACAGTTTTTTTTTTTTTAATTGTACTCACTGGCTAACCGTAAAACTACTTATTTATAATTTCTTCGGTTTGTTTAGATAATGCGATTGTAGCTATACCTAATATAAACGACACTTAGTCATTTCACAATAAATTAATTAAATTATACACTTAACTATAATTTCTGTCATAGAATCCAAATTATCTATAGATACTGTTTCCTAGTATTTATGTAGGAACTTATTATGTAAATTTAAAACGAATTTATTTGAAAGTAAATAAAATCTGCGATGACAAAAAGCTTCAAAAGGTTAAAAAAAATATATATATCCCGCTGAGTTTCTTTCGCCGGTTCTTCTCAGGTCCGAGGTGCTAAATTCCGAACCGGTGGTAGATTTTTGACAATCAATAAGCAAGTGTAAACACTTCTATATTGAATAAAGATTTTTGACTTTGACTTTGACTTTGACTTCACATGGGTAAAATGGGGTACATATAAAAGGGTCTATATACATACAATCTTAAGGAGCAGACGTTAAAAAAAATGAATCTTAAAACTAGAAACTAGAAAAGTTGAATTTCTCGGCATTTCTTAAAATGCATGTATTATACATTTAAGCCTTCATCTTGAATCACTTTTACTGATGAAAACTGCATTTACACTGTTTATTGATGAAAACTGCATTAAAATCCGTTGCGTAGTTTAAAAGATCTACGTACGCGTCCAGAGGGCGCGAAGCGACTTTATTTTATACTATGTAGAGTCGTAATATGTAGATGTAAGTATCCTCGTATAAACACAAAGTCGGGAGTTCAAAAATAGAATTAAAATTCGAACAGATATTTTTTTTAAATAGAAGTAAATAATCAAAACAAAACAATTTGTGTCACTAAAGTTACAGTCATAGATTAAATAATTTGACAATATCGTTCATTATTTAAAAATATAAATGAGCGCGGTTATAACTCAAGCAATTAATTTTGAACGTATACGATTATTAACATATTAAACTCCCTTACTAAGTTAAGAGAATGCCCATACTACTTTGTAAGCATATTAAAAGACCTAAGTACTGTCTTTTTTAAATCTGACGATGAAGGCAAAGACCCTATTTCAACTGAATAGTTGAAAAATAATAAAAAAAAAAGTAACGAATTAAGCCGTCGCCCGCTTATCACCACATCAGATGCTATCTACAACACCTTGGCCACTTAATTAGTCTACCGTATTGTTGCCCTTTATTAACTTGGCTTATTATAAGAACGTTTTAAATAAGTAAGTACGTACTTATTATTATTATTTTATTTTTAATATTTCCTATTTATAAGAGAGGTGTCATATAATGAATGTATTTTTTTATTTCAAATAAGACTTTTTTATTGTTAAGTTTTTTTATGGCTGTTTGTGCTAATACCGTGTTCTCTGTATATGTCAAAGTCGCCACCATATTGCTTTTTATGTCAACATGTTTAGATACATATCCGTCACAAATTAATTATAATTCTAAGCAGGTTTAAGCTTTATTTACACGATAAATTTTATAGTTTAAGGAAATTCTAACAAATCTAGTATTCAACGCGGACCCAAGGCTAGATCTAGGCGAGGTCTGGTCGTTTCCGCATTATTAAGGAAGAATAAATTTGTTCTTATTTCAAAAATAAACAATACGATCGTTAATTGGTTTTGAAGTTTTTCTAGAAAAGTCTCGATCAAAACAAGAAACATTTAAAGATTTAATACTTATCAGAAAGTAATTATTTCAATAATTATTAGTTAAGGCATTATATTTGATATAATGTTCTGAATTTAATAAAAACCTGTAAGCCGTATTCGAGTATTATTTTATATTCATAGAGCTAGGGGTTCATAGGTTAGTTCAAGAAATAAAATATGAGATAAATAATCATATCGTATATCTGTTATAGACAATATTTAAAACTAACAAACAGCTGTATATCTAGCCGTTTTTATAAGTAATCTAGGTTAACAAAATATTCAAAAATTCAGAAACCAAAGATTCACGTAATATAACCCGTAGAGTGACTATTCCGAAATATACAGAACAATAGTTAGAACATTGTATTGCCTCAATACCATTTTATTAAAATTTTTGAAGAAAATCCCCGGACTAAACCAATATATATATATTTAATTTTCAATTGTAGTCTGGAGGCAGGAAGTTGGTGGTGATACACTTTCGCGCCTTGCACAGCACGTGAAGTACATTGCGTAATAATCTCTCTTCCGTCTATCTGCGGTCCTATAATAGGAGAGGAAGTTTGCTCGTGTTTTCTTCACATTTGTGTTCTAAATATCTCTCGATAGTTTGTTATTTGCGCCATTTATAATAATGCCTAACTTGTAAATATCCAGAGACAACATATGTCCATTAAGCTATAGTTCCATGATTTGTCCGGCAATCCTCGATAATTAACGTAAGAAACTGAATTACTTAATAATAAACACACAAGTATAGTTCAGTAATACAAGATTTTTTTTATAATAGAAATATTTCGATGCCACTTCTATTTTCTCTGCTCTATAACCACGTTATAAGATTAGGTGGATATAGTTTATAGTTTTATAACATATAATAATCTTGTGAATGTACGTAAACTTCATTTATTTACATAGTGATATAAAACGCTAAATAACATATATATACAAATATATATTGCAGTCTGCACGAGCGAAATCAATGTATCTGTCTAAGATATTTGAACGTAGAATTATAACTTCACAAATATAAAAGGTAAAACAAATAAAATAAGTCGAAAAAACCCCGTTTAACTATACTATTAATTTTTTATCTATCACCTATTTAAATAATCTCAATAGACAATTTAACTAAAGTAATAAAAAATAATTCAATAAATGTTTACAATATAAGGAAGTATAACACAAATAAAACAGTGTAAACGCGCGCAATATTCAAATTTCGAATCTTGGAAAATTTGTAACTGATACTTGTTTGATAATAAATCCAGAATAAAATGATATACACGTACACACATATTGATTATTTAAAAATTAATCGTTTTTTTTTTATATTTTCTTGGTAATAGAATCACCTTCATTCAGCCAAAAGAGTACAGCTTATTAATGCATGTGTCTACAGCTCTATGCTGTAATTATCTTTAATAATAAATAATTATTGAAACGATCTTATCAAGGCCCGGGGGGAACTAATAGAGAATCGTGGAATTTGGACCGTATTCAGACTTTATATCCTCAACATAACACATGTAAACCATAATTCAAACTGTAATATTGTAAAGCAATTAGTTTAAAATAAATCTAGACTGATTTTGAGCTGTTGTATTGTGATCGGAGTTAACAATGAATATAAAATTTCGATAGTTTATCTTTTTTTTTTTTTTATGTAATCATTATGACAAATGGACCACCTGATGGTAAGTCGTAACCACCGTCCATAGACATTGGCGCTGTAAGAAATAATAAATATCCCTTACATCACACCAATGCGCCACCAATCTTGGGAACTAAAATGCAATGACCCCTGTGCCTTAAACCATCCATCGTCCGACCAAAATATCTGATAATCGTTAAAACTAAGTTACTCGTAGTTTATAAATTATAGTGTTAATATTAAATACAGAATTGGTCGTTAATAATTTTTAGAGATTTTAACAACTTAGGTATGTTCCTATTTCCGTACTAATATTATAAAGGCGAATGTTTGTATGTACGTTTCGTACTCTTTCATGCAAAACTTTTTTTTTTTTTATGGCATTGGTTGGCGGACGAGCGTAGACAAAGGCGCTGTAAGAAATATTAATCACTCCTTACATCACCTAAGCGCCACCAACCTTGGCAACTAAGATGTTATGTCCGTAGGGCCTGTGATTACACTGGCTCATTCACCCTTCTAACCGGAACACAACAATACAGAGTACTGTTATTTCGCGGTAGAATATCTGATGAGTGGGTGCCCTAGCACCAAGTAAACTGAATCTATTTTATCGATGGTCGTTAACTAGTTTATTTTAAACTATCGGGCATTGTTAGTATCTGGTAATATACCTACGTATATAGGTACATCTTCAGGAGCACAAAAACAAATACCTTTTGTATATAACTGACCTTTGTTTCATCCCGTCTTTAGGGTTCAACGAAATATGTTGACATCATTAATAAGAATATTTTTAAATTCAGGGAAATATTACGCGATCATAATGGCATTTTCGTAATTGTTTTTCAAATAATTACTCCTTAGACATAACAATATAAATAATACGCTGTTAAGTCGTCTGTTCGTTTCGTGTTGATAACAGTCATTTATTACGGAATAATGCGGAATAATTGTTCATGAGTATTATTTAATTGTTATAATGTATATTCATGCAGAATTATGTTTTAATATTTGATTTATTAATCCGCCTCTCATTAATCTTGTTTATCGGACATTAACATTATTCGTTGTCTCTTTTCGTCATCGTTGATTTCTAATTTGAAAGAAGAAGACAAAACTAAACACTTTTGTGTTATAGGAGTTCAAGATCGCTTTATACCGAATTTCATCAAATTCGGTTTAGACAGACAGAGTAACTTACGCATTTAATATTAATATAGATAGTACCGGCTGGTAGAATTCTGAACAACTCGACTAGGGAATAACCTCGCATACAGTGATACTTAGTAGAATTATGTTACGGTTTGGCCAGTTAGCCAGTGCAACGAACACAGGGGATGTTTGATCTTAGTCCTCAAGTTAAAGGATCGTTATATTTCTTACAGTGCTATGTCTATGTGCATTGACAATAATCAGGTGCCCCATTTGTCAGGCCTACCCCTATTTTAATTAAAATGAAATGAAAAAATTAAAATTTTGTTAGTATTGCAGCTAAGTAGTTTGATTTAGTAATTAAATTTCAACCTTATCATTTAACTCGTGTAATTATCTTTGTAGTATTAGAAAAACTCATTACGAAGGCGTAGTTCATGGGATTATTCATACATACATACATACATACAGATTGTAATTATAAGCACCTGTTTCCGCCGCCGGCGATCGGATACGACGCGACGTATATTTTATTATTTTTATACGTTTTATTTTGGTTAATATTATGTTTTATAGGATTTTATAATGTCTATTATTATTATTTTTTTATTAATTAAACTCAAATGTCGTTATGCTACACAATTGAAAAATCAAAATATAATTTATTAAATATATCGGGAATGATAATGGTTATAGTGTGAGATAATATCTTAGTAAACATGCACACATTAGTCCAGAATAATTCTATAGTTAAGAAAACCCGACCAAAATCGAAAGTTACTCTTTTTATATTATATTTAAATGATTGTACCTAACTTGTACACAAGTTAACTTATTGTGGCTAACAGATGGACGTCCTGATTTTATTCGGGTAAAATTCATTCACAGTAATCATCCTTTAAAGTTGAACTTACCCAAAACCCTGTTGGCTGACGTTGTAAAATAAAACTATGCATTAAATTTTTAGACTTAGTAGTTTTGATAGTCAGTCAATTTTATATCTATAAAAGATTCTGAGGTGAGTAAATTTCACCTTAATCGGTTTGATTGGCTTAACTTCAGTTGCAACACACACAAACATATAGGTATCAACAGGTGAAGTGGAATAAAAGCTTTTTATGAGATCTTTAAATAAAAAATATTATGTATTCATAGTATGATGCGTGGGAGAAGTCACAAAATGCTATTGGAGTTTTTTGTGACTTATCAAAAGCTTTCGATTGCGTTAGGCATGATATTCTTCTAGAAAAACTTAAATAAAGACAATTAAAAATTAAAAGACCGCTCCTGTTCTTAATATATATAAATGATTTACCTTATTTTGTAAATAAGACTTGCGACATTGTACTGTTTGCAGATGAGACATCCCTTATTTTTAAACTCGACAGAAAAATGAACAACTATGACGTTGTAAGCTGTCGCGGGTTCTTGGTTGGTTTGACATAAATAATTTGGTACTGAATGCCAAAAAGACAATGTATTTTGTTTTCTCTGCCAAATGTCAAATCAAATTCTTCTGCCGTCATTTTGAATAATGAAAGGCTTGAGTTTGTTGAGTCGACGGCCTTTCTAGGGATAACCCTTGACTCCAAACTTCAGTGGGGCACCCATTTGTATGCCCTAGCAGGGAAACTAAGTAGTGCCATTTATGCAATAAAAACAATAAGAAAACTCACGGACATAAGTACTGCTAGACTAGTTTATTTTAGTAATTTTCACAGTCTTATGTCATATGGAATGTTGTTATGGGGTGATGCAGCAGATATTGAAATAGTATTTATTCTGCAGAAAAGAGCTATCCGAACTATTTAGAATATTAGCTCTAGGACATCATTATGCGAAAAATTTAAAGAAATAGGTGTATTAACGGCTGCTTCACTATATATTTATGATAATATAATGTTAATACAGAATAATCTACAAAAGTATTCCATAAAAGCTGATATACATACTATTAATACAAGAAATAAGAATAAACTTGTAACCCCTACTTTCCGTTTGCATACGGTAAAGAGAACGTTTTTGGGCAATGGTATACGCATATATAATAAGATACCGGGAAATGTAATCAATTTAACATTTACAAAATTTAAAAAGTTTATTAAGACTCAATTATAAGTCTTATTATTCTTTAAAAGAGTACTTTTTAGAAAAAAAAAACGCCTGGATTTAGGCTCGTTTTCCATCACAAGACACTAATTATTGTAAAAAAACAGCATTGTAAATCTGTTTATTTGAAAAGAGCAACTATGCGAGTTTCTTGCCGTTTCTTCTCGCTGGAGGCTGCTTTCCGAAGCGGTGGTAGTTTTTTAATATCGACGATTCAAAAACGCTTCGTTGTGAAGTTTACTTGCATAAAATGGATTTGATTTGATTTGATATGTAATCATTATAACATATTAAAATTAAAATAAATAAATAAAAAGCTTTACATGTTTCTGATTAATGTTAATATTGTATTAGAAAGTTGGACAACAAATTTTGTGTTACATTTCATTCTACTGATCTAAGGCCGGCAGAGATAATGCCTCCTGATGGTCTACTTTATTGCCTCAGCTCTGTAATAATCATCTACTTTAATACAATATACCTAATATCTATAACAATTCCAAAGTATTTAATAATTCGTATACTGTGTTTAACTAACATTGCCACTGCCCGCTAAAAGGCCCGTCCAATAAAATCGATAATTGTCAAGTTTGAAACCAATGGTAACCCAAAAAGTGTCTTAAGGAACTTTTTCGGTGTGATGGGAGATCGCCCGAACACTCCTGGCGCGCGATGGTTGTGCTTAAGCGGATCACTGATCTAATATATAAAAGCAACTAATAAAACATAGTTGTCTTCAAAGTTTTTTGTCATACTCCTATATTTACCCTTCATCAAATTTTAACGTCAAAATGAACAGCAAAGAGTATTTATTGTATTTTTTTTTTAAATCTAATTACGCTTGATTTATTTTAACATTGTAAATGTAATACGAACCGACGAAGAACCTTGTCTCAATATTAGTAACACCGAATGACAATAATATCACCCTAAGTATGTAATTACAGATTAATTACATAAACCTTCATTATCTATTAGATTAAAACAAATATTATACTTCTGCTTTACTTAAACTAAAATTTAAAAAAAACAAGCTTTCGTAAATATCTTTAAGCATATTTAATTTAACCACATAATCTACCACTAAGGAATTATTTTATGATTTTATATGAACGGTCAGTGAGTCAGTGTTATTAAACGTAACTCACAACTTTGATCTATGTCTAAGAATGAAATGGATGTGGTCGGTTTTGATCATCACCGGTGTTAAATGTGTAAGCTAATAAATATCAAAATCTAGCTATCTACCCAATTCTCATATGTAATAAAATATATATACATATATACGTTTATATAACTCATCTAACGTTTTTATATAAGAATTAATTTTATCAATAGAGAAATAAATAAAAAGCGCGGCAAAATTTGACGTTTGTACCTTGGACACAAAATTAAAAAAAAAAAAAGAAATACGTCACAATTGCCAAAAGTAATCAAGATCACAAACATCATCGATCATAATCCTAAATACAACATACACAAGTTTGAAGGACACAAGTGTCGGACGTTGAATGATTTAGATCTAACGAGCTGATCGTGTGATCAATCACGATAATTGGAGAAAAATGCCATTGATTTATCGTCGAACTCCTGCCGGAAATAATCACACCTCGTTATTTCGTTTTGACTTTTTAATTACAGGTTTTAGTCGCGTTTATATCAATTGTTAAATTAAAAAAATAATAAGTGTGAAGGTTTGAAGACAATTATTTAAAAATACACACCGCACGATCCTTTCGTTGGTTCTTCTGATCTCAGGAGTTGGTTTCCAAATCGTTAGTGATTTTTTACCAACCAATAAGTAAGTGTAGATACTTCTCTTTTGAGTGAAGATTTTGACTTTAACTTTAAATAACCAATATATCAAGACGAGCTTATTAAGACTTTTGTGCTGTAGTTTGAATCGTCAGTGAGCCAGTGTAATAACATACAGATATACATCTTGGATGATAAGGTTGGCGACATATGGTGTAAGATGGATATTCTAGTGTAATAAATTAAACTTTGTTCAGTTCTGTAGTAGGTGCCTACAGGTCACGTCGGAACGCACGTGGGCATAAAATTTAAGTATTAAGTATTTAGTCTTGTACTCGAATTAATATATTTTATGGCATAAAAAGGCTTATTATTAATTAAAGTCTATTGAAACCTGTTTTTCTATTTCAATTAAACGTAAAACTTTATAACACAATTGATTAAATAATTAGGATTGAACCCGGTATAAAACTACTATTAGCACGAATCATGTACCGTTGATCTGTGGAGGATGTACGTATTGTTCAGTGCGGTATAACAGAGGCCCTGTGCCTGATGTCTCCGATCGTGTCGGCCCTTCCATCGGACTATGAGAGCAAGGAAACAGAGAGTGCACCTTGCGCTTGCGCACACACGCTTGCCCTGTTATACTCCTACGCAATTGGGTAGCCTTTGAGATTGTTGGTACGGAGAATATTATAATTACATTTACTTCGACAACCTTATAAAACCTTTTTATTAGTACAAATGTTTTTTTTTTTGCGTACATTTTCAATTTCACCTTTATAGAATATTTCGTATGACATTTGACTTTAGTCCTACAAATATTTTTGATGACTCTTTTTTTAAGCTAATTAATTGTTAATATTTAATTAAAATTTACCTAATACGATAACCGACATTAATCTATACATACAACATTTCATCGGGAGACTAGTGACTAGTTAGATAGGCATACGAATTATTAATATACATACATGGAAACTACTACAAAATTAATTCCTAATACGCAAGTTTTGTGAATCAATGTCGCATGTATTTTAATATATGTATGTTTGTACGAACGTGTAACGTGTGTCAAGTAAACGTTTTAAAGGTGTTGTTTTTTTAAATTTAACGATGTGTCCACACGTTGGCACCAACTGTTTGTCATACGTGTTTGTTCTGTTAATAGTTGAGTAAAACGTGTGACTTTGTCGCTAATGTACTAATTTATTCACTTTCAAACGTTTAAGGTTTCATTAAAAAAACATTATGGCGTTTTTTTTTTTTTAAGATATCCAGTCAAAGGTGTTAATTATTATTATAAATAAACATAGGAATTACTTTCGAAGTATTTACTAGATACAAGGTAAGTGAGAAGTGAGGCTACTACCTAGCTAGTTTAAAATTAAAAATGTAATAACCTAACCAAAGCACTCTTAGGGTACTAAGTTCAGAAGTACTATGGAACTAAGCGAATGAGTCTAAGTTTAAACTTTCCTAACTACTACTGTTGAAGTGTCATTAATAAAAGTCGATTCAAAAAGTAAACCATAGACTTTATGGTATATTACGTGCTGAACTTTCAGATAGAGCATATTTTATACACATAATATGCCTGTGTCTTTACAAAATGCTTAAAGAACTTCATCATTATCAATATCAATGTATTATTTACTCAAGTAGGTTCATAAAAACACGTTTGAATCGTCATGTTGCAGTTTTGAATTAAATTTAAATCTACCACCGGTATCGTACCACCGGTTCGGAAAGTAGATTCTACCGAGAAGACCTGGTAGGAAACGCAGTAGGTATTCTTATCAACCATTTTAATCAAAATGTGAAAAAATAATAATTAAAATATTGAAAACTACTTGTGCGCGTCTTCGGTCTCGTTTTAAGGTTTGGTAGTCATGTATCAGTCATAAAAAGTACTTCCTTGAAGTTCAAGCTTGCTTTATACCAAAATTTTATCAAATTCGGTTCAGTAGCTTAGCCGTGAGAGCAACAGACAAACAGACAGACTTACTTTCGCATTTATAATATTAGTCTAGACGTGGAATGAACAACATATTTGTCATAGTATCGAAACTCACATAAGTATGAAAATGTTTAAGTATCATTAGTACTTATATGAATATGCACACACTCATTATAATATGTACTTACAAGTTAAAACATCAGTTTTATGTAATGACCGAGAATCAAACCTGCAATCGTTATAAAACCATCATTAATAACAGTCAATTTAAACGCCATTTATAACCTTACTAAAACGCTAATTATATAAAAACTTTTTTGTTAAAATAATATGATCATTAATAGCAGTACACAAAGCCTATAACTCACATAGTATTGCCAGTTAATCGCAACAGTCGACTAGTAAGCCAGTGTTACCAGTTACAAAGCAACTTGAAAGCGAATAACAGGTTCGTATCAAATAAATAGTGAATCGGCGCGCCGATCTGCGCGCAAGGTCGTCGGTCGGTGCTCCATGATGTTTGAATACAACGGACGAATCTTAAATCGCTGTATAATGAAATACAACTACTAATTAATGTTGTATATCGTTTATGGCATTAAAAGTAAACAAGATTTTTACAATGTTCAACACATTGTAATCGCGACATATTTTTACATATTCAAAGCTAAACATTCTGGAATGAACGCATACATTTGACAATATTTTTGTTTTTATAATTAATTCCTAATACGTTAGTAATATAACAATTTTAATAAGTTGTTAAAACATAAATAAATACATATTATTATTTAAATAATAATAATAAAACAGAATCCATGGTAAGCCTATATGCGCCCGCGCATATTCTAACCTAGAAACAGGCTGGATTTCGTGACATTCGAGGCTTATGCGTGTGTGCCTATCCATTCACGACTGTGTTTGTTGTACCAACACACATTAACACAACTATGACGTATTCCATCGAAAACGCTGTTGCACTTTCAACCTTAACAATTAGTGTTAGAGATGAATTTTAAAGAGATGCTATTAAATCGTAATTTGTATCTAACTTGACATGGCATTGGTCTGTTTTCGTATGATAAAATGGGCGTAACTATAATAGTTTGAACGTTTCAAATGATTTGTTATTTTAGAGTATCGAGTACGAAGCAATTTATAAAATGTACTTAAAAACAAGGCTTTTGAATTAGTGATTTAGATCAAGGTTAGCAACTACGAGACCTAAACAAGTCCTTTTAGGATTAGAGCGCGGAACAAGGTCACGTCAATTTATCTGGCTATGTAACACGTAACATTCGAAATTCAAAACATAGACATTCGTTGTAGTAAAAAAAATGGACCTACTGGCCAATATTATTAATTATGATTGTCTAAATATAAACAACGGGTATTTTTGTAAATGTGTTGGGTATTAATCTAACTTGAAAGAGGTTTTATTTTAAAACAACGCCGAGTTGATTTCGGACCAATAGCGTAATTAGGTGAGGATGATTTATCATTGGGCGTGTACGTAAAACCGCAAATACGATTCGAAAGATGCGTCATACAATTTATCCGCAATTATTTTGCTAAGTATATATAAAAATATGCATTTAAATACTTCCAAGCAATTTACAATCTTGTAACAGACGATGTACATGTTTAAATATAATTTAATAAAGTTATATATGATAAGACGTAGTTCTAAGCCTTTTAGGAGAATAAACATAAATTCAACACTTCTCAGAATTTAGTCACCTAACAGGTTTCAGCGTAAGCCGACAACTAGGTAAATAGGCGAGGCTACTCAGCTAAATTCCCGTCGAGGTCGTGATAAACTGACGCACAAAATCGTTATTGTTGATATATGTTCGCTAATTAGTAACTTGTTTTCATCTATACAAATACCAGCTGAAAACGATTTATGCAACTTTGTAGGGTACATCAGTTGTGATAACAGTTTTATCTCAGGATAAGGCTGGGAAAATTGTATTTCCAAATGAATTAACTAAACATTAACACCTTTTCTTATATTTGAATTATTTTCTATATTAACTTAATGACGCAGTCATTTTAAATATTCAAAGGTATTTAAATCATTATAAATTATGTATTTAAATGATGAAATAGTTGGATGACAAATGAATAAACTAATTTCCGTCTTCGTTTACAACGTATGATTTGTCATTTGTAAAATTTTCCTTAGCTTACCTACCTAAAAAGTGTTCGAGAATGATATGGAAGTATGGTAACTTGATGATTATTTATAATAATAGACAAATTAATAAATAATATTTCGCTATTGTATACGAATGTACAGTGATAATTCGTTCAATGTCGCAGCGAGGCATGCAATTTAATAAAACACCTAAATATAGATGTAAAAACTAGATAGCTACATGTTTTCGTGCAATTGTGTGCCAGGGTCGCGCCACACATGTGTGCGAAATGCGATACCTACAGTATGTATAGTTATGTAACCTTGGGCAGCTGATGTTTGATAATAATAACATTAGAAGCCACTTTACATATGTAATACACTAATATTTTATTCAATAACTCGTGGACATTTTCCCTGTTTGTCGAGATTGAAGACATTTTAAAATACAATATACGAATGAAAAGTTTCTTAATCTATAAAACTTTAATCTAAAAACATTTTGGTTTTTTGTTTTTTAATTTTGTAAACTTAGACAAGGAAGAAAATAATATTTGAATTTTCATAAAACGCGTAAAGATTAAGATAAGAAATTGTATAGACTGAGTATTAGCATTCGCTGACGCCTTCCTTATTCACAATAACTGTGCTCAGTAATTTCTCTATTTAGGTAGAAAGTTGACCTCGGCGACCTGTAATCGCTGACTATCTACCACATTATCGTATACGAATAATTTAGCCGTAAACCTTGTCTTTTAAGAAAACATGACAAAATTGACAGATTAAGAGAACAGAATCGGAAGAGCCACTCGACTTGTGAGTCGTTTTTGTATAAATTAGAAAGCATCATTATATTGAGACCATTAACTCTAACCTTTTGTTTCGTTTCGGGTTCATTTCCTTATTTATATAATCGATTAATTTGGAAAAAATAATTGCATCAAATACTTGATTTAAATCTTGATTTAGGTATACTTACAGAATATGAATAGAAGGTTTTTGAACGTCCGATTCAAAAGAATAAATTAAAAAAAAAACGATAATTTCAATGAATATATTAGGCCATTTTCTAATTTTAAGTAAGTAAGTATAATTGAGTTAGACCTTCAAGCATACACAAATTTATCATAAACGTTGACTTTTAAGTCATACTTAAATAAATCAAATTCTTCAAATAAAACTGAACAGTAGTCCAGTTCGCACGGACTTTATCTTTATTTCATTATAATAATGCTATGCTATTAAATTTCTTAACGCTCTAAAAATAATTTCATTACCTACTTAACAAGATAATGAAAAAAAAAAATTAAAATCTCGCGGATACAAGATGTAAATTATTCTATTGTTAACATATTTAAAAATTTCAATAGATACAAGGTGATGTAATCACTGAGTCATCATCATTTGGCGTGATGTGCTATCATAGGTCACGATGTTTACACTTGGCATAAAACATCTAGGAATTTTAAGTGCTATAATGTGTTTTTAGTTTAGGCACACGTGTTGAGATTTTAGCTTAAAAGCTTTTACTGAAACACGGCATAAATCTAGTGTGACCAACAGAAAGTTTACTTTTATGTAAGCATTTAGAAATATATTTTTATTAAAATGTTTTAAATAAGTATTCTTAAACTCTCTTGTAATAATAAAATGTGTGGACACCCTACGATATACGGGCTCTATTATAGTTGTGCCTACAATTCGTATTCAAAATAACGATTGTTCGAAAACAATTAAAGTACATCCATGTTATTGCTTCGTTCTTATTAAAAAATATATATAATACGCTAATGAGCTGATAAAATTTTCCTGAGTTTACAAAGCGACTAACAAAAGTCTATTTGTGTGTTTCGTAACAATGCCACTTTATAGTAGCTCGTCATACTGTCGTAGGAAAATGAATACACGCACGCACAAACAAAACGAAACACACATGTTATTTTTGCTAGACAAAGACGAATATTGACAAATGTCATTTACGAAAAAAGGACAGACTAAAGTCATCGTACAATTTTATACTCGCATTATTACAAAATTGTATGAAATGAAGATTCGTAACGCGTTATTTTGCCGCCATTTTTGCGCTAGGAATTCGCGCGCTCGCAGCTGTCATTAGGCAGTGTTGCTATTTTAAAATTACGAGTTATCTATGGTCGAACTATTAAATTACTGGTTCTTGTTATTACGGGCTTGTTTCGTATGATTGTATCGTTTAAAAAGTAATTTGGGTTGTGTGAATCGTACGAAATGAGACTTTACTGCAATTGATTATATTTGATATTGGTTTTATTAATAATGTGTAACGGAACAAAGTCAACCGACGTCATCAATGTAAAATTACTTTGCTTTTATGATATCGTTTTAATAATTTATAAGCGTAAAAATAATTTAACTTTTAATAATGATACCAGAATATTAAGAAATACTAAAATCCCATATTATACTAAAGCAACATACAAAATTATAATAAAAAGAACATAAAAAAGATACGTAATTACGATAATCTTAAATTAAGTGTATCGTAATAATATTTTTTAAGACACTGAAACAAATTTTAATTACATTTTTAAATTCAGACTTCAAATGTGGTCAATGGGGTACACAATGGGGTGTGCACAATGGGGTATTCAAATCAGTTATAAAATGTATTCCGAGGAATTTAAACTAACCGTCGCCGAGCGGATCTGATTTTTAAGTATTTCCCGATAAATAGAAGAAAGTAAATAACAATTTCAATCAAGATAGTTTTGAAGTTGACAGCGTCCAGGTGGTCGCCATATTGAAATAGTTCGGCCGATACTCGAACGATTAGACTCTATAAAATGAATGAGTTCCGATCAAGGGGCAGATGTTTTACATTATATGAAACTTTTTATAACGCTAACAATTTTAATTACAATACTTGGTGTATTAGTCGAAGTTTTAATATATTCAGTATTTATGGGGCGATTAATGGTAATATTGGAAACGAATTAGCTTGATCTGCGGTCATGATACCGTTTACATAACATATGAAAATATAAATGTATTACGTGTACAGGCGGAAAAATAATGCATTATTGGAATGTAGTTCTTTTTTCGAATGTGTTAATTCTTGTAATATTGATCGTAATAAAATTGATGGTGTATTAAATCAAGTGTAATTAATGTTTAAGGTGAGTGTACCCACTAATACAGATTGCGTAACGAACACCTGGCTACTAGTCATCCATTCATGATATTGTTTATAATTTTTCTAGTGTTTTAGGTTATTCAAATAGGCTGTTATGAAATTCCGGTCTAGATTTTAAACAAAAATTTGTTTTGGAATCCGTCGAGTAAAACAATATAGAATATTACAATAATGACTTTATATAATGGATGATAGTTTTATTAAAATTATAAATATTTATACTAATAGTGTTATTATAACATAAGCGAAGTTTTTAATGTTTTATTTATGATAAGAACATAATATATAAATAAATAATTTAAAAAATGAATTATATAAATTTTAAATATACTTAACACAGTTAACTGAGCAGAACTGTGGAAATGGCGTTATAGCGAATACTGAGCCAAATATGGCGGTCACGGCTCAATGGAGAAACGCCGTGGAAACGCCACAAGAAATGCTAAGAATGATACGTACATACGGACGATTCTATCGTATCGATCTAATTTTTTTGCAAATTATATCCTTAACATTGTTACAAACTTATAATTTATCACTCTTGATAAATTTCTTTGTTAAATAAAGTCTTCATTTGGAAAGCCGTTATGATGTTTCTTAATTTTTATTGGGAAGAATTTATATGGATCTTTGCCACTAGAATAATTGTATTAAAAAAAAAACAGTAAATCCAGCTGTCTATATCTCTATTTAATAATCGTATCACGTGACTAGTGAATACTAGTTGCTTCCCGCTGTTTCATCTGTATAAAGAGTTTCTGCTTCTTTAACTTTTCTCAATAAACTGATCCAGAGTCGACTTGGGCCGCAAGGGCTCGGGTGGATCTGTAATTATTATTAACGGGAGATATTTGGAAGCGCTTTGAATACATTGAGGGTAATTTCAATGATGCCCATTTTCCGTTCCATTTCTGTTTATGAACCACTTTACATGTAAACCAGAGGGTATAGTCGTATGGTAGGTTTCTTCTATGCTCGCCTGGATAGGTACCACCAACTTATACATTCTACCATCAAACCGCAATACATAGTATTACGGTTTTAAGGGTGTGTGAGCCAGTGTAACTACAGGGGCATAATAATGTTGGTACCGAGGTTACGAGTACCAATTGGCGCATCGTTGATATGAGGAATGATTAATATTGCTAACAGTACAAGTCTATGGACAATGGTGACCGCTTAAAATCAGGTTGCCAGTCCGCCTATGTATATGACCTAACAATATATTTTTAGTTCCACGACCTGAACTCGCTTAACTTGTCTTAGTATGTGTGGGTACGTTTCTTGCAACTCAAATTTTAACAGTTCCTTCGAATCGTTAGTGATCAAACTTTGCACAGACGGTTCGTGCTGTTAACATTAAAGTAGGTAAGTATACTATACAAATACCTACTAAATGTAAACATTAGTGTATAAATGAATAACATTTATTTTTCAAAAACGGAATTTTAATTTTAAACATTTTTAAAAGTTTTCTGTGTTCCTATTTTGAAAGCGCATAGCTATATTGTTCTAAAAAAAATACTCCTTATTAAATTGACAACTGTCAGCTGCTTATAATATCTTGATCTAAGTACATCGAACTTTATATTATTTAATGTATTTGTAATTTAACTTAAGCATAGCCTTAAAATGCATTTTATAATTTTAATGAAACATTACCTGACCAGCTTAAAATCCATAAAAAGAACAAGAGTATCCGTCATAAATAATATCCAATTAATTAATCGCACTAAATAAAAACTTATTAAATATTTATTTAATTCAGCCGCAACAACAAATGATCCATTACGGACCATAAATGACGCTTCAAAATCGATGTTTATAGCTTTCAACTGTCAATTTAAATCGATTAATTCGATTCATCGCGGCCATAAAACGATCTCACCCGAATACGATAAAAACATAACACGATCGATAAATGCAACAAAGTTACGCAGACTATCCTCGTCCAATGACCGATTGCCAATAAAAAACGTATAATCATAATTTAAAAATCGAACCTGGCCCAGCTGACCTTAAAAGGAAGCCATTCGATGGGAGATGTATTAAAAATTGAAATAACAAGTTGCGTGCATCGACCGTTTAGATAGAGAAAAATTATAGAAGACCGAACCGGCCGGTCGCAAACGAGATCGTAACGCGATAAATTTAAAGAACTATTTCGAATAAACATTAGCACAGCAGATGTTGTTCGAAACGAAGATTAGGGGAACTAAGGCATAAAAAGCGGTCAGCCAATCGCGTCCCACCCCGATCACCCGTCCCTTTCTCGTAACCACCGCACCGCTCTTTCTAATGCTCATATTTTTTGCCATCTTATTCTAATTCCTCATTCAAATGGTTCGCATCGGATTCCAGAGGCGCGTAACCTTTCTACTATAGAACTCTTAATTACATTTTTACTTACCACGTTTAAGGTAAGGTATTCCATAATGGTGCTCTTTGAAAACGGTAACGTTGGTAATGATTTCGGCTAAAGCGATTATATTATTCGTTCGAAACGATTGATGTTGGTAGTTTTTTCCGCGGTCACGGCTACGCGTGGTTGCATGCATTACGCCGCGATGGGAATATAGATACCGGTAATATTTATGTCTATAAGTAAATTGTTTTTATATTTTTGCTGTTGTCGCTTTTTTTGCAGTCAAGCGTACTAGTTTATGCAAAACATGTTACTTAAATTAACTTGATATTTTTGTACCTTTGAAGGCATATGATTTCCATAAAATTATAATTTTGCAAAATGACTTTACTTCCTTTAGATCGCAACAGTACAAACTGTCCTGACTATAAAATACTTAATAGATTCATTAATAATATAATTAATTGCTACGTGTTTAAAATTAAAAACTTAACTAAATAAGAATTATTAATAATGTCCATATAAGAATTATGTCCATTAAATCACTGTCGTTTTCATAAAATGTTAATATATAAAATTAATCATAAAATATAAAGGAACAAAAGTGAAACCGCCGGTTGTCAATCTCTGTATTATGTCGTATTTATATTTGGAATTAAAGACGCTATCAGCTGAGCCGGGCCTCGGGCGGAGGTCGTAGGATGTACGCATCCGCTCAGATTTGTGTTGCGTCACTTGTCTCCGCGATTGTACCGGTGTGAAAATCGTAGATGTACAATCGTGACCATCATCATTTTTTTGGAATTCCTGTTCTTTTCCGTTGCTTAATATTTTTTTTCTTTTATTTTGTTAGGTGCTTTGAAGTGTCAAAATATTTTATTCATATTTCATATAATGCCTATAATATCCTATAATGAATTATGTCATTATTTGCACGTGTAACTAAGTGACAAAATTATTTCAAACGCTAAATTTATCAATTTAACGTTAATAATTGTGAGCACTTATATAATATAATACGAATCAATGATACTGAAAAAGTTGTAAGTAAAAACTTATGTGCACGGCATTACCCGCACGTCTCAACGCTCACCTCTCAAGACAGATTTGTCTCACCTCTCGCGAGTGTACTTCCAAGTTCCACACATTTGTTTACACGACTGTCTCTGAAAACATTCTTGTCAAAATGGCGTCCAATTAGAATACGTAAGAGTCGATTGTTTAAATTACAGTTTGAATTTAAAAAATATTTAAATTATTATATTGTGAAATGTTATTTGCTTCTAATTTTAAATTTAGAATGTAGAATTTAAATTAAATTTTGGAATTAATTCTGATTGATATTATATTGAAACATACTTAGGTACATTTGAATTAATATTTTATAAGTCAGTTGATATTGTCGTCTTGACCAATTTCGGTCACGGCTAATCTCTAGAACGAAGAAGATTCTATTCCCATACTATTAATGTCCCATAGTGGCAAATCAGTTTAACATGTAAGAAATCAGGTGCAAGCCAGCAGTTTTAAGTTTTAAGATCCGATATATCTTGACAGAAAACCCCAACTTATTTTGATCCGACCCTAGATTTGAATCAAACGCCTTATAATCCGTAGCATTACGAATAGACAAACGAGTTCAGTACATTAATAAAAATAAAAAATATTTGCTTTAAAATTTAAAAAAGCCTTTGTTTTTCATCTACTCATAAATTATATATTTTCTTTTATTTATTAAAAAAAAAAAACAAATTAAATTTGTTAACATTCGCGGTTTCCTTGCACAACGCTTGTGTCATTTGAATTCGACTCCATTCCTCTAAATGTGTAAGAAACCACTTAAAACCGCTTCGATATTCAAGTTCAAGCAATATGGCCGTCGTTATATTCATCCCATTTAAATGACATTGGATTTACGGTCATAGTAATAAACAAACAGTGAATTACGTAATTTCGTCTCACGCAACTCCCCGGACAATTTCCCAGGCACGCGAGGAATGATGTCTGACTATAAGTTTAGAAAAACAATTCAGAGAAGGGTATTATTTAATAATGATAATTATGAGCGAATATGTGGGCAATTCTATGCGCATATTCGAGATGCACCAAACAAGGGCATAGTGCGTTTCCGCGTTGAATCACTCGGTCGCGGGACGAGTTGCGAGCGGCGAGCGGCGAGCGGGTCGCAGAACATTGCCTTTATTGCAACATGTTTAAAAATCGAAACTATTCGATTTTACGTCAATGTCATATATCACCTTTTGGCATTCCATGATCGAGTTCTTTTAGAAGTTTCTAGATTGTTCTATTATCTCGTAACTGTCCATTCAAACCTTTTCAATGGTACTAAATTTGACGAAGAAAATAAAAATATTTTAACATTTAAATACAATGAAAACCACATTTTCCTCATTCTCTTAATATTATAATGTTGATTAAATATTTGTCGTACTTATTTAATTCATTGCAAAAGAAGAAAACACAAAAAAGTTTGAATTTAAATAAAAAAGCTTTACTTGCAAAAATTTGCTAACAACCGATTTTAAATTTTTGACGTTCCGGGATTTTATTTTGGAAAGGACCTGGACGAAGTACTGACGATATTGTTTATGTTAAGTCAGCTTACTTTAAGGAGTATTCATTACTTTTTTCTATATCATAGAGCGCAATAATTTGTGCCTAAGTCGCACCCATCTTATTACACAAACACAAATTTAAGAGTAGTTAAAATAATATCGAAATTTTGATTAATAGCTTGTTTAAGTGACTCGTTCCGAAAACATTACAAAATATGATAAAGATTTTCAATCAAATCGCATTCAGTGCAATTAGATGTTTTATTTTTTATGTTATGTGTATATTGTGTGTATGTTATGACGGGCAAATGGACCTAATGGTATGTGGTCACCACCGCCCTCAGACATTGGCGCTGTAAGAAATTTTAACCAGTCTTTACTTGTCAATGCGCCTTTGGAACTAAGATGTTATGTCCCTTGTGCCTGTAGTTACACTGACTAACTCGCCCTTCAAACCGGAACACAGCTATTAAGTATGGCTGTTTGGCGGGAGAATATCTGATAAGTGGTACTTACCCAGACGGGATTGCGTAAAACTTTTCCACCGAGTAAATAATTATTCATTACAAAAATCCAAATGTATTTAATGAAAGGAAAATTACACACAGATACAATTGAATTTAATAATTGTTAGTATATCATTTTATAATCTCATAGCTTCGAACATAACGCGAGTTTTCATTCTTTCTTCAATAAAGCGATAGAATGCTGTATGTTTATCATTTAAATATATTTATTAGAGTTACTGAGTGACATCTAGTCAATATATATAGAAAGATTTAATTAAACACGAGCCAAAGCGTCCATTGTTAAGCATTAATAGATAACGAACTAACAAAAAATATGTTGAATTAATTTTAGTCTAGTATCGTTGAAGTTTGAGAGTTTTGTTTTTTTCCGGACATGAATTGAAACAACGACATCGTATCCAAAGGACTATGTATTTTCGAAATGTAATTAAAAAAAATAAACTAACAGTACTCGGTTTATAGTTTTATCAATTAGTTTAATTACATTATTAGTGCCCATTGAGTTCTTATCATATTCAAATAATAAGTAATATTTATCAATTTTAAACATATATAGGATAGTACGTGAGTTCGGTTTGTTCGGTTTGGGTGAGCGAACCAGTGTAACTACAGACATAAATGATCTCAGTTTACCCTAAAATAATTAATATATAATAAAACTTCGTTAAGACACGTTAATTTAATTTCAACTTCTATATCTATAATAGATTTAAACAATCACACATGTAACAATAATATTCTAAATCTCGCTGCAGCTTGAGACATACTCCACACATACATACACACACAAACGCACTGAGTCAGCGTGACCTTGGAATAGACGAGTCTATTTCGCAGTTTTAGCCAATCAGCAGTCAGCTCACGCGCAAGCTTTGTTTGTTATACAGCTGTTATTTCGTTAACATTGTCTTAGGAAAACTTATTTATTTGCTTCAATATACGCTTAAATTACTTCTTAAACGAGGCATTCATGACCTTGTACTCCTACAAGCTTGGTGTTAATATTCGTTAAAGTTCAAAGAGGATACATAAATATATGTTTAAGTACATGTAAATTGATTTTGATTGAAAAAATAGTTAATGAATTCTTACCGGTTCTTTTCCGTAAAATCAACATCCCGAACCGGACTTCAAAAGTGCCTGTAAGAGCCTGCTTAAATAAAATATATTTAGAATTTGATTTTGTTTACTTTTTTTTATTAATAATAATAAGGTTTGGTAGGATTTAGGAATTGATCTGTTGTGAAGGACAGTAGCTTTTGCAACAATTTTCGCCTCAGAATAACTTGCAATTTTTGTCAGTAGCAGTCAATCTTTAAAACGGCTGGGGAATCATGTTTAGAAAATATATATTTTTTTATGACGTTGATCTTTCCTGATTTCATTAGGTTGTCCATTGTCGTGGAAGGCTTGATAACATATTATATACCTTAGTAACTTTGTTTATCGGATTATATCAGATATTGTATTTTGAAACTATTTTCAACGCAATTTTGTCCTTCTATCAATGTTTCATGTGTGTAAACAGCCTTATAGGTTGTACCAATAGTAATTACGTTATAATAACTCCTAAACTTTTATTTGGTTATGCCCAACTGAGAAACCATTAAGCCTTTCGATTTTAGGAGCGTATAAGTTCCAAAACATTAGGTATCCTCTGGAGGTTTTAACCGACCAGTAACATTAACATGATACTTTAAAAAAAAGGTTTACAAAAATATATATAACATAAAAGCGTACCCGCGTAATAAACAACCAATCTAAATCAAATATAGCTACCACATTGTGGTCGTTAAATACTAATTGGTGGTACATTAAAATTTACCACTTAAAGCGTAGTAGAACTTGATCGTTGCGCTGTATCATAAACTATTACATTGTACTGCGAGTAGTCGCTTTTTGTTGCAATTTAATTAGTTGTAAACTTGTATTACAATTGACAAATGGCTGTGAATTTTAGTTTAGCAATATGTCCGTGACATTACTTCGAAGCTTATATTCAAATACTAGCGACCCGTCCCGGCTTCCCACGGGTGCAATGCTGATAATAATAATTATACTACGGAATGTCTTAAAACGTTCACAGCTTCGCAAGCCGCTGTGTCCCTGAATTTTAAATCTGTAATATCTTCGAAAATATTAATTTAAATTACACGACATCACTTTAGAAACCTCTAAAATGATCAGTGTTTCTCTACTATATTGTGCATGTATTATACATATAAACCTTCCATTTGAATCAATTTATCAAAAAACTGCATCTAAATCTAAAAGAAAACCGTATCAAAATTCGTTGTGTAATTTTAAAGATCTAAGCATACATAGGGACAGACAGCGGTAAGCGACTTTGTTTTATACTAAGTATGTAATGACCATACCATGAAGTTCACACTTAAACGTCAAAAATATAAAAGTGGGAGAAAATGCGAAGTGTAGTTATTTGTTTAATAATATCCATCTACAAAAACCTTCTCCGAAGCGCGCTGCGTCTTCTGATAAGTTATATGAATATTGGTTTAGTTTTTTTTTTTTATAGGGAAATAGAACGCCTCATTTATTAATATAGATTTACGACTTTATTAATATGATCTCTGTTTGTGAAATCAGTGACTTGACATTCAAAAGAAGACAGTATTAAATAAGTAAATAATTTTAAAAATATATTGACAAATTATTGAAGTTCGTACGAAAGGTCTTAAAACCAAAAGACATCCGGTCTGAATTACTATCGGTCAACCTTTAGGCTTATCTTAAATACACTACAACTTCTTAATAATAATATTAAATTAAAAATATATAAGGAGGCTGCATAGTTTCTCGTCGGATCTTGTCGGGACTTGTGTATATTAGTAAATCTTGTCAATACAAATTACATTGATATAGCAAAGTTCAGCTAATGTTGCTTGGTTTTCTAACTGTAGTCATACCAAATATAACATCAAAAAATATAAATGAATGTGAAAAGTTTCAAGCTTTTTTTTGTATCTTGATTGAGTATTGCTGTTGGCCCTACTGGCCTTTACAGCGTCACCGAACGTCGGGGTGTGTGTTAAGACTCTGCCTTAACGTGAACCCTTTTGGGCTCTAGAGTGACGTTCGTCCTGAGGGTGTCTCCTATGAGATCGCACCTCGGCTCAGAACGTAGTCGGTGGGGGAGGTTTCAAGCAATCTATATATGTTTATATACTCTATTCCAACTGTGAGAGGAGATAAGCCATATAAACCACATTTGACAGCAATTTGACGCGATATCATTGGTTGCTTGGTTAGAGAACTTGGTTAAACTTTGATAATCACGATGGATTTGCGAATAGAATTTAAAGATCGACGAAACTGTTATCGGAATTTTGGAAGTAAAATTAAAGTGGATATAAGTAGTTAAGTGTAATAGTGTTGTGTTATAAATAAATATATATTAATCATAGACTCTTAGTAGTGCACAATATAGTTGAGTTATTAGCAAATCGCATGAAATACGTAAATCTAAAGTTTGTTTATCTTTATTCCTACTTCGATGGGAACAGGCTATACATATATACCGTTTTCATTGTCTATCAATCGATTGTCTTTATTTTGAAAACTATAAACGAGCTTGAGTGTTATAAATCAAAACTGGAAATAAACGTAAATAAAATACGAGACATGCAGATTAAATATATGTTTTATTGAAATATTCAATAGTGATCATGGAAATTCGACTACTGGGCGAAGACTAGTATTGAATCGATGATTATCAAATCTAGTCACTTTAAATGAAATCAATGTAATATCAAAACCAGCTTAATATTCTAGGCTATACGTACATGTTGTATGGATAATTATTTTTTTATTACGCCAAGCTTGGCAGGCCGTTGACTCTTAATTGTTGGAGGTCCCGCTTCAGTTGGCCAAGCTCGATGATTACTGTCTTGGCACAAAATTCTATGAAAATGTAAATTATAGGGAATATGCTTTCTAGTCATGGACCTGTGACCGTTATTTGATTTTTGCTCTTAGTTAGGAAGTAATAGGATTCGTTTTTGTTTGATAAGGTTTTTAAGAGATTTTTTTTTTAAATTACATGTAGGTAGTTAGAACCTTGTGGGCCACACTGTCATGAAGTTAAATGTTTATTATGTATCATTTAGTTTTTTTTTTTTTTATAAATAAATTGTCTTGTTTCATTGGTTAGCTTTTAATGCTGCAGATATCGATGTTATTATTTCAAATCTGGGTTTGGAACATTAAAAAAAAGTGTTTTTCTGTGGTAATTATTCAAAGTTATTCTCAGTAATAACGCAAGACAGAACTCCCTTCGGTTGCCGGTTGAGAGTCCAAATACACTTTATTCAAATAGGCTCTTACAAGTACTTTATATTAATTACAGATTTTTATTTTCTCTTGTTCTGACTTGTCATCAGCTGTGTTGTCACGGCTTCATCGTCATAAGTTGTTTGAGGAATAATATATACTAATCCCTTGATTCTACACAGTGCCCTTAACAATATAAAATCCTTTACTAACATATTTTTAACGTTTATTGAAATTAATTGTATAACTTTATATATCCAGTGATCGTCATATTAAACATAGTAAAATCCCTTGCGAATAATTATATTTCAACACGTAATAAACGCAAAAGTCATATACTTATGTATATATATATAATAGCGACGTAACCGCCATTAAACGATTTAATAATAAAAATACGTTACATTATATAATAACATATGAAATGAATGCTTTAATAAAAAAATAACATTTAACATATAACGATAAAGATTGATATCTTTAAAATAATTAATTGTGAGACTAATTCGTCAGTGTCGCGTTGTAACGCCCCGTTGATTCTATCAAATGTTTTAGTACACACGATCACGACACGACGACGACACGATTCTGGCATCTATATATTATATATATACAGGGTTATTGGTAATTCGACGTATTCTCGTTAGGAGGTGATAGAGGTGATTATTTCCGATAATTTTAACCCCCCTATTCGTAATGCAAAAGTGAACCATTATTGAGTTTTCACGTTTTTTAGATTTTTTCAAAATAAGCTAAAAATGCAACTTGAAAAATTTATTTAAAAAAAAGTATCAAATAAAATCTTCTTTTTTCTTCTGATTTATAAAAATGAATAAACACTAGTTATTTGTCAATATAAAAACAATAATTATCGGTCCAAATTTAAAAATGCGAGACGGAAAAAGATATTATTTCAATTTTTTTTTCGTTATGAAACTTGTCCTGCAGATTATTTTAAAAACATAATCGTTTTATCAGCTCTCCAAAAATGTATAACAACTAGGAACTTATTTCAAAACAACCGAAATAAAATGACCACAAAGGACGCTGATGGAAATTCGTATTCGAACATGAACGAAATCGGACTAAAGTTCGCCTTTTAAAATCTTACAAAATTAATTAAAAACAATACCCAATGTAAATAAAACTAAATACAAATTTAAAACAACATTTAGAACTCAACTACCGAATTAATCAAATTATTCCGCATCATATTTGATGCGCTTTTTTATTTTTATTTTGGGGATGATACAGGCGAGACGTCGTAAACTAGGGATTTCATGTGCGTCACATGGAACTCAACTGACGTTTAGTCCGAACTCCTACCAGGTTTTGAGTTAGTCTGGGTATTAAAATGAACCAACCTCTCATCAGATATTCTACGAATAAACAGTATTACCTACTCAGTATTGTTGTGTTCCGGCGTACAGCCAAGGTGAGCCAGTGTAACTACAGGCACAAAGGACATAACATGTTAGTTTTCAAATTTGGTTGCACATTAATATTTCTTACAGCACCTACCTTACCTATATCATAAATAAAATACTGAAACATATATATGTCAATTTAATAAATAAAAAGTACTCAGAACCATAGATAATATTTTAGTTTTATTTCTAGAAGACCAAGGCCTCAAAGCAACAAGGGTCCTTTAGGACTACATAGCATGTGGAGGTATACATATGCTATAAAATGATTTATCGTGTAATTTAGTACAGAGTTGGTAATAAAACCGCCACCCAACAAATGATACGTTACTTTAATCGTAGCAACGGTACGAATTGATAATTTTAAAGTAATTATAATACAATTATGTACGATTTATGTTATTCGTGATATTTTAATGTCAAACTTAACAGGTATATTGAAGTCGTTTATAGCGATCGTATGAGAGAGGCTTGAATATATCTAACTGAATAGAGCTTATAGCAGCTCGTTGGTCTATGTAGGCAGACTGGCAAATACCATCTGATGTCGCCAATGCTCCACCAACTTTGTGAATGATATTATAGCCCTCGTGCCTGTAGTTGCATCCGCTTTTTCACTTGTCAAACCGAAACACAATAATACTAGGTATTGTTGTTTGGCGGTAAACCAAAGAAAACTGTAGCATGAACCGAATTTTAACCCGATTTAAGTTTATTCTAGCATTTTAATAATCATCTCAAATCACAATTGCCAAATTATCTTACATATTTTCAATTTAGCTAATAAATAACATATTATTATATAGCGGTTCAAATAATCTCTGTTCAAAATAATAATATAAGACTAGTTGTAACCTAGTTTTAAAAAAATACTCAAAATATTAAATATAAATTTGGCTGTATGCACGATAGCGTTCGCGTGGATATTCGACATTAAAATAAAAAAAATAATTGATATTTAATGTTCCAATTTTAAATCAATAGTTCACACATTCGAATAATAGTTTAATGAATAGAACCATTGTTATCTTAATAATAAAATAAAATGGCGAAAATCTCATATTTACTTACAATTAAAACAAAGAAATAATAAACAGCCCAAATAATTTCCAAACAATAACCCAAATAAATAAACTAAATCATTTTTAAGTCTTAACGAAAAATTACGTAATACATACATAAATACATACCTTCAATTGAACTATTACTGTTAAATTGTATTTACGTGTATATGATATGTTTATACGAATAAATCTTGAAAACATTTGCGCATCAAATCGAAAGTCCGCGGTCTTAAATTCTAAGTTTGAAACCAGATAATTTCCTTATGTCTTCGATGAATAAAACAATTTATAACCAGTCGTAAATATAGTTTGTTTAAAACGATTACACAATCGCGATCAATCACTAATACGATAAGAAATCTAAGATCACGCCGATGTGTGTAAAAGTCATTATATTATATATTATCATTAAATACCAAGCTCAGCTCGTCTTATTGTAAAATAATAAAGGTCAAATACTCGTTTAAAATATGATAATCATTTATAAATCAATTATATTTATCTTATTAAGCAATTAATTCTGCGTTTGAAAAAAAATTTCATTGAAATTCGTTCAGTAATATTCTCCTTGGGTCCGAGGTGTTTCTTTACGAATCGGTAGTTTTTTTCTGTCATTCAATAAGTAAGTGTAATGCTTCTGTGGTGATATAAGATTTACATTGACTTTTCGTAATATCAATACACAATGCTTAGTGTCCCACAGCTGGGAAGGCCTCCGCCTCTTAAAGGAGGTATAAAGCCTAACCCACTAATCGAATCTAAAATATTTAATATAGGTACATGTAGCAACTTTTAATTGTCGTTACGATGTTTTCCTTCACGAGAGAATTATATTATAAACACTTATTTTTAATGTACCTATAGATATGCAGATCGGCAAATGGCCACCTAAGTAAACTACTACACGTAAGTGCCACACACAATGACACTGTAAGAAATATTAGCAATTTTTTCAACCGCCAATGCGCCAACAACCTTGGGAGCTAAGATCTTATATTCCTTGATCCTGTAGTTATATTGTGAACATATTTTTCAAGCCGGAACACGATAAAACTTAGTAGTTTTTGTGAATTGTGATTTGTTTGTTCGGGTTTGAATTCGCAGGCTCCAGTTAAGATACACGTGTTCTAGCTAGTTCGATCTCGAATCTGTTAGTTACTGTTATTAACAGTAACTAACAGATTAGTTTTTATTCTTATATTGTAAACTCTAAGATAATTTTAAGTTTCATAGTTAATTTTAGTGGTTCTGACAGATTAAGGAATAGTTTATGATTATTAATTAATATATTTAGGTTTAGTTAAGGTTACTTTTGAACTGATCTAAGGATCGCACGCACTCTACTTAGCCGATAGACTATAGCTATAAATTTAGACGATAGTTGTAACTTTGCTAAAATAACAAAATAATATTCATTTATTTATTCAATTGATTAGTATTTACGGAATTTATAAAACATATTACTGTATTTTGTTCTACGTTAAATTATAAATTAGTGTCAAGTAACTATAAGCATCAATTATTTTATTGTTTGATATTATTATCAAATAATAAATATAGATAATAAATTATTATTTTTTAAGTAATTTAAACTATTTAATAACCTTGTACTAATACGAGCGTATTTCTTCTACATTTATAAATTATAATGTAGTAAAATAATTGCATCGCAAACGCTGTAATCCTTGATCAAGACCAGAATAACAGCAATAAAATCAAGTATCGGTGCTTAAGTCAAACTAAAAATCAATAAAAAAAAAACTTTTGCAATACGCATAAGTTTTTTTGTGGGTACTTCTACTCGAAAAATATTTTTAACGCATAAACAACTACGAAATTGCTTTTAAAAAAATGATCCAAATTTCTTTTGACGTTTGCACGTCAAAGGATTTTTTTTTTCAAATAGATATAAAAAGTGCGTTCAAATTTACAGTTTTAAATGTATTCATTTGAATAGGTAGTTGATTATTTTACGTTTGCCGCTTTTTGCGCGATATTTTATGTTAATACCAATGATTTAATGCCGATACGAACATCAGCGGTCATTGGTTTTCCATGTGTTTTCTAAATGGTATTGACTTAGGCTGATAATTCAGTGGCTATATAGCGCTTTAAAGCAAATATCGAAACCTACTTTATTCAAGTTGACTTTTGCAAGCACCTTCGTAATTTTACAGGATTATATTAAACGTAAACGTAGATCTTGCAGAGAAGTAAACCGTTAAGGAAGATCGTAGTTACGTACTATTATCCGCTTAAATTTGATAGATATGTCTGAACAAACGTCATTCTTACTAATTCGACGAATTTTCATGGTCTATCTATAATTTATATAATATTGTATTAAATAATATATCACATTTATTCATATTTAATTAATAAAAAGTTTAAATATATCTATTTATAATTAAAATGAACTATGCCGAAATATTATTCAAATAGAGTTTATTTGGTTGCACGGAATGAGAGAGCGTGATGACGTATACCGTCACGGCATACGAGTCGATATTAAAATCGCTTTACATAGCGCATTGCTGTGCGCAGCGATGGACTGTCAGCTTTACAAGTCGAATATGAAGATATATTCTGTGGTCGTTTTTTACTCTTGAATCATTGAATGTTTGTATTTATTTGTGTTCGTCTTAATCACCGGTCTTCACGCTCAGTAACCCGGTGCTACTGTTGCAAAACATATGCCGTTTTTGCCATATAATGTTTTGATTTTTTTTGTCATATATAATATACATTTTAGTATGTTAATTAGACGTTGATTTTAATAGATTACGTTTTTATTATATTGAATTATTAATTTATATCAACTAACACATTTTAACATTAATAATCTGATTATAAAGAAAAATCATGTTTAATTTATATATATATATATATATATTGTTATATAAATTATTTTGTTCAATTGAAGTATAGAAAATAGCGTTAGTCTTAGTAAATAACGGTTTCCTGCAACTAATAATGCTCGCGTAATAAATACTTTATACTGCAACTACTTAGTTCAACTTCGCCTGCGTGTGAGTGGGGGGCAGGTGTACCCTATGTGCTCCTGTACCCCTGATAATGTGTATGCAAAATATTACAGTTATGATGATCGGTTGACTAGTTAAGAGGTGAAACGTAACAAACAAACAGACTCACTTTTGAATTTACAATACATTTAGGACATATTACAATTTAAAAAACATTGGAGATTGCTTCATCTTTAATAGACCAATGGAGTATATACCTAATACAGATCCATAGTTATGATATAAATATTAACTTTAATTTCGTTATAATCGAATAAACACTGTAACATAAATAGTATCGAGTAAACGAAACACCAACGGTGAACTCTGATGCCATTCATCATTCGCTTGACAATCGATATCGGCAGAAAAGTAAATTTTAGCGGTAATTCCAGCCTTGGCCGTCGCAACACTATCGCTCACACACAAGTATACCACGCTGACTTATTCTGTTTAATAACACAATTATACTAATATATTTAATTAAAAACTATTTTATATTATAAATTGTACCTTCTTTTATCTAAGCTTAAATACATTACTTTTTTATTACTTTAATAATTTTCAAATCACACCAGAACTCCTTCGTGTTATTAGAAAACTAAATCGTACATAAAAGAAAAAACAAAAGACAGAACGTGTATTTTTTTAAATATGATATTTAAATTTTTTATCATTCAAATATAGAATAAGTTTGAACACTCACATGCTCTAACAACATTCAACATATTCACATTTATCGTGAACATTAAATATCGACAATTAATATTCGATAATTATATTATATGACGGACGAAAACAATAATTTATGACGATTGAGGTCGACGACATTTTCGTCGGAGACAGTTTTCGCTGTCATTTGAGTTAATAATAAATATTTCAATTTATCGCTTTGTTATTTAAATTTAGAAGACAGTTTTTCATGATTGGAATATTAATTCTATTTTTAAATATTTCAACATGAACCTCCTTGAAATCAATTTAATAATGGAAATGCGTTTATTTTTAAATAATTAATTAAATTTATATAAGTTAATGACACTTACTAAATTAATTCTAAATATATATTAGTTGCTTATCTGAATCTTTTTGTTTCGAAAATGATATGTTCCAAAACCGAATGATGGTGTTAAAAGCTGTATGAAGGTAATAAAAATGACAAATCCCTCGTTCCAGGTCTAGAACGGGTGGCAGAGGAGTTGATGGGTCGCAGAAAATGGAAACTATATCAAGACGGATTAATACCAAAGCGCATAGAGGGCGAACAGTCGAGCGACGAAGACTCCATCGCTGCCTCCGACCCCCCTCCCGCGCTGAAGATCAAGACGATCGAGCAGATCAACGCCCCGGAGAGACCGGAGAAGTTGGACAAACAGGAGGGAGAGGAGAAACCCCGGCGGCCGGAGACGATACTGGAGAGTTTGATAAAGAGGCCCGCCACGCAACCAAAAGTGGAGGTCCAAGAGGAACCAGCAGACTGGAAGCCGGCGGAGAGGTGCTACTTCTGCGTGGACGGGGAGAGGGGTGAGGCGGAAGGGAGGGCAGCGGGCGGCGCGACGGTAAGTAACGCCCTTATATTTGGCAATATGCCATAGATATTATCAGTTTATTTAGGTCGGCGTTGAGGGCTCCGTGACAGATTGATGATTCGACCTGCTTTTATTGAAGTTACAGTTTTCCGACAAACATTTGAATATCTAGGAAGTGTGTATGACGTATTACTTGTTGAGCTTGAGGACATTAGGATGATGACGGTGACAATCATTTTAGACTTTATTTATAGGTGCCAATGCCTTTAATGTTCATTAAAAAAAATAACTTTTAATTTCAGATAACGAATTTAAGAACATGGAATAGCGTTTAAAATTAAAAAATCAAACTAAAATACATTAAAAATTGCATCTAAAAAAGGGTTTTATTTGAACGGCTGGCTATTTCAAAGTACTTTAAAAATATTTGTGATTCAACAAGGGTACTCTTTCTCTGTAGGCTTTTTTAGTTATTTTCTTTAAATACACAAAATACGCAGCGCTAAAGACCAACTAATTGTAGCAGAACATTAACATATACAAACAAAATAGACTTTTTTCTATAATTAATACATTCAGCCGAGTCAGCTGCTGACTGTACTCTTCGAGAACCGGATTTCAAGTGATTACTTGCCAGATGTTTCGCTGAACACACACCACTCGTAAATTGTATATATATATTTATATATAACGCATAAAACAACAATTTCGTTTATTTCTATGAAACTATATCACGTGTAAGCGTAATGTAAAGGTTTCGTTATTTTTTTTTTTTTTATGTTTAAAGGTCTACAAAACAAAATGACAATCACAAAAATACACATGATTACATTTTTCATGATGTAGACACATCGGCATTCGTTTAATATTAAGTATTTTAACATATTAAAAAATATATTAAATTAAGGTTGAATTTATTTCTAAATGAATAAATATTTTGTGATATAATATGTAGGTAGTTTATTTAAATATATAAAAATAAAAATACACAAAGACTGTTAGCGACTCTATTCTAAGCTTAGTTTATTTCCAAACATCTTTATTCGGATACTCTATTTATTATTTTACGAAATTAATTTACATAATAAATAAATAATATCTATATTATATAATAATTGTTATTAGATATAATTATTCAAAATCAATCAAAAACAAAAAATACTTGACTTCAGTATGAGAATGTAGATTCCTAATCTACCGAGAAGATCCGGCAAGAAACTCAGTAGTTATTCTTTATCACTCATCTAATTAAAAACACCAACTACATATAAATAAATATATACATGCAAGTATTATATATTTATATATTGCAAGAACTAATACTTTAAGTTTCTAGAATATATATGTAATAGATTTTGTATATATTAATTTGATGTATCTATTTATGATATTACAATATAGCCCGTACTTATAAAAGTTGCACAGCATAGCTTAAATAATAATCTATCTCTCTCTGACATCAAAGTTTTGACGTTAGAGAGAAAAAGAGAAATTATTGTTTGGTAAATGTAATTGTTATATTAAAATATAATCGTGTTTTTTTTAATTTAAATTAAATTGTATTTGAACCTTAATTTGAGGCCTCTGGAGCTATATGATTTCAAAAAATATGTTAGTTAGCAAAAAAACATTAAGACAGATAATTTGGACATTATTACGAATGAGCTTTATTAATCAATTGTGGTACCATTTACAAGTTATTTAGAGTGTTTATTTCGTTTAATAAAAATGGCAACATTGAATTCAAAAATGTTAAATATTAATTAGTATTTTTAATTCCGCAATCTATACTTGGACTGGATAAATGGACTTCAAAATATTATTACAAAAATATATAAACAAAGCCTCTTTATCTATAACGATATTATATATGCAAAAGTAATCCTGTCTGTTGCTCTATCACGGCCAGACCACTGAATCGAATTAGATAAAATTTGGTATTAAGTAAGAACTCCAAAAAGGACATAGGCTACGTTTTTATACGTAATACCTGAAAATCAACCTCTAAAACGCAAATGTTACAACCAGTATTTAATATGGATTTAACGATTACTACATCTCGGGAAGTTTTATGTATAATTTAGAATATATAGATATTTTTATTTAAGACAAATAACATAAGAATTGATAACATTAAGTGCTTAAATATATATACAAATGTGAATTAAAAAAAGTTACTGTATAAATCTTGATAGTAATTAATTGATAAAATATTAAATTAAATTAAATAATTGATTGTATAATTTTGGTTTTAAAAAGAAGTAACGTCTTTGTTGCCAGACCTTCTCGGCAGAATACAATCCGATCGTTGTTAGCGCTTAACATCAAAAGTATCTGTAAAAGCTCACGTCGTATCTCATTCGTGAAATTGTGTAAGTCGACTTAAGTGATACGCTGTTTTGATTCTTATATGACAAATTAAATGTACTAATTATTGTCAATATTGCGTATCACTTTCTGACAATACACCGACCTGCCGTGAGTTTTGAGTTTTATCTGAAAATATATACATAAAAGGCATTATTGAATCTAATATTCTTTTAAACATATGACCTTATTATTTAAACGTTTAATTAAATAAGGCTTTTTTCAGAATATAGTATTACAAACATAGCCGTCCGCTAAATTGGTAAATTTATATAGACGTTCAAGTTAAAAATATTTAAAAAAAGAACTATAAACGTAAGGTTTAACGGTTTTATTCAAAGTTTGTGAGATATAACTCACATTAAACTAACAAACACATTAATTTTATACAGATAATATATAATTGTTATATACATAGGATTGAATTAATTATATATTTGTTAAGAAATAATATATATTAATAATATTCTTAATCAGTAAGATTTGCTAAGTTGATTATGAAACATGTATCTTAACGAGCAAGCAACGCAATGCGTATGTTATTTTGATTTTACGATTCATTTCGTTCGGTATAGGAGAAGAGAACTTCGCGAAGTATTAACATGATGTATATGTACTTACGAAGAGGTAATATTTGTTTGTTTGTAAGTCGGAATCTCCGGAACATATATTTTTTTTTTTTACCAGAATGCTCAATTTTTTTTTAAGTGCTACAAGGTTGATATTATATTAACATGAAATCATTTTATTTATTAATTAATTACACCCGTGCGAAGCTTGGGTTGCTGGTTGGGTATCAAGGTTTTATTCCCAATTCACAATCGAGTACTTAAGAAAACCGGCTTCTCTTTATCAGTGGGAAATTTTCATAAAGTACTGATAACGATGCCTAAAACTAGCGGTGCGCTAAAAACAATATCGTAAAAATAAATAAATAAAATCAAGTCAAATAAAATAATGTCGTCATTCAATCAAATATCATAATTGCCATTTAAAAAAAAAGTTTAATGCACTGACTCTTTAGTATAGGTATCTACTTAAGGACTTGTCGAACTATTTCAGCTTATATCATTTTTTATACCTCCATGAAGATTATCTGAAAGAAGCTGATGTCTACATATGTTCCAATTTTACTTGGGGTCGGCGCAGCATGTTTTCTTCTCCACTACTTCTCTGTCGGACGTCATCTCACAAGTATCTGAATATATAATAATTAAAAAAAACAGCTTAAACATTTAGGAAACGAATTACTTTAATAAAAAAACATCTAAATCCAATCAAATTAAATTCCAATTATTTATAGTTATAAAACGATTCAAGTATCCTAGATATATAGGTAATTATTTGTTAATAATTGTCTATTAGATCAACATTAAATATTTCCCAGTACGCAGGTGCGGATCACGTCATCTCAAATGATGAGTCAAAAATATCCTTGCTCTTTGAAATCTCTGTGACTTATATTAAATGCTATTATCGCAGTTTATTTAATATATACCTATATACAAGCAAGCCCGTTGGGGTATCACCCTCGCATCAGTTATTCTGCCGCCAAACAGCAATACTTAGCATTGTTCTGTCCCGCTTCGGAGGATCAGTGAGCCAGTGTAACTAAAGGCATAAGGAACTATCTCAATTCTCAAGGTTGGTGGTGCATTGGCGATGTAAGGAATGGTTAATATATCTTACAGCGCTATTGTCTGTGTGTGTCATTTCCCTTCCGCCTACCTTTTACATAAAATAAAAGAAGTTCCAAATATTTTTATTGGTAGAAAGCACCCTGCTTTAGGGTACAAATTATAATATATTATAATTATAATCATTTTTTTTTTAATAAATTGCTTCCGTTCGAAATTTGTTAAGTAAATCTTTGATTCAAAGATATTCATTCAAGTAGGTTTTTATAAATAGTTATGTTACGTTAAGTTAAATGCAATATAACTATTAATGTAATTTGTCCGGAATTTGGATTATTAGTTTAATATACATATTACATATTTTCATATTAAGCAAAATTAGTCTGAATACATTTTATTAAGTAGTGCTCGTGCGGACTTAATCTTATGCCAAGTCTTAGCTATCCAGGGACTCAAACACACAAGAAAAAAAAAAACAAATGTAGACACAATTATATTTATACTAGCTGAATCCTTGACTCTACCTGCGTTATATTTATAAAATTTTATAGCACACAAACCTTTACCCCAATTCTATCTCCCCGTTGGTTGATATAAACTCATCTAAGTCTTTCGCCGTAACTCAATCTATTAATATATCAAATTACATCTAAATAAGCGGTTTAAGCAAAGAGGTAACAGACAGAGTTACTTTATCACTTATAATATTCGTAGGGATGTATTAGAATCAACAATAGGACAATGCTCAACATAAACATATAGTTAAATATAGTTCGACCTAAGATCTCGTTTTTATATGTTTCCTATTAAAAGTAATTTCATGATCTTAGCTATTTTATAATATTTATAAATCGCACACATGTAAATAATTTATCGAGATATTGTCGATATGTGTCGACAAGACTATGTTTCTTATCGTCATGGAGTCGACTCGTTGAAATCACATCGCAGATTAACGAGATATCTTTTTGATTTTTTCTTTATTTTTGGTATTGAATTTCGGGGTTTTATTCCAGAGATAATGTAGATGACTTTTAGAATTCTAGGTCTTCTAAATTTTTATATGAAACTAGTTGACGTTCGCGGCTTTGCTCGCGTTTTAAGGATTGGTGATGGGTATTTTGTGTTGTATAATTTATTTCGTGCTCGGCGGTGAAGGAAAACATCGTAAGGAAACCTGCATGTGTCTAATTTCAACGAAATTTGCCACATGTGTATTCCATCAACCCGCATTGGAGCAGTGTGGTGGAATATGCTCCAAACCTTCTCTTCAAAGGGAGAGGGCCTTAGCCCAGCAGTGGGAAATTTACAGGCTGCTAATGTATGTAAAAAATTATGGGTATTAAAAACCTATGTCTTAGAGTTCAAGCTTGCCTCATTCCATATTTTAATTATTAATTATATCTTAATCGAAACTTTATACCGTGATTTATTTATACACACTATTTTGTATGTATAAAAAAATATTTTAAAATTTAGTTAACATATTACTCTTCCTCTATTTGAAATAATAATATTGGAATTGAGGTATTATTTGGAAAATGTATCTTATTCATAATTTTCAAAAAAAATTTAAGAAATAATTTTCAATGTCCGAAACATAAAAACCAAAAAAATATGTCATATGATTTTTTACAATCATCATTTTGAAGCAAGTGAAACCAGTATAAAACAACATTGTGACATCACGGGCGACAATCTATTCCCAGCGGCCAAGTAACTAATAGTCGTTATTTTAATAAATAAGACAATAATTTTAGAACTATTAAGTAATATGCTAAAATCATATTAATTTAATCTTAGTCAATTGCGGTTGAAAAGTACCTGTTAAAACATATTCGAATCAAACATTTCCGAAATGTCTTTTACGAAGAGGTAAGTTAAGGGTCGGACTTGTTAAATGAGATGATTTATATATTTTTACTTTTAGACATTAACAAAGATTAATTAATATTAATATATATACGAGAATTTAAATAATAAAACTCTCAACGGCCATTACGTAAATTATATATTTTATTATTAGATAAATAGTTATTATTTCTTATAAATCGTAAGAAAGTAAAGAAAACGTAATGCTAAAAGATCACTACACATGGACATAACAATTGAAAGAGGTTTAACTTATACAGCTAAAACGCCGCTCACCGGTACTTAGGATATGTCCCTTGTACCTGTAATTACACTGGCTCACTCACCCTTCAAACCGAAACACGACATTAAAGGCGGCAAAACGACTGTACATTTGATGGTACATCCTCCATGTACCTTCGCGATTATGTGCGTAAATAAAAAAACGTTTTGACTTTTTTCTTATTTATTCTGGCAACACTGAAGAAAAACCCTTTCCGTGCATTTGGTACTTAATTGACGATACAGAAATGACGCTATAATTTATAAATTAGTTTAAAAATGTGAATGAAAAACCGAATCAGCAGCAGCATTCTCATTGTCAATGTTTCTCACGGTGCATTCACATACGAATTATTTTCTTTAAAAATGGCGGTTATAATTCATTGTACCGCTACATAGAATTGTTTACAAGACGAGAATTTTTACTTCATGGCAACACTCAAGTTTTTACTTAGGTGATTTAGTGAATTGAGATTTAAATTATATAAAATTTATAAATATAAATTATTTATAACTTTACATATTAATTAATTTGTAAGTATATCAATTAATAAGCATAATTAATTATATTTTGAAACGGTTGGGAATAATTCATCTAATGATGTTAAATTCTCTGATACTGCACGGGTTTGGTATCACTAATATGATTCTCAGAATTTTATTATTAATGTAGATTTTGCATACATTCGCCATTGATTGAATTGAAAATACTTAGTTTAAATATAAAGGCATTTCCAGACATGAGTTAAGTTTTAATGAATTTTTAACTTTTTACTTCCATCGATGCGATGATGTGAACGCTTACGCCAAAACTACTGAACAAATGCAATTAAATTACATTGAGAGATGTTTCTGGACTTACGACGCCATTTTATTTATTAAAATAAATTAAGTCATAAAAAAAAACAATAAAAGATTTAAAAAAAAATTCAATTCATAGCCTATCATTTATAATAATATTAAAATTATTTAACATGTAAATAAAATGCAAGTAATAAATACAGCTATATCTTGACTCATCGAAATGAGCCTTACATGCTAATATATATTGTGTAAGAATTTTGATCACGCAAACTTTTTTCGCATAAAAATCATTTAAATATGCGCGTTACTTACATAGAAATCATATTTTTTTATGAAATTTAAATACGTTAAAGTAACGTATTTTTTGTATTAATTTAATAATTACAATAAAATGGCTATTAATATAAAAATTGTTATTCATAATCAATGAATTTTTCTGTGCGTTTTATTTTTCAGCCTTTATTTATTGCATGTTTTGTTTTAATACTTGTTACTTTATTAACTCAATTAAGACCACAATGTTTTCTATATTTCATTGAATGAGTAGTTTACTTTAAATGTATATCAAATATATATTAATTCATAATAATATAGTGTTCAGTATCATATTCAATAGATACTTACTCATTGTTCCATATTTTTTATTAAAAATATTTTTTTAATTTATTAAGAAAATAGTCATCAAATATTTGAATTATTTAATATAAAATTTTAGTCTTAAATACAAACAGCTGTAATTAAATCAATTATTTTTAATGCTTTCGGAATTTTTTAATCGACCTAATGGGTTCTTGTAATGCATTTAACCCATTATCGGGCAAGCGGTTAAGTCTCATCGCAACAATTGGGTACTGCAACAAAGGGCATTCATGATAAAATATAACCGTTCTCCACTAATTAATAAGACCGTTGCATCCGTATCAACGTTTCTAATCATTGTCTGCCCATAATTGCAGTATATTGTAAACCCTTTAGCTTACAATAGCAATTATGTACCTTGTCTAAACCAAGCTTTAGAGCGACCATCCGTCTTGACCCCCGGGACACCATACGAACCGTCTAAACGTACGGCTCTCTCCTCACCCCGGGGAGTAGGAAGGGTCTTAGTTGGCTGGCGGTACGGCTAACCATAGTTTCAATTTACGAAACAATGCCTTATCCATTTGCTACGATTCCACGTCAAAGTAGAAAACTAGTATTTTGATTAATACGCGAGAAAGAGATGGGGTGCGTGCGTTTTTATGTAACGTTCGAATATCGACTTTGTTGTTCTCGTTTTAGAGTTCATTTTCGCTCGTCGAAAGGGTTTGTTACTGAAATAGTGAGCGTGTAGGCGTAGAGCATGAAAAGTAGGCAGTGTTTGAACAGAGAGTGGCGCGGAGTGGCGATTGTATAATTGTGCTTTTTAAAGTCAAGTGTTGTTTTGTATAATAGTTAATTTGAGAGAATGAGTTACAAAGCACTAGAGGGAAATGAGTTATGATGCTATTTAGTAATTATAAACAATAAAATTGTGTGAATATTTTTTACTAACGGTCTAAGCTAATTCCACTGTGACACGAGAGATATATTTTCAAATTTACCTTTTGTAACAAAAGGTTCAAAGTAAAAGCATACTGTTTAACCTGCTTACCAAGTACTAGTCCCCGTTACACATTACAAAATAACTTAATACGAATCAGAACTAAACAGCGTTCGATATAAACTTACAGTACGCTAAGGTAGGGGTATAATTACGAGTTGAAACTTCTCCAAGCGTAAAATGAATTCATGCTATTTGTACGTTGTAGTGTTTTAAATTTTTCATATTATTACACAAAATGCAAAGTTACCTTAATGATTGACTGCGCCCAACTGTAATTATTTGTTATTTCTTTCAACTAAAAATTGATATACATTGCCATCTATGGAATTTAAAAGTGTCTAAAAAACTCTTGAAAATTCCGTGGAGTGCATAAAGCTAATTGGCCTAAGAATTTATTGCCATGGATACTGCGAAATTGTTGCAATTAAGTGTAGTTATTGTTTGAATGTTTCACTTTTTCTAGCGAAATAAACCATCGTAGAATTAATTTTTAAGTCGTTATTAAATACTTCGCATTAATGCGTCTTATGGAACAGCATAACTTATTTTAAAACGCATTATTTATCCACTTAACTATTACATTTAGTTTTGTTATCTGAAAAAAAAGAAGGAAAAAATTTGAAGCGACTCCATTGCCCGCCGAAGCCGATCGGTTAAACAGCATAGGCCGGACAGAAAAGCCTATAGGGGCGGTCCGCAGAGGGTGGAAACCTCGGAAAATTCACGTGCTAGACCCACCCCTTAGCGAAACACGTGCGGCCAAATAGCCTCAGTGTACGAACGCCTTTACTAATCATTGCCGCTCGTAAAAAAAAAAAGAAAAATGAGCGAGCGCTTTTGACATTTCGATTCCATTTTCGAAAATAGCGCGCATTGGTTTCGGTTGGCGGGAATTTTTTATTTTTTAATCGCGTTTAAAAAGTGGCGGAAATGTTGTAAATGAGAACCGGCTTTTACGGTTTGAGTGTTCTTTGTTTTTTTTTTAAAGTGTGAAATGGAAGGGAACAGAACATGAGGCGATTTCATGGTTAGTTGAATTTATTGTGCTCGGAATTCGATCATTGGATTTACTCGTTTTTTAAATTTATGACATGACTTATATTCACATATATCTGCCACAGATAACACAACATTTTTTTTAATAAACTATTAATACACTTTGATAAATAGTGAGTCAGATGAATTAAAAAGGAAGTTCAACTCAAAAGCCTCTTATTTCGAGTGTCCTTTGCTGCTTAATGGACTAGAAATGTGTGTTTCACATCTTATTTCATTACAAGTACGAATTCATTTAATTTTACATACAATCATTTTTTAATTTATATTTTACATTACAACGAACGTGACTTGTTTATTTACTTTTAATATTTATTGATTATTTATTTATATAAATACACCACCATGACTCCAATTAACAAATAAGAAAAAAAATTAGAATATATAAATATAAAATAAATAATAAATGTTTTATTGCGTTTATTTATGTAATATATATTTAATTTAGATATTTAGGTAGACTTACATAACAAAGTTACAAAAAGTTTTTAATGTCTATTGCAAGCTGTCAAAATATTATTTATGACTATATAAACACAAATAAATAAATGAATTAATGTTAAAAATATAAGAAAATAATTTAAAGCAATAACTGAATAAACAATTTGGAAATAATATTTATTCATATTTCTTATCATTTGAAATTATAACATTACCTATTACAAAAACAACAGAGATTTATTAAAAAAGTACTTCAATGATAATATAATATATAAATGATGATAACATTCCTACTTCATAAAAACTTAATAAAAATATTATAAACAAAAAAGAAACAATAGGTAAAAATGGTATAAAATTTATATAAATTTACAGATTAAAAAAATTCAAAATATTATTAAAACTAAACAAACACAACTTGCTAGCAAACTTATGCCTAAATGCTTTATTGTACAATACAAAAAAAAATGAACAAAAGACTTAACGTTACAGCCTCTACATTCCACGAGGACATTTTTACTGTAATTATTTGGTACTTGTATAATTTCAACCGATGTAAAGTTATTTACAAAAATCTATTTAGGATGAAAAAAATTACACCTTGTGCTATAATTTCGTTTGTTAGTTTTTTTTTTTTTATATCATATAATATTTTTAATGATGAATGATTTGAAAAAGAAATTTTCAGTGATACGTAAATCATTAAAATCAAGATTTATATAAATATCTTAATCGAATTTGTTTTGTATTTATTTTTCAAAACAGAGTCGCTACCACTAAGCCGTCATCTTCTCATTTGTTTTTTTAAATATAAGTCACTGGCAGTTTCCCAATTGAACTTCATAGCTTTGATAGCCTTCTTATTTTAAAATAAAGAGGATCCAAAAACTATTATGAAGTAGCCAAATACAATATGTTATAAAAATAGAAACAATAATTTTGATGACTCTCGATGCCTTCGAAAATTAAAGAAAAATAACGCTTAATAATGTGACAATTTTACTGGTTTTTTTTTTTAAATAAAACGAATCCTTTTTCAATACTACATGTCAAAGTGAATCAATATTTAGTAAATATATACTATACTGACGTCATCAATGCGAAAGTTTGCTTGTCTTGGATTCGCTTTAATTATTTGACATAGAGACATTTTACTTGAACGCTTGAAATACGGATTTTAAATTTTGAGATATAAAATATCTACCGTTTTATATTAGCCGAGAGCAACAACAAAAAAAAAACATTACTGAGATAAATAATATTCTACGATATCTGTCTCTTATACAAAACAAATCCAAACACAATATCGAAATAATTTAATTAAGTATAATTTCTCAAACATAATAAAGATACTAAAATATATTCTATGTAAATCGTACAGTATGTTTATATATGATATATGATAAACATCACATAACAAATATGGCGTCCAAACGGACCAGTTCGGTTCACCTTGACTATTCGCTAATCACGTCCACCTTGAATGTTAACTAGATTGTTTAGCCACGTGAGACCTAGGTATTAGGTATTAGGCTAACCTAGCCACCGAACTTGAATACTTCCTTGAGGAAAATTGTCGATGTGTGTTCACTATGAATTAATTTTCGTGAGATGAATCTAGTCGGGAAACTATATTAACTTAATGGATTCAAATCCGGATTAGTTCATGTGAAATTAACACTAAATTAAAAATCTTATTATTCATTAAAATAGTACTTTTTAGAAAAAAACGCCTGGATACAGGCTTTGGTTGAATCAATGGACGATTCAAAAACGCTTCATTGTGAAGTTTACTTGAATAAAATTGATTTGATTTGATTTGAAATATATTAAAATAAGAACATCGAGGGATATACATTTGTACAGATCGAAAAGTTATTTTAAAATACTTAACGAGCTGCAAATTTTCACCTAGAAATAAGATTTACTAGGTACATATACTAATGTCTTATTTACATATATTTTTAAAGTTATTTATATATGTTGAAGGCTAAAATCTCTTTACTAATATTATAAATGTGACAGTAACTCTGCCTGTATGTCTGTCTGTTGCTCTTTCATGGCCAAACCATCGAGCCGAATTTGATGAAACTTCGTATGCAGCAAGCTTGAACTCCAAGTAAAGACACAGGTTACATTTTTAATGCCTAACATCGACAAATCCCTTTACAAGCAAAGCTGCGGTCGACGACAATTATAATTTAAATCGATTATTTAATTTGAATAGTACTACACTATAATCTATATTTCTATACAGTATATCAATATATAATCGAAAAAAAATCACATATACCTCTTATATACACATTGTAATATATATATAATCTATTTGTATATAACGAAACAACAATATAAGAAAAAATTACATGCCCAAGGGACGTAACGCAGTTCCTGTAATTGACATTGACGTTGCAAGGAATAGGTAATTAATCGGTATTTCTTATAGTTTCCATGTTTATTTCAAATTATTAATTATGCTGTTTCAGCATTGTGGTATAACATTGGAATAAATGACCGGGGGTATCATAAAATATGATGGATCTTTAGCTAGCAACAAACAGCGGACACATTGACGCCTTGATAACAATGATATCGATGTTTCGATAATATTTACGTTATTTATAATGTTACGCGCATACCTACATAAATTGTTTTATTATAGAAATATATATAAATCAAAATATATTTCTAATCAATATATGAAACTAAAATTGTTTCAATAGACTTTATTGCAGATATTCAATTTCTATTATACCTTTTAAATGATCAGCATATACATATAAATATATATGCAGTGCAATTAATAACATATTGTCATATCATGTTAATTAATAGATGGAAAATACTATTAATGAGTTTCTTGGCTGAGTTTTCTGTAAAATCTACATTCCAAACAAATTCCAAATAATATACTCTAAAATTATTAAAAACTACCTGAATAAGATGTTTATGTTTCAATGTATATAAAACTCTGTCCCTTTTTACATGGTCAATATTTCTAAATATTTTTTTGATGTCCTGAAGTGATGTCAAAATGTAAATGACTATTTATATCAGTACATAAATACGTCAATTTAAATATATATTATCGCTATTTATCGCTATATACGTATGCTATATTTAAAGTCAACAGCAATCTATATTCATGAAACATTTAATTTTGACATTTTTCTTGACATTAAGTCAATTTAATAATCGCATCGATAAACAGTTCACTGGCTGGTTAATGCACGCCAAACGACCGACTACAACGCACAAACCGCTTCAACGACTTGCACTTTGATAAATAAATAATAACTAACGGCCATCTAATTGGACGTTGTATGTAACAATCAATGCTTCTATACATTTTTTTTTTCTAACTCCATTGTTGCCGATGACAGACGTGAGCCAGGCCGGCAGAACACAGCTGCTCCCTTGCTCCCATTATTTGAACTTGAAAAAAAAACTACACATAATTTACCGCTCGCCAAATGGTGGGGTCTACACATTCTAATTCTAAACTTGCGGCCTCGACCAATGGCGGCCGAGGACGAGCAAACATGGCGGTCGTGGGAACCGGTTAATGGGCCGTTTGAATTTAGAATAGCATTTTTTATTAACGAGTTCGTTACGTTACGAGAACAATGGTTTTTTTACCTAATTTATTACATGAAGAATTAGATGGGTTATTGCATGTGCCATATAATATATATTATTACTACTTCATGTTCCTGAATAACAAAGACCTCTTTTGTACAGTCCTTTTTTTAATTTGTCTGAACTCTACATAAGAATAAAAGCGAAGCTCATAGGTATTCTGCTTAGTTAAATTTATTCCCTGTATTCCTATATACAATGGTAAATAATATTAAACTATATAGATAAAAAATGTAAATCAATATTAGAAAATCATTTTTTTTTATGTATTATGATAATATTGGAATTGTTTGCTTAAATATAAGATATATAATTGATTTCGAGGTACTTAATTTTCTAAGATATACAACAACCATAATTCAATTTAAAGTCAACAAAATTCAAATTTCAAATTTAGAACTTCAGAACATTTTTAAAATATATTTCTTCTTAAACTTTGACTGTGCATTTAAACGTAAAGGATATTCAAAATAAAACTCTTAAATATTGTATTTACATATAAAAATAAACGCGACTATAATTTTAAACTAAGAACGTAATGATAAAGTTCTATATCTCTATAGACCAAGTAAGTTTTTATATATACTTATTTGCAAAGTTTAAGTAACCCGGTAATATCTTCTATGCTACAAGGAAATCATAACAAAAATGCTATATATTAAAGTAAATTATGTGCAAAAAAACAAGGTTACACGTTAAATGTATATTTATCCTTATTTATTAAACGATTAAGGCTAAAATAGCGGAAAGTTGACGCCTTAATTGCTCACAGGAAAATCGGATTGGATCAAAGTCGTTCTTTTGACAGCCATTAATATAATATATCTACCTACTGACCTATGTATTACCTATTCACTTGATATATAATACCGTGTTATATCTGTCATAAGTTGCAATGTTTTTTTTTTATTATTCGGCAGAAATGTCACAATTACTGCCAGCCACAGTTGTGCAAGGATTTAACATAATGTTAAAAGCAAAGTATGAACTAAAATAATATCTAAACGTACTTGAAAATAAGCATGATTATAATTAATATATAAAATATAATCATATTAACAATATATTTTAGGAATAAGAAAATTATTTGTATCAAAGTCTGTTAACCTTATACATATAAATGTATTTCTTCAAAGTATTTATTTAAAATAAACTTAATGAAACCAGTATGTTAATACATATATCGTAATAAAAACTATTTTCCCAAATGTTTGATATATATTTCCTAATTTATTAAACATCTTCGATATTAAGAATAAAAAGATTAAAACACGAAACAAAAAATCTTGGTAACAGAATACGCTATTTAATAACTGTACATCATTTTGTAAATATATTTAATTAGAATTACCAATGTTCTTAATTCAGTTTCTTATTGTTCCAGAGTCCCGCGTCAGAATCAGACAGCAGTTCTGTGTCGGGGGCGAAGAGTCCAGCTGGACCACCGCTGCTCCATCACCTTCTGCAACTACAGAACCAGAATCCCCAAGCGATCGCACAGGTTTGCAGATTACTTGTGTACAATATGAATTGCTTACACGAAATAATAGTCTTATTTATTAATAAGTATTTCTTTCGAAATATAAAATTAGGAATCAAAATTATGGATCGTTGTCATTTTAATTTTAAAATAAAAGCTAATATATTATATTATATTATATTAGCTTTTATTTTAAAATTAAAATGACGGAAATATAAATGATCCAACAATATGACAATGTTATGGAAAAACTGGATCTAAATTAAATATTTTTCTTGCAAATAATAAGGAAATGATCATAAACGTTAAATAAACGAATTAAATTTCATCAAATGTGTCTTTCCCGTGGTTGATAGCCAATTTATTTGGTTGAGGCTCATTGAATTTTCAATCTCATTATTCTTCATCTCTTTCTATCCTAAGCTATTCCCTTCTCCCTACCACACAGTCCAACCATTTTCCGTTATCCCCAATTGTGCCTACCATTCTTAATCTTAAACATAAAAATATCGGTCGAGTACAATTGCTAATCAACTAGCTATATAAGTTGGTTGGTAAAACAGCAGGCGTACACGGAGATGTGTGTGCAGTTCCAGCAGATGATAGCGGCTCTGACGGCGCTGGGGACGGGGCTGATACCGCCGGCGCTGTCGCAGGCCTGGATGATGCAGCGGTTGGCGACGGCAAGACCGCAGACTGAGAGGTGAGTCAGACCACAACAAAATGAATACTACCTATTATATTATATAAAACATTTCAGAGAAATTGTAATTGACGTATGGTTAAACGGATTAATTGATATACTTAATTCAAACCTAGAAATAGAAGTGATTGTTGGATATATGTTAGAAATTTAGAGGCCCATTGTAAATGCCCTGATAATCATTATCCATATTGTAATATAATTCACAGATAATCTCATATTAGTTTAGTAAACGATCTAGTAAACTACGGCGAACAGGTAAATACCAAAAGTATGACGGGACAAACTTATAAGGCAGGCGGATATTAAAAATTTATCGCTCGTATGAAAAAAAAAACATCTATATAACTATATATATATATCTATATAAATATCTATATAACTAAAGACTCATTTTAAAGTTTTTGCGTTTTCAAACCTAAAATTTAAATGATATTCACAATAGTCATTAAATCAAAGAATATTCGAATGTTCTAAATGAAGCAACGACATCTAAATACAGAACGAAAGGTGCAGAGGTACAGTTGCACTATAATAAACAAGTTGAAATTGTAAAATCAATTCAAATAAATTAAACGATAGCTCAGTTAATTTGCAATGCAACAAATTCACAAGGTTCAGATGTAATTTATTGATGAATAAAACGAAATAGATCGAAAACAACTATTCAAAACACCGTTCTAATGGCATTGAATGCTCAAATATCATACGACGAGTACAATCAAAGTCTACATCGATCTACAGCCGATGACTTATATAAGAGACATTTTAAACTGATATTGTTTACGTCTTTGATAAGGTTAAGGTTTTATTCGAAGAACATTATTTCAGTAATAAATAAAAATGTCTGTGAAACATTTATATATCTAAAGTGTAATGGATTCTTAGATTCAATAATGAGATTAAATAAGTCTTTGGGTGTTTAATTTGCATCGTCAATCGTTTTCAATAAAAAAACAGATCCTCCATCGACAAACAGAGGAGAAAATGACACTAAACTGTTTGCGAATAAATATTCAGCGTAAATATAGAGTCAAACTTATATAAATAATTTTCATATTCAGTTTTCTGTCTATATATTCTATTACAAGAAGACATGTTCAATAACCATTTCAAACTCGATCATTTTTGACGTAGGTAGTACCAGTAGGTAGTAATAGTACCTGGTAATTTCTTTTTTTAGTTTTTCTTCACAAAAACAAATTTAAAGTTGGGTCTCTCTAGTAAGCATAATACATACTTGTGACAGAGGGACTCTTCCATAACATAGTCTGTTATATAAAATCAACAAAAGAATAAAGAACTTTTGATTAATATAAATAAATATAAGATATATTACAAAGTGTTATGTAAGGAAATAAATGAGAACATCTTCTAAATAGATCATGACTTAAAACAACTGCCATAAGTCGACCTGTTGCTGCGAAGGAATTAGTAAATCATATGAAAATCGTCACAGTAAATTTAATGCCTTTGATATCAGTGTCATTACGATTAATGTTACTGCACTTTTAAACGATAAAAAACTCTATCGTCAAGGTACGAAGGTTTATTATCGACCTCACCGGCATGTAGGTAAGCGTGTGTCCCTATAAATAAAGATGAATCCTTGAGACGTGCAATGAATCGTTACTCAATACGGAACTAGCTCAGATACGCGGTTTTACTCAGTAAACCGGTTTCAACTGGTTCCAGATCAAATCACTGTCTCATTTTAAATGAGTAATTATTATTGTTCATTGAATCGTATTCTTATATTGATCAAGTTATGAGATTTCAAATTGTAAATAGAAAACTCTTAGAATCAATCAAATTGAAACAATTTTTTTTTATTCGATATAAAAGCATTACACCTACTTATTGAATGTCCAATTAAAAACGACCACCGGTTCCGAAAAGATTATTACCCTGACCTGAGAAAAACCGGTGAAAGAAACTCCAGCGGTTTTTTTGTCGATTTATGATTATTTAAAAATATTCAATATCAAAAAAGAAACAACCAGGAGGCGATCGTTTCATCCCCACGGCGTATCAACTATGAGCTTCCTAATATATATCATATGAGTTATTATATATGACAGGAATGAGATTAACTGAATACGTTAGTAAATATAAGGATGTAAAATTTAAAATCGCTTGTATTGTAAGTTACACAAATAGACAAACGTTGATTTTCACGAGCACTCGTAACCTTCGCTCAGTGCGAGTATCGGAGATGCTTGTTAGTAATACTCGTATCGTATCGAACTGTATAACTCACACAAACGTAACTATGAGTTGCATTTTTGGATCGAATAAAATGTTTGAGAAGTGGTTATAGAATAGCGGTTTGGTATTATATTGTGGTGGGTGTTTTTGAGGCTCGTACTCGATACTATATGATCCTATAAAGATATATAAGTAATATTATAATATAGTATGTAACTCAATGACAGGACGTAAACAATTTCAAGCGTCTATTATTAAATTATTAGAGTTTAGTTGTTTTCACACTGAAATTATTATCTGACGTAAACGGAAAAATTGTATCGAATTATTTTCGTGAGGAAATTTGCGTAACAATATTTTTTTTTAAATGATTTTTTGTTTTTCATATTTCATGCATCTTATATATATATATTTATTATTTACTATTTATATAACGAAGTCTTAAAATGTACTTTTAAATTTGAATATTGACTTGAAAACGAAAACAGAAAAAAATACGATAACATTGTTGTCGATATACTTACCTACATAATTAATTATATCTTATTAATATACAATGTCATTTTATCAGTGAATATTATTTATATTTCTGTTAAACATAAATTAAAATTTTATATAATGTGTCAAAAACGCTGTCACGTAACACGTAACACGTTCACGCACGCACACAATACAAATATATTAATATTTTTAAAGTATATTTATTTAAATTTCGAACGAAAAAACATGGCGGCGTAGTGTGAACAATTTATATTTTAAATTATGAAATTCGATATATCTTTAATAGATTCTAATGAATTTTGAAATGAGAACACTAAAAAACAAGCCACTAGTAAGTAACAAAACACTATCAAAAGATTTTAATAAAGCGTTCGATACAAAAGAACACCATGCTGATTTTTATATTCGCATCGTATTGACGTGATTTAATTTAGTAGATATTTATTAAAGGATAATAAGAGATTTAACGACCACAGATCCATAGCGCATCGAAAAATTTAAAGCGGGGTGCTACAAGGTTGAATATTTAGTTCAATTTGAATTTTAAATGCGTTCAGTTTAGTATCGGCTATTGTTTGGATTGCAACTAGGCCAGTAATTAGAATGACAGTGAATTTACCTCAGGTCCAAGTTTTTAGGTCATGTTATTATACTTTTGGTATCTATTATCGCCTAAGTGCTGATTTATAATGTTATGTAGGAATAAATTCGAATTTAGAATATATTACGCTTCTTTTAAATTTAATCTCGACAAAGGCAGTAAGCGTTCGGATTCGTTTTTGTTTTTAATATTGTAATAAATGGACATTAATAATGAACTTGAAAATATTCAAATCAAAATACTAGCGGTTTTAGTTTTAAGTCTATATTTTATACGATAAATTTAAAACGTACTTGACTCAGTGACAAGCAGTTCGATTGGAATAATTATTTTTCTGTTAGATAGTTCGTTTATTGAGAAAGGTTATATAACATTTAACTTTAAATTAAATGCTCCATTCATCAGCAGCAGAACGTAAGCATAAATGTCAACCATATGGCTAACCGTACGACACAAGCATTAAAATCTCAATTCAGAGATTGTAACAAAATCGATATATCGTATGAGGTCGCGTGTAAATAATTCGTAGATACTTATATTTAGAATCTGAGGCAATATTATATGAAGTTAATATTAAAATATATATTTAAAATGTATTCATATTTATCATTACGTAACTTTAGCACGGCTGTATATGATAACTATTACGTATCCATTTTCAGAAAATCAAACAATGAACAAAGGTCGTAAGTAATTATAGCAATTTTAAAAAAAACATCTTAAAGTTATAATCCTTAAGCGTTTTTTCCTATGATACGAAAATCTTTATAAAAAAAAACCTGAAAATGAACAGTTATACTCAAAGGCGAGACGAAATACCGAAACGTTCGACAGATTGTTAAACTTCAGCATCGAAACCCGTATACATGTGCATCCAATCGTCTTTATCTCAACGGATGCTGCGCCGACAATCTTTCGTTCCTTTCACGCGGAGATGACTTTGGAGTTTAACGGATTTTAATCACGATTCTTCCAGAACTTACCTGACTGTTTTGTTTTATTTAAAGAAATAAAAGAATGCTAAATTACTCGTTTATAGATCATATTTACATATTATTGTAAATATATATACATAGATATATATGTTTACTATACATATATATTTTTCTACAGATTAAAAAGTAATTTTGAAACTAACTGACAGCACACAGCCTAAGTTGATCTGACCAACTTAAGTATGATATTTTTGAAAGAATTTCCTTATATAACGTAGTAGAGCACTATTTTTTTGTAATTATCACGTGAGGTTATACAGGGGAAACGCTAGTACATTACAACTAAGCACGTCAATCACTCCGTACATTTCCTAACATGAAAATGTAGAACGTTCGAATGAACACAATACCTGAAGTTGTATCAAATAATTTCAATACTCAAGACGACAATACCGTCAGAGGCCTTTTGTGGTACCACGTCAGAGCCTCCGCGGGAACCGCTTGTGGCACATCCGTTCAGGGACGATACTGAAACTGTATTCTGGTTAAACGGCTTTCGATATATTTGCAAGATTTTGAAATCTTCTATATTATATATACTTACTTATATATAGACGGATTCTTATGTAATAAGACCACGTTTAAGAGAATGTCACATTGTTTTTTTTTTATTTAAATAAGTTGATATATTTTATTTACGATTGTATGCGGGCGCGTAATAGCTGATAATACAAAAACTTATATTTCGTTCGTTCGGTGTTTTGAATTTGGAATTTTAGTTTTTTTTTTTTATAATATCTAGTTTGGTCTTCGTGCTTACGTCTAATGGAAGATCATATTAACTTTCAATAATTTAAAAACCCTATGTAGCTATTATTCTCTGGCGTATACGTCACTTTATAACTTAGCGTTTATTTTTCGTGTGACAACTATCTACCAATAATAGTACTATGGAATAATTATGAAATGTCAAAAATATCAATTAAAAAGTTATCGGCAATCATTTTATATATTTACTAACATTACAACACCTTTATTTTAAGTTCAATACTTTAATGTGACGATTAAAAACTTTTTGAGAGTAGTTTAATTATGATTTTAAGTGATCGGAAACATTATTTAATTTAGTGACTCTAATGGCAGTTTATTTTCTGAATATTCTCCGTGTTTCTATAAATACTAATAATTTGTGCTTTAATGTAATGGTTAGTTTAAATCGTAAATTTAAGCAATTACTAGATTCTTATATACGCAAGATGAAATAACCTTGTCCGTTGAATTTCAACTCAATTTCCTGATATATAACGGCTTCGTGCTACGAATCCGATTTCCTTATTGATAGAACAATGAATCTTCCTTTTTTACGTTACACTGAATCGAATCAAAAAAACTGTTATTATATTGAAATTGTGCACATTGTTGTAACATTCAATTATGCAATTTTTTACCTTTGAAACGTATAAATGAATATATATATATATATATACTAATTATTATTCCACGTGATATGTTTGTAAGATTAAATGGCTCAGTGTATTAAAAGGATTAAAAGTGTGTGTTCAAGTTTAGGATTGAATCGAAGGTAATTTCTGATTACTTTTTCAGTTCTTTATACACATCAGCCCTCATTCGTCCACTGCTGGACATAGGCCTCTCCAAATGCACGCCACTGTGGTTTTTCAGTTCTTTATGTTTGAGATATATTATTTAACGCTTGTTTAGTGAATAATTAAGAACTTATAACAAATAAGAACTGAGTTTTCAATTTATTTTCGTATAAAATTATTCGGATCTTGTTAAGGAAAATTGTATTGTATGTCTTAGATATATAGAGAAGTATCTTAGTTTGTATAGAGCCTTCGGTTTCGTGATACATAAAATATTATACTTGTTCACGCAATGTTTTTTTTATATAAGGTGGGTGGACCATGGAAGGCCACTTTAACGAACAAACACTTTTTATTCGTTTATTAAATGAATAAATGACGGAACCAAATTTTCAAGTAATACTTTGTATTATTGTGTACCATATAAATCACTTTTTTTTTAAATTAAGTTTTATTAAGCTCTTCCAAATGGCCTTGCAAGAAACACGGCTCCAAACAAGGCCAATATTATACATCAGTCGTTTGACTTAAAAATAGAATTGTAACAATTGATATATCTGCTTTTCTTAAAATTACATAATAAGCTCTTTCATTTAAGCGAAAAATTAAATGCTCAATATGTTTTTATCATCTATAAAAAACTCAACGAACATTACTTGAATTATTTCAAAATAGTATTAATGAGTATTATATTGACATCAAATAACTTGCTAGCGTTTTATAATAAAATTTAAAACTTTTTTTTTAAACCTAAAATGGCCTTCTTATTCGCCGTTCGTCGTTCTTTGTAGTAAAATGTGGAGTTTCGTAAAATCCGTTCTTAGTGGATGTCTATAAGGAACCTGCAAAATTTCAAGTTTGTAGATATTATAGTTTCTGAGATTTCTTGATTAATCAGTGAGGAGTATTTCGCTTTTATATACTATATAGTTTATTAAATAATAAACGACTGTAACGTATATGAAAGCATCCAATTTATTCTGGAAAGAAACAATTATGGTGAATTAAGTACGTTGTCAAAATTAAATAATCTTTGACTTTATTGACAAAATATTATTTAAAAAAAAGAGCAAAGCCTTGGCTACATACTACAAAGTTGGACGTCTCCATATGAGGTTTTATCTTATATTTTTTATTTTATGCGTTTACCTTCGGGCTTATTTAAATCCAGCCCTTAATTTTGATCAGTCACATACATTTTACATATACGTATAAAGCTTTGGCGCGCTTTTTTATCCGATTCATAATAAATAATATTCGTATTTTAAAATATATTTGTGTTTAGATGGAAATGATTGTCGACTCCTCGAATCGTGTGTTTTTAAATGCATTCATTGTTTGACCGATTTTTAATTTGATATAATAATACTTTGAAAACTTCGAAATATTTACATAAATAGAAACTGTTATTTATATTAAATGTAAAAAGCAATAGCGATTCTAGCTTGAAATCTATAATAACGCGCTATATAAATTCATAAACACCAATTAAAATAATTAGAAGTTTGCTAGAAATCTTTACGAATAAATTAAGCTGCATTCGTTTTAAGTCCTATATTAATAATTTGAAAAATATATTTCATCACATACATATTATAAATTTTGCGTTTCATCATTTGAAAATAACATAAAAAATAAAAGCCCTCAATTTTTCAACTGCACGGCTATAGTTTCCTGGCTTTCTCTGCCACGTTGATACACGATACATACAATTTCTTTACGAATTTTTCGTTCAATCATCGTTTAGACATTCATAAAAAGCTAGTCTCTATGTACGTTAGTAAAAAAAATCTATATTTATGGCAGTTCAATGAGATTTGATGTCAGTTAATATAAGTCTACAGTCTGCCGTTAGTTGACGTTTATAGTTATTGCAACGCTCCTAAGGGTCGTAACGTGAAGTTACGTCTACCTACCTACCTATCTAGAACCAACAGGCCATCAAAAGTTGCTGTCGCAGTTGCGTGATTTGAAATCTGTTATCTAAATAATTATTCCAAACTTATTTATTGAACTTTTATTCAGTAGTAGAGCTTAATGTGCAAGCATGGGTAGGTAATTCATATCCTACCTTTAAACTGCTACAATTAATATTGTTGTGGGTTATCTTAAAAGAGAAAGCAAGTGTAACTACAGGCACAAGGGAAATAATGCCTTCGTTCCTAAGTTCCTACGTGAAGGAGTAATATTTCTAACAGTTCTAATGTCTATGCGCGGCGGTGACCACTTACCATCAGGTGGCCCATTTGCAAGTCAGTCTAAATAGTTAAAATAAAAAATACATGTTTACCTACATTAATGTACTAGCCGCTCCGCGTGTTAAACGTTACCGCTCCGCCCCCGATATTTATAGCGTAATGTCATATAGCTTATAAATTTACTCAATAAATGGGCTATACAACACATTTTTCTACTTTAAAGCGGAATATTGCTGTCATTATCGCTTTTAAACTTACTTATAGTATTAGTATAAAAGATAAAATTGTGTTAACTTTAAAAAATACTTGATAGGTGAGATCGTTCATAAACTATGAGGCTATAAAAATAAATAACGATTAATTTAAAGTCTCGAACCACTGGAAAACACATTAGCAATGGTTTATTGTAAAACAATCCCAAAAATGGTCTTGCCGTCGGTTACATCACGTTGTTACTCATGTTCGCGGCTTCTTGTAATTGTTGTTTTTTTCCATTTATAATTTAACTTGATTTCTTTTTTATTTCCTTATAAATATTTCAATTACGAACGAACAAGTCGTATCGTGATATATTTCAATTGTGACTATTTGAGGACGCCGTAAATCTATCATACAAATTATCTTGGAATATTTATTGTGTTGTAAATAGTACAATTACTAATGTTATTGAGATAAAACTTTCGCATATAATAGTTTATTGACAAGATCAGCGTTGTAGCGTTTGTATGTCTTGGGTGCCTTTTTTTTCTCGCTGGATAAAACGCGTTACGCGTCTCCAACTTGTATTCGGGGTTATGTGGGACTCACCGGAGCATGGGACGAGGGCGCCCTAGAACACCCACTAAAAGCAGTAGGGGTACCTACTGTTCCGTCTTTTTGGCAGGCGTCAAGGGATCGCCTTCACATGCTATCGTGACGAAGTGTCTTGTGCCTACATCAATATCATCACAAACTTTAGGGCTGGTAGAAATATTCGATAGGTTTTTCTTAGTATCAGAATGTTATTATATATTATTTTCCGCCCGCGACATTGCCCGCGTGTAAGATTTTGGGTACATATTTCCAGGCTATAACTTACCTCTGTTCCAAATTTCGTTCGGATCCGTACAGCCGTTCTGGCGTGTTTGAGCAACGTCCATCCAAGGTTTCGAATTTATAAATACTTAGTACCTAATATAAAATTAGTATTATTTACTTAACTACTAGAAAATAAATGTTGTAACCTAACAATCAAAATATACTTTAATCAAGTAGTCTTGATCGTTATTTTATAAGAATGAATATATTAAATGATTTAGATTATACCGAGAACCGGCAAGAACATCATTAGTTACTGTTTTCTGATAATTAAGTTAAATTTAAGTGTATGATAATTACTGGATTAACTTTCAATGGATATTACATTTGTTGATTAAAATCGATTTTGTATTAAACTTCAAACTTCAAACAAATTAAACTTCTTGGAGTCTAATATCAATGGCATTATTAGTCGCCTTCTCAAATATATATTTTTTTATGTGTAATGTATGTATTCGGAATATATCCACGGTCAGAAAAACAATAACAAAGGTAAATCATTTTATTCAATTTTTCATATATTTTATAACCTACCACAGTTATATTTTTTTATTATCGATTTGCATAATCTTATTTTTATATGTAGGTACTAATTCTTTATCTAGACTAAATATATCATACCAAGTAGGGTAGAAAAACGAACATGCAATTTAAAAATCCCTCCCATACGAACGTACGGGTGAAAACTCATCCAATATTAACACACAATTTTTGTGTCCGTCAGTATAGCAACTATAATTATACAGAGAGCATGATACAAACGAATCCTAATGAAACAACTAGTCCATTATGAAAAAAGACAGCGTATTTTCCAATTTTCATTTAACCTCATGGGCTTGCGGTTCATTGGTTCTAAGTCAGAAAGCATTAAAATTTTCCAAGGCACTTAGGTTTTTACGAGGGTGGGGTAACAAAGAGCGGCAAAGGCGATTCCCTATATACATTATGTTCCGTCGTGTAATCACTGCGTTCCTCAGATCGTATCATTATCATTACAAATACAAACACCGCCCTTTGTGTATACGTGTTGCATTGTTTGTGTGTGTTATTGAAGAACTTTAAATTTTCAAGTCGAAAATGGTGGTGACTTTGAGCGTCTAATTCTCGTTTCGCGCGTCGCAATCTTCTTGGTTGCTTTTTTTTGTGTTCAGATTTGTTCATTCGGCGTTTTTATTGAGAGATCAGAACACAGTTTTTCTGTAAGAGTGCTCAATGAGCTACTTAGAGTTGTTATACGCGTAATTAAAAAAAAGATTTCAAATAACAATGTTGTAAACTATCTGAATATAGATACCGAGATATTTTATTCAAGTAGGCTCTTAGAAGCATTATTGAATCTTAATTTTACAGGAATGATTTGAATTTAAACTTACGGTAGGTTATATAGATTCCACCGATAACCGTCTGGGAAATGAGTAAATACTCTTTTCTAAAAAATAAATTATAATAAAATAAACGTACATAATATGTACTGCATATTTACATGCCGAACGACGAATGCCAACTTCACGATTTTTATCTACAATTCTCTACTAATAGGTATTATAAATTGGAAGGTAACTATGTCTGTGTGTCTGCTGTTCTTCCACGGTCAAACCACCGAATGAAACCATTGATGTTGCTGAAATTAACTATGAAGCAAGCTTGAACTCCTTCATAAAAAAATCGGTCGATTGGTTTGGTCGTGAAAGAGCAACATACAGACAGACTGACAGAGTTACTTTCACATTTTTAATATTAGTATAGATAATACTATTTAATGTATATTCCTTCCATTGATATCAAACGCTTCATTCATAAATATACTAAGAAAATAAAAGCTAATACTACAATTGTTAAAGTATACCCAGTTTTAACGAAAGTGTATAATTGCAGCAGGCTATCAGAAAGCGACAAGGTAGCAGCCCCCAGCTCGTCCCCTACCGTCGCGGAACAGCCCCTGGATCTGAGCGCCAAGTCTACGTCCAGCACCAGCGGTACGCCGCCTCCCGACGCCAAGAATCTGGATAACGCCAGGTAAGCTTTTACTTTTTATAGTTAAATATAAAGCTACAACCGTTTCGGAAAGTACGTTCTATCGAAAAGAACCGGAACAAGAAACTCAGTATTTTCTTTCGTCATCTTATAGAGCTTATGTTAATCGAGTACAAAGAAATATACATAAATATTTATACATATATATATATATATATTTCATTGTATTGTATATATATATATACATATCCTACTTGGAAATCAGCAAATATTATATTTATATCATCTAATTCATAGAAGTTTTTTGACATGAGACTTGAATTTATTTACAGGCCAAGTATTCTGATAATTAATATCAAATCACATTCCAATGAACTACAATCTTTGACGCAACAAAAATCGTTAAAAAAATACAATTTCCACTTGATATATCAATCTAAACAGCTATCCTTGCCTCTTTTTTCAAAGGTATTCCAAAGCAGCCCCTTCGAAACGCTTAAAGATAGTTTCTTTGTTTTAAAATAAATACTATTCATTCTAAAAAAAGTTTTAATGTTCTTGAATATAGCTCGTAAAAGAGCTTGAAAAAGCCTAATTAAAATAATGGATCGCACACTCCCCAGGGGGTAGTATTTTCACCTGACGAAATAGACTATTTGCAAAGTGTAGTCGATGGCCGATTCAGATACGAGTTAGAAAATTTGCATCAAATTAAGGTCAGACACTTTTTGTAATCCATTTACCGTGTTTTAAATGTTCTGCAACGCTTATCCTTGAGTAATGTTTGAATAACATCGATGTACGCTTTCGTACGTTAAAATATCGTTAAGTAAATGATAAATGATTATTTTTTATCTGTACTAATATTATAAATGCGAAATTCTCTGTCTGTTACGTTTTTACGGCTAAACCGTAGAGCGCGAGCGAATCCTCGGCCGACAACGAGTTTGTAATAAATCTACAAAGCTATTTATTTTACGTATAACTAACTAATTTATTTCCGGACAGTTTGACTAAATTTAGTACTCTCAAAGGCATATCGCTTTAAATATCTTTTGTATAATTATTTTTGCACGACTTCCGTACCTATTCCTATGATACATAAGGTGTTCTGTGCCACCAGTTAATCGGATAAATGATTTAAAAACTCCTACGAGCAAGAATTTTTTATACAATATATTATATATAATAAACAAGAATATGAAACTCATGTTTGTCACTTTAATATATAATAAAGTTATGTTATATCAGTTTTTTTAATAAATAATTTAACGTGATACTACTTGATTTTTGATCTTATTAACTTACCCTGTGTGTAAAAGTATGAGACAGAGTAAATAAATGTAGAAAGCCGATTGGATTGATATATATATATCAACATACAACATATATAATATGTAACTACTTAAAACATTCCAATTGATCTTACATCAAAAGTCGAATATTTGAAACTACTCAGGCAGTTGAATTTGAATTTGTTTCGTTTCAGTTAAGTCGTATTACAAACACAAAAGTATGCTTTTTTTTTTCTTAAATATCAAACGGTTAGCTAAATATCCATCTTATAGTATACAGCCATAACACACCAGTATCATTTCATCAATAATTTCATTTTAATAATCTCTTATCATTCAAAGTATTTAATATTAAATTTCAACGGCCTTAAAATTTTCTTTAAAGTGTCATTATTCAAACAATGTTGTGTTTTCTTCTATCGAATATCAAATCAATGATGTTGGAAAGAGACAAATGATTATTAAAAGTATATAAGTAAGGATATACTTACTGATATTATAAATGTGAGTGGGTTTTGTTACCTGGGACCTTCTGACATAGAATACATAACATTCAAACACAAGACAGGCAGACGAAGCCGCGGGAATCTAGCTTCTTCATATAGTTCAGATCTCAATTCACTACTTTCATATCAGAAATGTAAATCGGAGCCAATTTGAATCGACATTTAACGACATTTATGATTAAAGTGGAAATCTTTAAGGAAAAGTCGATTCGTTATGGGGTATACTGCCCATAACATTCACAGCGTTCACTTCCTATTGAAATATGACTCTGGATTACACAAACAATGGCATATGTGAATGCACCCATTAACTTTTGTAACAAAACAACCGGTCAATGAACTTCGCGGTGTGGTTATTTGATTTTATAAGTAATATATTGTACTGTATTTTATAGACGTATGCCTCAATAACTAAATATACCTACTATAATTAGTATTATTCGACTTATGTTCGTAGGTCATTCGCTTTAGGTTGTTACATCGTTCTTTAAAACAAATTCGATGTAATTTGTAGTTCAAATGAAATAAGCTATAAGAGAATAAACTTAATATTTCGATTAAACAAATCCTGAAAAATCAAAGCTTTCACCGATGCCACTTTGCCTCAGTATCGGGGCAATGTTAGCCTGTAAATGTCTTATTCCTGGTCAAAGGTAAACTACACTGCTCAAGAGAAGAGAGCAGTGTAGTGGAGCTCAAAACATTGCTCTAACTGAAGCTTTGTTGGAGTGAAACCTCAATTCTTTATATCGCTGTGTTCGGTTTAAAAACTACAATGAATGAATCCTTCGTCTAGATAAAATTAAAAAATAAAAGTTTACCTATTATTATTGTTGAAATCTATTTTTTTAATCTAATTATAGCAAATCTCTCCATATGTATGTAACCCACAAGTTCTTAAAATGTATAGGGCAGCGTTCTTAATATATTTCTAACGGTTAACAAAACAACTAATCTTGTTCATAAATACACTAGAAAAATATCATGCTTTCGCATTTATAATAACTTACTAATATTACAAATAAAAAAAAATGTACATTTGTATGAATGTGTTGGTGTCAAGGAACTGGTATCACATGTCAACGCCCTCCCTCGTCATGATATTAAGATTACGAAAGAAAGTTGTTTACTTACGAACAAACAATTTTATTATTAGTGAGTCATCCGCTTATAAAATTCAAGTATACTCGTTTCATATAAATAACGCAACGCGACCGCTCGACTTTAAAGTATATATTAATACTAAATTCTTTAACACGACCTATTTTTACTTTACGTTAAACTTATAGAAATCCTATTATTTGAATTATATAGAATATTTGATTTTATTTTTATCGTAATTTTACACTTACAGGGTGCAACTAATTTAACTACCAAGAATCGACATAAAAAAAAAAACTAGAAAAATCTAGGACCGAACATACTCAGTTAATTTATATTTGCTCATTCACATCTCTAACCAGAACACAACGATAGATAAACGCAGTGGTTGATACACATCCAGAAGACGTGCACAGCCTTATCACTAGTTAAACATGATCCAGGTCTAAATTTAAAACTTGAATCAATCTAATATAGAATCAAGTAGACAATTTATAAGCGCGATTTAAAAGACAGATAGCGCCATCTATTAGACAACACGATAAATTACACGATTGAGAAGCCACGCGTCCAATTCATTTGACCTATATTCAAGCGTAATTTCTACAATGGCGACTGCCCTTTACATCACTATATAAACCCTTCAAATAGGGAGATGAGATTTAATCGAGAGTACGTTTTATTTATTTGAATACGCTGATTTTACCCCCACGACGAGGGTCCAGAGAGATATCAAGATATATTCAATACTTCTACCGTTAATTATACGAAGTTATGAATTGATCTGGAGTGCATGTTATATTTGCGTGTTATTTTTATATTGGAAACATACTGGTGCTAATCTTACTTAGCATTAACAAGACGTTTGTAGGTAGGTTAAACGAATATGTTATGTTTAGCGAGAACTATGTAACATATGTCTATCATCAATTGAAAGAGTACAAAAGCTTGTACGAGTATAACTAACTTTAAAAAGAAACTAATAAAAATTATAAGCGAAAATATATATTAATAAAATTAGTAAATATCATTCACATATTTAAAACACAAATTTAATGTTACAGAAATTTTTTGGTCAATGTGGATACTGCCACAGATTACTACCACTAAAACAAACTCTATTTAACTATAAGTTATATTTATTGCTCATTGTAAAGTGAACTATAAGGTTCTTTATGAGTAATAAAATTCTTTAACCTGAAGAGCTATCACTGATTTGAATTAAGTACATCACAAATATTGCGAAGTAATTAAAACAGGTAAACCTTAATCGAAGGTTACTGGTTCCTGTGCATGAACAACTAAGTTGTGTTCAACCAACCCGCATTGAAATAGTCTGGCTTGAGCTTCAAACAATCCCTTCAAATGGGTTGGAGGTTTTTGATTTGAGCCGTCTAAACGATGCATATCAGTTACTATATAATAATTTCCTTACATATGTTACTCGCAATAGCATTAGCGATATTAAGATAATAATTAATGAAATTTGAAAGCTAGCAACATTTATTGAATCGATTCGAAGTCTGTTCTGTTCAAATCGCTATCAATTTAGCAATTAATCGAGATTTTAAATAAATATAAAGTATGTGTAACGATTTTGACGACCTCCGTGGTCGAGTAGTCTGTACGCCGGTTTTCATGGGTACGCCACTCCGAGGTTCCCGAGTTCGATTCCCGGCCGAGTCGATGTAGAAAAAGTTCATTAGTTTTCTATGTTGTCTTGGGTCTGGGTGTTTGTGGTACCGTCGTTACTTGTCGTCTGATTTTCCATAACACAAGTGCTTTAGCTACTTACATTGGGATCAGAGTAATGTATGTGATGTTGTCCAATATTTATTTATATATGTATAAAATATTTTAAGGATATATTTTTGATTTATTTAGTAATAAATTTACAAGAAAAATCTTCGGCCGAATTTGTCCGTCATGTATTCGCCAAAACGTACTGTATTTTCTGGTATAAACGTTATGTAAATTAGTTTAGTAGTATTTCAATTATAACTCTTCCCATTTATTAATATAGATATTAAAATGTTTAGAAGACGTATAATTAATTACGCGGTCTATTATGTGTTAGTTAGAGCACTTGCCGGTTTAATTAGAATTCAGATTTTGTTGATATTGCGTGTCTTAGATCTTGATTTGAAGATCATGTCTTAAAGTTTCAACAAACACACATAGATAAATGGATGTTATTTATTGGTTATCTAAGACGTTTATAAATTTGACATGCATAAAATGTATTTAAAGATGTGTCTTCGTCATGTAAACTTAAATACAAAGGTAAACAATAAAATGTATACGAAGACTAGATACATAATTGTAACTATATATGTATAATATATAAAAATTGCATCTCGGAAGTTAATGAATCGTATGTCGATCGTTATTTTCCCAACGGTCATTTCACGTTACGAATAAAATAGCAAAATAAAATCCATATTGTTATGTCTCTCGCTTCATTGAACCAGCAAACGGACCCTCGTTACTTGAAATGTTCGCATGAACTAAGCTCAAAGCGCGTACAAGAAAGGAATAAGACACAGTCTCGATTTCAGCACCGATATTATGCACGATATCCAATCGATAACAGAATAAATTCATTCTGGGACCGCGATGTGGGTCGCACGACTCGCCAAAACAAATAAAAATGCAGCGATAGTCGACAGTGCATCGACCTTGCATCCTCGCTCCGAACGCGAAAAACACCAAGCGATATGCCCCCCTCCCACGGAATAATAAGGTCCGATATTCCCTGTCAACGATATCGAAAAATAAGAAAGTAAAACCCAAGATGAAACTAAAGACGACCGTTTCGATTCATTGCAAATCGGACCGTAAAACCGAGACGTAAAGTACGATTTCGCGATACGGACGCCAGGAAATAAAAGACGAAGGGAAAAAGATAAAGACGCATTCATAGTAGTCCGTTATCGGTGAGTCCACGAGTAAATATTTCGCATTTCGCGTTATCTGGAATTAATACAGCGGCCGTTTTGAAATGTTGAATTTAGAAGAGTTTTCGACCGATTGCCGGTTGTTGACCAGCTGTTGACCCATATTGTTTTATGATTCACGCAAGTCTAACTTGTGGGGATTAATACGAGCCTCTGTTTATCTTAATATGCAAATAATTGTAGAGAATTATTTGTTTTGTGAGATTGCTCTCTTATATTCGTTCCTACGCGTCTGCTAAGCTTTATTTTAGGACAATTTGCCCACATTAACAATTCGACCAGTTTCAGATTTTTCATATACCTAATTAAGTTTGAAATAGTTATCAGACAACTTGCAATTTAAATCATGAAACCTTGAAATTAAGTCGACTTCTTTATGTTGTTGCAGATTAAAACGCGCAGTCCTCGAAGGAACCAGTAATAGCACTACGAGACGAGCGTACACGGAAGATGAGTTGCAATCAGCTCTGCGGGATATCCAATCCGGCCGGCTGGGCACCCGCCGAGCCGCTGTCGTCTACGGTATCCCGCGCTCCACGCTCCGCAACAAGGTCAACAAGTTCGGGCTCATGTCCGATACCGGCCAGGAGTCCGACCCGGACAGCGAGCCCGATAAACCGGAGTCGCCCCCGTCCGTTATCCTCAAGATACCGACATTCCCGCCCCCTGACGAGAAGAGCCCCTCACCGGCAACGCCCGTCACAACGCCGGTCACGCCTATCACGCCGATCCTACCGCCGCAGCCGCCGCTCAATGCAACCTCGCTCTTACTTCCACCATCGGTCTACGCAGACGCACCCTCCAGTCAGCATCTCTTTACGTCGCTGAGTGACGTAATAGCGAAAAGTATCAGCCAAAAGTTCCAGCAACCTCTCGATAGACCGCCGCAGGCCTCGGACCTGCAATTCATGCGAGCGCCCGACAGGCACGTGTCTGTGATAAAAACTCCACCCGATAACCAGAGGAACTACGCGATGCCAAGTAATTCCAAGGCGACGCCCAACAACAATGGGCAGCCCGCGACCGGCGGAAAGGGTACGAGACCCAAACGAGGAAAGTACCGAAACTACGACAGAGACAGTTTGGTGGAGGCCGTGAAAGCGGTGCAGCGAGGCGAGATGTCGGTACACCGCGCCGGCTCCTACTACGGCGTACCTCACTCCACACTGGAGTACAAGGTGAAGGAGCGGCATCTCATGCGACCCAGAAAGAGGGAGCCGAAGCCGCAGCAGGACGTAAAACCGCAGCCACCGAAGCCTCCCCCGAAGCCCCCGACGAAGCCCTTCACGAACGGCCTCAACGGCCCCGAGAGCGGCGGCTACCCGGCCGGGTACCCGTTCTGGCCGGGTGCCGGGTTCGCGCCGCCACCGACGCCCGACCTGTACGCGTCGCACATGATGCGACGCCTGCGCGAGGAAGCCCCGCCGCCGGCCAACGGCTCGTTCCTCGAGGGCATCATCCGCTCGAGCCTCGAGCGGCCCGGCGCGGCGCTGCTGCAGCGACTGAGCGGCGCGCCCGCGTCCCCGCCGGGCGCGGGCGCGCTGCGGCGGCGCGGCGAGCCCGGCGACGAGCCGGCCGCGCGCCGCCCGCGCCTCGACTCGGACCACCAGCTGGCGGCCGACATGCGCGAGGCGGTGCAGCGGCTGCGCGCCGACAAGCTGCGGCCGCGCAACGGCACGCCCACGCCGCCGCCCGCGGCGTCGCCGGCGGGGGCGGGCGCGGGGGAGCGCGCCTAGCCTCCGCCGCCCGCTTGTGATACTGTGCAGTACATTCCGCGGCGCCGCTCCCCGCGCGCCCGCCGCCCCTCCCCGGGCTCGTGCATTTACGCGCCCCCGCGAGTAGTCCTCGGTTCCGCTTCCCCGAACGTTCACCGTGACACGATGTATCACCAAATATCACAATAGTTACCTAAAGTCACAACCAATTCAATATAACACAGCTTTACTAATGCAATATCACAATTAAATAGTGTTTAGACGCCCGTGATAAGTAGACCGTTCGCATTCTGTACTCCTTGGGGATTCAGGGTTATTCTGGATTTGTTTCGCCTCCTCGAATCGTAGTTATATTATTTTGCGCGACTACTCGACTACCCCACGACGAACACGTAGATGAACGACGTCTCGTTCGACGAATGTTTGTTTCATTTCCTCGGGTTAGAATAACGTCCGGACTCTTATAATTTCATGGTAACGCTGAATCCACTCCACCACCAGGTTGTCCAAAATTAATTTCCTGAATCCGGAAGCCTCACGTTTTGACCTTGTTTTAAGTAAAAGACAACCAAAAGTTAATGTTATGAAATCAACTATTTAAATATTTTTAAGTAAATAAAAAACAATGTAACAAATTAATTATAAAGCTAGCTATGAGTGTAAATGTTATCGATTTTTAAGTGAATAAACGCAGATTTTGTGCGGTGTTTTTATAATTAGATAGGTAATATATTGAATGAAATTATTAGCTATGGCGGGGTCGGTCACACCATCTCTTTCTGTCGCGTGGGCTAGATATGTGAGAGATAGGGACAGGCGTATTTCCGTGGCTTCACGAAGCCTAAATCGGACTTGTGCAATTATTATTTTGTAAAAAATAGTAATTTAATGTGTGTGTGTGCTGACACGTGGATTTCCATATTACTAAATGTGATATTTAGGTATTACGAGTGCGGTTTGCGTGACGTGGTGTTTACACCGACGTACATACATCTAGTGAACTTATATATTTTATGTACTATTATTGTATCTTAAGAAAATATATTCTTATTTTTCATGGTCCAAGTTTTAAATGTTTTATCGACTATACAAAAATATGGATAATCAATATTATATTCTCGTCAACTTTAAAAATTATTAGCCCAAAAAAAAATTCCTCAAAAAATATTGACATCTTCACATTTGTGACATTTTTTGGTGTTCAATCGAAGTATATTACGGAGGTACGAAGGTAAATAATGTATACGCTCTCACAGAATAAATTTAGGTAAAATATTTGGATATAAAAATTATCATACGATTACTTAGTAAGTTACGTGTAAATGTGCGCCTCATGAAAATTTAAGAAGTCTTTGTATTGTGTATGTAATTAAAATATACATATATTATATACAAGTTAAAGAAATAAATATTGTCGTACATTTTTCTTCGGAGACCACGAATGATGTGAAAATAGAAACACTATAGAGTCTGACTTCGACATTTCGACGTTAATATCATAATTTCAAGAGGACCCGAAAATTGTAATTTATTAAAAAAAAAATAATAAAAATGTTTATATAATCTGTAAGTATCGAAATTCTCATACATATCCAGAGCCGAGATGTCGAACACTTACTCTACGAAAATTAATAAGAAAAAAAAAACAAAAATTTTTATATTCGAAATTTAAACTAGTCGATAGCATGTTTTCACCTTCATTTCGTTTTCTCTGTGTATAATTTTTGATGTCTTTTTAGCGTTTAATCCTCAAAAATCTATAATAACTGTTATATGCATTTATATTGGTAAAAGACTTGTAAGGAGAATATAAATAAAAGACATAAGATTGTCGCGTCGGCGAGGGCCCAGCAGACCGCATTTCATGTTTCCAAATTCAAATTTTTTAAATAATCGAACAACTTTTTTTAATACGTACACAAATCTGTGTGTTATGGCTGACGTTTGTTGATAGCTTAAAAAAAGTTATTTTGTGTAAGTTTGTACAGAAATAATAGGATGGGACAATTTGCAAAGATAATTTAGATGTTAATAAAACATTCCGTTTAGAATGTTACTAGATTTTTTTTTTTTTAAATAATAATATAAATATTTTTCACATCGGGAACAAATCATTATGTTGTTTAATCTTATTTTGTAACGTTAGTTAATTTTTAAGTGGCTTTATTTTTAAAATAACCCTATATATGATTATAATATTATATTGAGATGTTAAACATGTCATTGTTTTGTGCGAAGTGTTTGGGGTTCGATTCCCGGTTTAAAAGAGAGTTGCGACTGATATGTAGTAGAAAAATGCCGAGTGGACGCGCTCGGTCGGTCTGTACAAATTGTATACGCCACTTTAACATTTTAATGTTATGAACAGTGATCTCCGCAAATATTCAGCTTTTCTACACGAGACAATTAACGAATACACGCCATTTTTAACTTGCAGAGGAATTTTTGTATAATTTAAATTAAAAAAAAATAAACAGATCATGCCTTTGCCTTCAGACTTTTTTTCCACTGGCAACTCAACTGGTCTTGAGTGTTGCCATAATAATAAATTAATCGCTTTTCGATGAGATCACTGGTTTATTAGTGAATCGTTTTTATTGTATATTGTTCAATCATTTTTTCCACATAGTTTTAAGAATTTTAGTTAATAACGTAGTGTAATTTTGAATTAATAGGTAGACGGTAGTAATTCTTTAATATTTTGTTAATTTTTTTTCGTATTTGTAATGAATTTCTTAAGGGTTAGGTTAAACTTGAACGGTCCTCGACTGCTCTAGGAACAAAAAGACAATGAAGGGAAATTGCATTTTTTTTTAAATAAAAAAAAAAACATTCTTTAGGATTCCGCGAGACGACGTGATCTAGAGTGCAATCTAATCTTAACACGCGTTTCTGAACGAAAGCGTCGCTCAATATCGCTTATGTTCGCTAATCAAGTGCGAATATCTTTATCATAACAATATAATAGAGACTGCACAATCCGTAATAATAAATAAATAGAAAAAACAAATACATAATAACTAATAAAATGCCTGTTGCTATCAGAATCTAAGAATCGCCTTATTTTTTTTCACATTTAACGGATTTTGTAGTCGAAATATTCATATGGTCGTTATATACCTTAAAAGACATTGCCAGCTCCTATTTCTAAGCATTCGTAAACACATGTTGTTCGTTTGTGTGACTGTATCTTTGTATATAACCGTTTTCCAACTGCAGGCAAAGTGACACGGCACGTGTAACACGCCGCGTAAACTGTGACACGGCGTGGCACCGTGTCCCTTGTGCCTCCGGTCGTAGAGCGGAGGATGATCTTAATGTAAGCTTCACCTAATTGTTTTCCTTCTATATCTATATGTATGTCTAGAAGATTAATTTTAAACGAAAAAAAAATAATTATTGTACTTTTTTAACAATAATTCCTTATTACATTAGAATTACGGAACGGACGGGAGATTTTGTTTTAAACAAAGCTAGAAGCAGTTCTCGGACGTGGATTGCCACGTTAAAAAATATGTACAACACAAAGCATTTAATTTTAGACATATTAAATATAATGTTATCTTTATTGAAAATGATAGTGTTATTCGAAATATTTTCATGGTGTATTTATTTGTGAAAGATTAACGCTTACGAAATTCACATCACATACTGGGGAACATTGCTTTTATGAATGTTGTCAGCGTAAAAATGAAATATTTTTTATTTGTGATCGGATAAGAAAATTATAATGATTTAGGTAATGGACCAATGTATAAGATAGACACTGTTATTTCCTAAATAATCAATTGAACAGCTCATGTTTTTTTTTTGATATTATATTAACTGAAAGGAGCTAACGAGATCAAATTATAATATTGTTATTTAATTATTGAGTACAAGTTTAATGGAATATTTTTTTTTCAATATACATTACTCGCCTCTTTAATTTTTTTTTTTTTTGTTATTTTGTTCCTTTAGTTTTTATTGATATTGTTTAGTTTACAGATTGATGGATTCGTTAATTTAAGCGACTCAATAATTATTTTTTTTATTATAGACGTATATTATTCACTTCCTCAGTAGTAAAGTGATGTTTTTACACTATTTCTACATTGACTCACACCTGTTGCGGAAAATTGAAAAAAAAAAAGTAAAGTTTGGCGGTAAAAGTGATTGGCACAACACTATTGTATTGAATCTAGTCAAATTTTTAGATGAGAAAAAAATAATTGGAAAGCTAAGCTTACGGCGATTCGACTGACATTTTTGTAAAAAAGATTTAACGTCCAAAAAACGTCGCTTGGCGACATAAAAAGTTGATTTGAAATTGTGGAATTGTACACGTGTATGTTTGTAACTGTTTCTTACGTATAACTAATATAATGTTACGTAGCATCATTTGAAGTGGAAATTTTTTTTTTTCATATTATGTAATGACCTTTTATCTATAAGATCTTTATATCTTACGTTATCTTAATGAAGTGGCTGATTAGGCAGGTGTAAGAATATGCAAGGGTATTTAAAACCTGTATACAATAAATTTCTTTCATTTGTTGAAATTTATTTTGTTTTATTTATCACATAATTTTTAGGTTAAGTTTTTAATATTCTATATAAAAAAAATATTATGTGTAATGCCCAATAAATTCTAAAAAAAAACAATGAATTTATCTTATTACTCTTTTTTTTTTAAAAGAAGGTCATATATTATTTTGCTTAACCTAAATTGAATACATATTATAAGTACTAGTCTTCTCAATACAATACTTAACAAGACTAATTTGTCAAACCAACAATCATCGCAGTTGATACAATTATTATACAGATAATCACATACTATAAAATTGAAAATGAAGTATACAGCAAATACTCTTTTACAATAAAAAAAAACCACAACATATTTACCAGGACACCAACAATTTATGTCATAAACTCGAAACCCAATTTAAAAAAAAAAAGAAAGAACTTCGACCCATTTAAAATCGACCATATGTTAATCTCGTTCAGGAACTTTACAAAAAAATGTCTTACAAAATTATATTTTTATCATGACCGAAAAATATTATTTGCAACCGCAAATTACACAGGTAAAATATTTTTTGGTTTAGCAGTTCCGTTTGTGAGAATTGTAAACAGTTTTTTCGTGCAGCCCGCAGGCCAATGCCACTTGGTCACAAGGCCGTTTAAAAAATAAACAATAAACAACATGGCCGCAAGTAAATTCGTTACACGCCATCGAAATGAGAAAAAATAACCAGTTTTCGAAGCGGTACAATTTTGTAAATATTTTCGTCGAGAGTGAAATTTCTTAAATCTTGTTTCCATATAAAGTTTTCTGGTACGTTGACTATTTACTTATGTAGTCGTAGTTCTTAATAAAGCAATCAGCGTTTATACATACTTATATACCGAAACTAATTTACCTATACCCTATTCCAATGGAAGTAGAAAAAAAAAAACAAACAAACCTTAGATTTACGTATTTCATACGATTTGCTAATAACTCAGCTATGTTGTGCACTCTTAAGGGTTTTTGATTAATATTTCTTTATTTATAATACAACACTATTACACTTAACCACTTATATCCACTTTAATTTTACTTCCAAAATTCCGAAATCCATAGTGAATATCATAGATTAATCAAGCTCTCGGCCAATGATATCGCGTCAATTTACTGTCAAATGTTGTTTATTTGGCTTTTTTCTTTGCTTTTTTTTTGATTATTTTGTTGGATTAGATTATACTACATTATTTTTTTAACCAATTCAAAAAATATATATTATGCACATCTTTAGTCTTGATAAATTAAATAAACAATTATATGCATAAGTAACATTAATAATTATTTTAAATTAATCTAGCTAATAAATATTCAAATTTTCGTTTGTAACTTATATCAGTTATGTTATGGAAAATTAAATGCCGATTTGAATATGAAATTAAGAATTATTTTCTACATAACTCAACACTGGTTCATTTTAAATTCAGACCCGCCTCGTATACATTAAAAATATAATGTACCTTCGCAAATAAAAAAAAATGTGGCACGCCTCAAAAAGTAAAAAGACGCAGGCGGCGATCGAGTCCGAAATACCGAGGGCCGAATCGTCGTCAGCGACCATGACCTTACTTAAACCTTACTTGATAGTGTGCATGAAGTGTATCGGTGTAATTCGGGTACTTTGACTCTCGAAGTCTTGATTTTATCTGTGTTGCCACAGTAAAAATGATTTTTTATATTCGCAAGGTAGTAAAAAGTTTAATTCTCTAAGAAGTCACAACAATTATCTTTGTTAAGTTGAATTGGTTTGCTAGCTAGTTAAAACTTTAAGTTCAATAAATCAATGTGCAGCTATGTCAATCAATCCAGAATTAATTATAAATGAGTAACATTAATAATTAATTTATAGATTGATTAATAGTCTCTTCTGCTATTGTGCTCTATGAATCCTGCCCACTGCTCTGACGCGCGCTTGTATGTGCTTCTGTTAATATTGATATGAGTATTTTTGGGGGGTTAAGAGTATTTTGAATTTTCTTTATTAGACCTTTATTGAGTACTTCATGTACTAGTTCAACTAGTAGCTTAAAAGCTGGAGAAATCAAGGCGATGGCTTCAAATTTCAGGACATACTTATATAATATATAATAAATATATAATAATAATACATCATTTTATAATAAAGCTATTACACACACTCCAGGATAAGAAACTAAAGGTACAGTCTGTATATGTCATACTGCTGGGATGAGACCTTTGCTACTCTTTGCCTCAAATCCGATTTGTGGATACTGGGTGCACATTTCACTGATGACTCCTGAATGAATAACACGAAGTGAATCCTAAATTAAGCAAATGAATATTCAGTGGGGATTACGTTTTATAACCACTGGGTCACCTTAGGTTGGACAATAAGAATTTACAAATATTGTCTTAACTAGGTGGAAATTTTTCCTAAAAACTCGCTCAGTATATCTATCTGTACGCATAAAAGATAAGTCATATTTTATAATGCCCAACTGAAAATAACTACTAAACCAATGTACTTACATTAAACTTATACCAGAAGATGCAGATCGTTTCGGAGATGGTTTGTGATTAAAATATTATTATAAAAGTATCTGCACGTCGCAGACCACCCGATTAAAGTTAGACTATTGACGTGACGAGCGCGACTTTCATGTTCTTGCAAATAATATAATCAAACACATTTAAATATCTTATAACGCTTTAAACAGTACGTATACGAGTCTTCGTAATAAAATATTTTAATCTTTTATCTTTAATTCGGTTACTTGTAAGTTTATGTACATATATTTAAGGATGTTTGTGTGAGTCAGTGGACGTTGCACTCAACGATACTGACCTTGGTCACGCAGCTGTGCCAACGTTGGGCGTTGGCCGGAATTCGTCCAAAAATGCACTAAAATGTATATAATTTAGTGTGTCCTTAACATTTTGAAACTTGAAGTAAAGTTATTAAAATCATAACATTTTATTATCACTTATTTACTTTTATAGGATATTTAATGAATACTGAAATGATTTCCTTTGTGTTTATCATAGCGAGTCGTTATTATTATTATTTATTTAATTTATGTTAGGAATACAGTCGGGTATATGGACCAGATAGCCGATGATAAGTGACAACGTACCTTTCTATCCCTTAGAGTGACCCATCAAGTATCAAAATCAAAAACAAATCCTTTTTTTAGGTAGGTTAATAAAAACATTTTTGAATCGTCACGTTGTCGTATTGAATTAAATATAAGGCTATAACCGGTTCGGAATGTAGATCCTACCGAAAAAAATGCAATTAAATTGTAATTTATCCTACATCAAAATCAACGAGTAGATACTAACAGCTCCAATCCGCTTTATATACATACATATATTAAAGCCTTTTATCAAATAATAAGCCTATCAAAACTTTAATAAATTATATCGATGTTTTTTTTTAACATAAGATTTTAATGAACCAAGTAAAAATACCCAATATGAGCCAATCCTCACATTATCAAGTCATTGCTAACAATGTGATTATATATTCCTTAGGGGCCAGGGCTGGAACACGTGTATCAAAACCTGAGATGGCCGGCTCAAACCTGGCAAGAATTTTCATGTGCATAGTTTTTGTTTATAATTAATCTCGTGCTCGATGAAGGAAATTATCATGCAGAAAACTGGAGACATGCAGTCTTCGCCAACCAGTCAGGATGCCTTCACCAACCCGCATTCTTGCAGCGTGGTGGAATAAATTTGATATTAAAACCGTTTCTCCAACCCTTATTCATTAATGTGTTTTTCGAATGAGATTAAATCATTATCGATAAAACTTTGTCATAAGATATCCCATCCTTGGTTGAAGGTGTTGCATTTTTCAGAAATGCTATCATTCTGATTTAAAGATTAAAACTGACCGCAGATTGGGCAACACTGCTTGCTACAAATTGAACTCCCATTGCATATAATTGAGATCTGAACTACCGGGGGAAGGAACTAGTGAATCTATAATTTGGTTTCCGTTTAATATCTATAAGGTAGCCGCAAAATGGAGTTATAGATGGCAATGCGGTTACAATTATTATGCCCAAGGTTCGTTGAATTCCTACTCTGTCATAAGGCACTGCCTTCATCTTTGAGTGGATTTAGCAGGCGTTTATCGTATCATATAATCAGATTTGCGGTTTGAAATATTGTCATCAATATAATTAAATTTTACGCGCAATTGGAGGGAACATAGGATATTGAGCCGAGATGGCACAGTGATGATCCCGCCCTCGGTCGATCCTGTGGCGTGCAACGGGAACACGAGATAAACAGAAACTATGCAAAAATCTCTTACGCAGATTTGAACAAACTTCCTCCGCTCCCTCCGTCCCGTTAACGTAACGGACTCCCCCAAGTCCGCCACTGGAGGCCGGGAGCCAAGGACTGGCGTCCTGCGGCGGATAGGATGACTGGCTCCGCCGCTGACTACCGGTGTACGACCACACCTCCGACGCTCATAACGAGCCCCCTCCCTTCTTGCCAACGAGGCCGCTCACACAGTCCACCCCGCTGGTCGGAGAAGTACCAGGAGCGACCTCGCGGCATCCCTCCACGTCAGTCTTAGCCGTGGCCGACGAGCAAGCTCAAGCCGGCCCCGTTGCCCAGGGTGCGCCACGAGGAGGCGACTGACATGCACCCCAGGCTGATCACCACCTTGGATCAACAAAACTGGGTTAATATGGACTTAATTCAATCAGAAGCAGAAATCGAGTTTATTTTTAAATATAATGTGAATTTTTTAAATACAATTCTAACGTACTATACGTATTTACGTACCTATAGGTATAAAAATAGCTTAAAACAATTACTGTTAAATGTCACGGAAGTCACGCGATGCCTCGCTCTTTTGTCAGTTCGTGTATTTTTTGTAAACTTTAAATAGATTTGAAGTAATAAGTAATGATTTAATTAAAATCAAAAACAAAATGTACTTCAAATGTGTATTTCTCATTAATATTACAAGATTACATTTAACGTACAAGTATCAACGTCTCGCACGTTTCTAATAAGAAATTCAACAACAACAGTCATATCTTCCTACTAATATAATAATAAATAAATGTTTTAAAAAAAAAATAAAATGACGTCAGTGGAGCACAGATTTACAGTAGTCCAGATACGGCATGTTCTTTACTTGATATGGAAACCGAGCATGTCAACTTTTATACCGACAATAACGTCACCCCAGACATACTTGAACGACATAAAATGGTTTTAAAATTAATAACAGCGATTTGAGCAACGGAATTACGTACCGATAAAAAAAAACAGTCAGTTTAGGCCACGTCTTTCAAGAAGGACGACGAGCTCCAACCAAACTCCAGCGAATATCTGCAGATGTTTAGTAACTGTAAATCGCCACATCTAACTAAAGCCAAAAAAAGAAAAAAGGCATAACCGTGGACGTAGTGTAATTAAAAAAAAAAATTACAAGGGAACAATTACACGGACACAAACCAAAGTCGTCAATTTCGCACAAACACGGTTTTTGGCATCTAGTGGTCATAATGATGAATAAAATCAAGAAACGCTAGAACGGTAATTTTGAGAAATGAGGCTTACTGTCTTAACTTTAAGGCTCTTTTTCCAAAAGTAACATTATGGCGCTTTCGTCACTTCTTCCCTTGACTGAAGATTTATATATCTTGCATCGAATTCAGTGAATTTGCATCAGGAAGTGGGTACACTCCCGTGCCTCGGAAAGCACATTGATCCTGTGCCTGAATTATTGTAGCGTGTCCGATTTGCCGTTCCATTATATTATGGTAGTCAGAGAAGAAAGACTTTAACAGCGCATCTAGAAAGCATATGTCTAATTAACATCTGTCACGTCATGTTTAAACCAGCAGCAGCAATAAACTTCAAGCTTTGAAAATTTGGCACGTCGCTTCCAACAGCACCGGTGTGCTATAAGCTCCAAGCTATGAAAAAACGAGATGAGGCTTGATCGAACCAGTGGGAAATTAAAAGGTTGTTTTTTTTATATTGGTGGCAACCGAGCAGGAGGCTGTGATGGAAAGTGAACACCACAGCACAGGCACAAATGCAACACCTGAAGAACGGTCTTTAAGAAATGAGTATCTTATTGAAGGTGCCCAAGTTAAATCGGTTCGCAGAAACCATGGTTGTTACTTTACTTTACTAGTTCATCACGTTTGTTTTGTGTAGGTATGAAATTCTTGTATTTTCTCTAAAAGTAATGATTTTTATTTAATTATCATAATGTTAGACCCCATGCTACAATATAAGATTAAAACTAAAAGAATAAAAATATATTAGACAAAGTTTTTTTTATTATTTGAAATATGGAATGAACTTTACACCCGACTAGGTTCCGCCTGCGGCTTCAACCGCGTATCTGTTGAGAAGTTGAGTCGTGAAAGCACTGAAACACCAAACGAACAAATAAACAAAGTCACTAATAATATTAACCGTGATAGTTACACTTGAATTTTTCACAGATGATGTATTTCTGTTGCCGCTATAACAACAGATACTACCTAAAACCAGAATGAAATTAATATTTAGGGAATCCCATACAAAATACATGATTTTTTGACGTTTATGATAATGGTAGGTACGGAACTCTTCGTGCGCGAGTCCTGCGCGCACTTGGCCGGCTTATATTTATTTATAACTAATTTTCCCCGCGGCTTTGCCCAAATGTTAACGATAGTCGTAAGTTTTTGATATAAAAAAGTGGTCTAAGTCCTTCCTTAGGGTTCAAGCTTGCCTCAGAACAAACTTCATCAAATTTGGTTCAGTGATTTAGCCGTAAAAGCGTAACAGACAGACAGAGTTACTTTCGCATTTATAGTATTGTTATAGGTAAGACGACAGGCATGTGAGACATTGTATGAAAATTTCTTTCAAACCGTGTTTTCATTGCACAAAAAATAACCGATCGAGATAAACCTATATCGAAGTATCAATAAGTTTAATTAGGATTTATTAATTTTTTTATCGTATAGGCTGTTCTCTACATTTTGAGAATGGATGTGGATGAATATAGAGGTAGGGGACGACCAAAGAAACGATTAATGGATTGTGTGAAAGACGATATGGTTAGGAATGTTACTTGTGAGATGACGCCCGACAGAGAAGTATGGAAGACTCTTCTTGCTGACTTTGACATGCTGCGCCGACCCCAAGTTGAATGATATGCTGTTCTCTACACGTGACAACCGAAAAGTGTCATAGTTGAGGTGAATATCGAAAAAAAATACATTACAGTACGACTTACATTTCGAAGATCATGTCTGATAACTAGTTGATGCCTAACCCTTCGTTACCTATATATAAATATATTTTTAACATATTAGAAATACTTACTGTTGCAACACAATATCTTTTCAATGATATGGTACAAGAGCTATCTGTGAGCTTCTGACCATTAAATAACATATATCATTTGTTTCGTATCTTTTAAGAATCGTTATAATTCTAGAGATAATCTGGTTCAATTATTTCATTATACAAAAATAACTAACAAGTAGGACTCCGATGTTTTAGAAAATATTTAGACACTAATATATTGATTTTTTGTGTTAAGTATTCATTATTATAGAGGGGAATACAAACTTATATTATTTAAAAGATACCACGTCATGGATGTGTGCAATAAAATGCTAAATGTCGTAAACAAAATGCCTGTGACTATAGACAAGGGTTTCTTTAATATTTTAATATTATTATATAAAATTAAGTCGCAATAAATATATTATAGATTTTGTTTCATTGGAATTATTTAAATAAATTTATTTAATTAGAATATTGGTGATATAGCGGACGGATTTTTGAACGAATCAGTAAGTCGCCCGCGCCGCATGCGGCAACTTCCCGTTATCTGTTTTAATTGATAGTTGTTAGTTACGTAATTGTTTATTAATTGTAAAATCATTGTTCACATACAGTAAAGTGCATTTTCTTAAGACTGTTATCATTATATACACACCCGCTATAATTGGCGCCCAACGTGGTACTACTTACGATACTAAATTTCTCTTAAAATGTAATCTATATAAATACTGGCGTACACTTAGCAAGTATGAAATAAATAGAATTAAAACCCTTTTACACTCAAGAATAATGTAACTTTCTATGTCAATATTTTTTTTTTAAATTGATTTATTTCTTCCGAATATTATTTACATACAAACAAACAAATTTTACCTTTTTATAATAATAGTATACAATATCTATTTTATTTAGTTTTTTAAAACAAGATTCCAATTTTCATTAGCTTCATTGTTATTTTTATTTAAAGAATAAAATCAAAGAAAAAAAGTTATCGTTCGAAATTTAAATTTTCTTTTTATTAAAATATTTTATTAAATTTCAGCATCAGTCCGTCTGTAACAACCTTAATTCAAAACAAGGGTCGAGGGGAGTTGGTTACGGCAAAAAATATTATTCCTAACAAAAGAAAATTGCAGTACCTAATTTACGTGATGTTTCGTTTTCTTAAAACAATGTTTTGTTTTAGTATAACAAAAAACAACGGGGTTGTTCTCGATTACGCCTTTTTATCATCAACTTTTGTTAGTTTTTAGTTTACATTTTAGGTACACTATTGTTCCTTTAACTTAGGAGTAGAAATTCTTAATTTTAAAAAAAAGCGCTTCCAGGCTTTTTCTTAACTAATGAACAGACAAATACACGCTAGGTCTTTCGACTTCACGCACGTGTAATCTACTTTTTAACTACTTTTCAAGTTAATTTCATTTTATTTGATATATGTAGATATACATTCCTATCGTCAGTGGAAGAAAATCTAAAGCGCCAAAAGGGTATTTTCGGAAAATGAGATTTAAAGTGAAAACTTGCTAAGCCATTTTTTTAATTTAAAATACTGCGATTGGCAAATGAATCACCTGATGATTATTCCTCACAATGATCGATAGCCATTGGAATTAAGCAACCCCGACATACCCAAAGCGCCTCCAACGTTGGGAACTAAGATTTCCCCTGGTGCCTGTAGTTACACTCACTTTTCAAACCAGAAAAACACAATACAAAGTATTGTTTGGCGGTAGACTGTATAAGTGGTACCCTAAGTGGCGTAGCTATGGTAGGGCCAGTTGATACAGTGCACCAGGGCCCCGGAACTCAGGGGGCCCTCTAACCTAAGCTTTACAAAGCGAGTCAGCCAACTTGGCAGCTCCTGAAGCTAGTTAACCTCGACCTTGCTCACAAGATTTTCTTATATATCATTTTGATGGACAATATAAGTTAAAGAGGGGATGAGGGTCCAATTATTTTCCTATGCACCGGGGCCCTTGCCCACCTCGCTACGCCACTGGGTATCCAGACAAGGTAAAAATATATCACGATCCATCTGTTTATCTGCCTTTTGACCTTGACTGCTAAACGTCAACCTCCCTTTATTGCAGCCACTGCGACCAATTCTCTGCCTTCTGAATCCTACTGTTCAGCATTGCATCTTTTTCAGGACTTTTTTTATCTTTCGAATGATGAGGCCTGGTTCATAATCAGCTATTTCATTGAATTAGATGTCTCCCCAACGCCGTAAACAATATGAGTTAAAAACATTTTACAAGCTTTTATTTATGCCAAACCTGTTTGTATGTAATAATCTTGCAGTGTTCTTGGTGCAAAAGTATGAGTGGTCTTCTATATAAACAATGGAGTTTTAATTATGCTTCTGTAACCAATGATAATAATATACAGTTATTTTTTACTTGGCCTATTAAAAAACGAAATTCTGCCACATGTGTATTCCACCAACCCGTATTGGAGCAGCGTGGTGGAATATGCTCCATACCTTCTCCTCAACGGGAGAGGAGGCCTTAGCCCAGCAATGGGAAATTTACAGGCTGATTATGTTTATGTTATGTATTAAAAAAATTAAGGCAATTGTCAAAATTCATTGAAAATTAGGCATGTTACTTATACAAGATTATATTAAAGATAAAAAATCGTGGACTTAGTATTTATTTCTAGGCAGTTTCATGTACGATTACATTTTCAGTTAAAGTGGGTACTTTGACATACTCTGTAGTTAAAGAGGTGAAAAAGATAACCAGTTATTGAGTTTTATTTCTTAGTTACTAGTAATCCGACAGTCGGATGATTAATTTATTTTTTGTTCAACCGATTATCGCATGTCAAGCATATGTAGGTATCCTATTGAAGTGTCCAGTCGTCTGATAATGGAATGAATAAAAAAGTAATCGTTCAATTAGTCGTCCACTAGTCATTTAATGATGGATAATGATGATGTAATTGCCATTGATGCCAACGAGTGGTCCAAACAAAATTACGGTAGTTCGTTGAAAGGACAATCGAAATAAATGTTTGCCTCGGAGAGCACTACAACTATAGATCCAGTTCCGTTTTTTCTGCTGTCGCGTCGGATAAGGGCAATGCGCACCTTTGTTTGCGCTTTCTTATACATTTTGTACCGTTGTCCTAATATTACCTTATATTTCCTTCTCTCCCCAAATATTGGACATGACTTTCAACTTCAATTTGAAATCTAATAGCTTGGCCGAGCCGAGACGTTAAGTCCGGGACTGTGTAAACCCGCACTTCGCAGCTATATGAGTTAATCAACTCATATACCAGCGGAATAGCGATAGCGAACCGTCGCGTTTAAGCTTCATCTCGATAATGTCAAAGGTAGCGGCCTCTCTTGTCCTTAACAAATTTAAATCATTCAAATTGAGTGTACCTACATCTTTTTTGTCGTTGCTAGATGGTGCGCCATCTAGTACAATAATAACAAAAGCTTCTATATAAAGGTTAATCAACGATACAATAGATGACGCTGTTGTACTGGCAATTTTACTGAATATTAAAAAACTAGTAAAAAAAAGAAAATTAACTTTTGATTACTTTTCTGTATTATATTAAATATTTTCATCTGAAACTACTTCATTTTTAAATTACATGTGTGATTCTATTTATTGCGTTGTTAAATACTATTATCTCAGTTTAAAAAAAGTACAACAAAGAAACGTTAGCAATGGAACAAGGATTCATCAAGGCAAATAGCTCTAATTTGCCGAGAATCGATTTGTTGATGCTGTGCGGATTTTTTGCATAAATAATGACTTCTGCTCCGCTGAATTCCGAAATGTTAAAACTTCTATGTAAGTATTATGTGTAATAATAAGCATTAAAACACAGTGTAGTCGTCAAACTTCCATAAAGTACATACTTATATTATTTCTATTGTGAGGGTTCGTGTTTAAGGTTATGTTATGAAAATACCACTTAAATATATTTTTATTTATTTTAGATCGTCTCGACCATGCATCTCTTTTCTTGGTTATATGCTGTCACAGTAGTGGTAAATGAAGAAGAGGAAGCTGTTATTTACGTACAATGTAACGATTGTGTCGCTTCTAAAGGAGGCTGCAAACATGCTATAGCATTCCTCATGTGGATCCACCGGAGGGGTGAACAGCCATCCTGCACAGCCGTAGTGTGTTACTGGAAGAAATCAAAACTGTCCAGGGTTGTAACTAGCCTGAAGTACATGACAGCAAAGGACTTGTCAAATGGTGCACCTAGCTTACTATCAAATAGTAAAGTTCTTGACAAGTTTTTGGACATTGGCAGAAAAAAAAATATTGATAACTGTGAGTTATTAAAATATCAACCTAACTATATTTGTAATAATGCTCAAAGTTTATCCATGCACCAGCTTATGCTTAAATATAAGGAACAATCCTACGAGACATTCTTAGAAAAGATTGTACTGTCTAATCAAACTGTTGCTCAAATAGAGGAAGAGACCAGAGAACAGCACCAAAACAGCCTTTGGTTTGAATTGAGATATGGTTGAATCACAGCATCAAAAGCATTTGAATTCAGTTGGTGTAAAAAGAATGACGGAAGTCTAATAGCATTAATAATGGGAGGTAGTATATCAGACACACCAGCCATGAAACGTGGTAGACTACTAGAGAGTGAAGTGCGAAAAACTGTCAGCATTAAACTTGGCATAAAAATTATAAAGTGTGGACTCATGCTGTCTCAAGAGTACCCAATGATAGCAGGATCATCGGATGGGATCTGTGAGGATGCTGTCATTGAGATCAAGTGCCCCACAAGTGTGAAGACATAAAAATTATGTCAACAATAGCAAGCCAACTGAAAAATGTAATGCACAGATATAGATGCAAATGTATTCGACAGGGCTACAGAAGGGTTACATTTGTATAGCTGATAGTAACTTCAGCATAAATAAAAATGCGGAAATTATAAGTGTGATGTTTGATGACACACATATGTCTGATTTCCTTAAACTTTTAGCGGGTCTGTGGAACGAAAAAATATATCCAATATTGTACCGAAGTATATTGTAATCTTTATTAAAAATAAAATGCACAAATGATAATTTTTGTAGTTTTATTTAACTAGAGAGTCTTGCAAATTTATAAAAGCACATTACAACATCATCAAGTACTTTTACAAAATTTGTGTTTATATATGCATGGGGATTTAACATATTAAATTCTCTTAAACATCTAATTAACCTCTCAATATGAATCCTTAAACTAACTATCTGCTTTGTTTCCTTTACTTCACTTTTAGATAAATTGGCTCCAGTGACAACACTTGGGGGCCGTACAAGTTGTACTCTCTTCTTACGTAAGTATTATTCTAAGTACATTTTATCAAATCTTTGTTTAATTTGACAATAAAGGGTCGCATGTATACTTTTAAAAAATATTTTGCTTGCATATCTAGTGGTCATGGCAAAATCATCAGCAAGCTCTCTAAATGGATTATTTAATCAAAAAAGCTGTAAATTGTTATTAGGGATTTTTGTTTGTTCTTCAATTAAATCTAATAAATAACAACAGCTTTTAGGAACACCTAAGTAAGACCTTGGGTTTTTCATTATCTTAAATATTGTATATTTGAGAATGTTTAATCTTTCTTTTTTTGTCTCCTCAATTAATTCACTGCAGTCTGATGTTGATTTTATTATAAGAGATTGTATTGATGGTGATGTTTCTCGCTGACTCACAGATGGTGCATATGAAATATCACTGTCAGATTGATATTCTATACACATTTTTTTCTTGATAACATGCTTGACACCACTGCTTGATATCACTGGTTTACCACAGCTTTCAATTTTAAATGGAGATGTAGCAATTAAGCAGGAATAGGGTTTCAAGGGTGATGTTAACTGGCTTACTAGCTTAATTTTGGTCTGGACAGCTTTGCTTCTAAATTTTATGTGTTATATGTACTTGTACAGATTCATCAACTGATTTTGGATAGGTAGTAAGCCCTTCTTGATTTTCTTCAATTGTGTGCAAAACTAAAATATAAAAATAATTACTTAAAAAAATATATATAAACCAGTGCCTTATGTTTGTATAATTCTACAAAAAATTTGTAACTAACTTTGTTATAATAAGATGTTGTATGTTCTCTGTTATTGATAAAAGTAATAGGCAAATTCAATCAATATACACTTTAACCCAATAAAACCGAAAATTATTCGCTGGCATTATAGTGTTGGTGAGTACCTGAACTTTCTGATAAAATGCTTGCAGGTTCTAAATGTTTTGTAGGTGTACTTTTCTCTGCAAAATCTTTTTCACTTTCTTCAATTAGTATCCTTCTTTGTTTCTTAAGAACATAGGGTCGCTCTGTAGTATTAGAAGTTCGTTTTCTTCTGTCCGATTGGCATTCAAATCTTGTGAGCATACACCCTGATGCTTCATGCGCATTTGCGAAACTGAACCCATCACAAGATACTGAATATAATTTTCAATATCGTTTGGTAACTGAAACAAGAATAAAAGTTTTAATAAAAGTTCTAATATACATAGAGTATTGCAGTAGTAATAAAGGAATGGAACATAACCTGAAACGTGATCGCCAATATTATTGAAAATTTTCTCTAATGATCTCAAGTTTACTTAATTATTATATAGTAAATAAGAGAAATACTTACGTCGAATACTTCGCAGAAATAAAGTACAGAATTTGAAGATATAGTTGTTGGGTCTCGTCGTGCAAGATTTAGCCACATATTTCTAACTTTTTTCTTCAAAGGAACATTAATAAATAACTTCTTCGGAGTTTTTATAGATGTATTGTTACATTGAGGAACCGCACACCATCGATACACATCAGAATTCATAATTTTCGTATGAAATAAATTAAATTACGGATCTAAATAAACATTTAACATGCGAACTGTCAAATGTTTACGAAAGCGTGACGTCATAGACCGACGCCATTAGTATTCTAGCGTTTTTGTACAATTTTTTTTTAAAAGATATTTTTTTCCTAATAAACTTAATTTTTTTGCAGAATTAAGATTTATTTTATTTAAAGTAATACCGTAATAACATGGTAGTATAGTTTTTCAAAATCTGTCATCATGCATATTATCTGCCCCTTACCACTTTTATAGGTTTGCAATAAATTTAAAATTATCTTTTTTTACAGTTTTAACAAAAATAGTGAATACAAAAAGTTAGAATAAAAACTTTAAAAATTATAATATAAGCTAATTAAACATTAAACTTTACTAAAACTAACTTTATAAAGTACGTGGAACTTTTCATTCTATTTAACAGTTTACAGCTAAAAGATTTAGCTGTATTTGTGTGCTTTATATTTTAAATTTTTTAGTACATTTGAATATTTTTTGTTGTTAACGTCATTATAAAAACTGGGTAATTATTTTTCAGAGTATAACAACACCACATTTAGTACCGTACGAATTGTCGGATTCTACACGACGCACGACCGCTTTTAACGTCCGCGATAAGTTAACAAAACTCGTTGAAAATGCATACATCAAAATGGTAGAATCTCTGCAAATGTTTTTATTTCTTTTCAAATCCAAGTACAGACGAAAATGGTCCTGGTTCTCTCCGTTCCTATGTTCAGTGCTCATAGTGTTATTGTTTTGTCACGGAGTTCTAGCTAAGTGTAGTGATCATAACTGCTTAAATGGTGTGTGTAAAAATGATACTTGCGTGTGCTACGAGGGCTGGCAAGGTCCCCAGTGCCAGCACTGCGGCGGGAAAATAAAGTAAGTGCATCTTTTGTGATTTTTACTTACGAATTCTCATTGCTAGTTCAGTGACCTAATTGTCAGACGGCATGTCATCGAGGTAGATTTCGCGAAAACATCGAAGCAGGATTATCCAATTATCTTCTTTGGCTTCTTTATTTCATCCTGACATTCTGCTTGAAGGTCGCATCTATCTATAAAACTATTACGATCATTTGTCAACGAAATATACGTATACTTTTATATGTTCTCTAAGTAACATTGGAAGACCACAATTCAATACACAGTCAACCTAGAGTGTACATAACACACTGATTATACGATACATTTTTATGAGTAAATAAAAAGATAAAGAAAATGTTATCAAGTAGAGGTGATAAATTTTTATTTAAGTTTTATAGAGTCATTGTTTATATATCCTCTGTGTTTTGTAAATTTACAGATTATAAAAATGTTTCGTACGTTTGTGACAGTAATACTAGCTCTTATAATACCTCTTTGTCCTAATTTATCTTTTAACTAATGCTTAAACTATATATATTTTAATTTGAAACTCAATTAATAAACATCATAACAGGTTGTACTATTCGGAGGCTGTTTTATAGTTAAACTCCCCACAACATTGATATATGCTGGCTATCAAAGTTTATGAATTTAAGTATTTCAAAATATAAAGAGGAAAGTCATATAGATTCTTTCTTAATAGGTATTTTATATGATATTTGAACACATATATAGAATTATAATATTAACATAATAAATATAATTAATAAGTTGATTAAGTATATTATTGTATATATCCTAGAATGAAAAAAAATATTGTATATAATATTATTAGATAATTTGATTGAAAACTATTTAAAGAATACATAAAAATGTAACCAAAATTAAAAACTTTAAAGTACTGGAACTAACATAATACAGAATATTAATTTCATTATTGCATACTATATAGCCCATCTTACACTTAACATTACACAAGTTTCATTTATGTCAACTATTAATGAACTATATAAAAATCATCATCATCATCCTCCTGCCCTTATCCCAATTTTATTTGGGATTGGCACAGCATGTCTTCTTCTTCCATACTTCTCTGTCTGACTTCAACTCACAAGTAACATTCTTTCCAGCCACACTGTTTTTCACACAATCCATCTATCATTTCTTTGGTCATCCCCTTCCTCTATATCCACCCACATCCATGCTCAAGACCTTCCTCACAACATGGTCCTCATTTCTCCGTCAAAATAAAATCAAATCAAATCTAACACAGTTGGTCAGTTGCAATGGACATCGTCGTAATAAATGTGCCAAACCTTAATATGCACCAAAAATGTAGCACTGTTGGTTGACATTCAAGGTCAACAGTTGTCAAGAAGTATAACCCTATTTATGTTCTTGTAATTAATATATATATATATACATATATATTGATTATGGTGCATTAACAAATGCAATTGAAATTATGATATATTGAAATACAATATATGTCTGATAAAATGTTTCTATTTCTGAACAGGGCTGTTGTTGTTGCGTATTAATGGTTCGTGATTTCAGGATAACATCTTTTTGTAAACACAATGATCGTTGACAATATAATAAAATGATTCATTGTCAAACTGATATTGTATAGATACAGTTGTTATATTTATGTCTAAATTAACATATTGTATTGTAACTTTATTGTGATTCAATTTAATGTTTAATATAATGATTTAGTATATAATAGGATTAATATATGACTCTTTGTAGTGGGCATTTTTTATTCTTTTCACTGGATCGGACAATGTTCTTAAACATACTCGTTAGTTAGAAGGCTAATAAAAGAAAAACTTTAATGATACGCTAATGCCGTTCCTCATTACATATTATTCGATACAACAGGATATAATAGTATTTCATTAACATGACTGATGTTTAATCGGTGGAAATGTAACTACTGATATTCTTGTCAGTTATTTTTTGATTTTGTCCTTCCATAACTGACATTAACCTAATATGGGAGGCAGAGGTCACTATAATGACTGTAGTTACACCGGCTCGTACATGTCATCACTGATTGGTGGAAATAAATAAATAGTGTTTCAATCACCAATAGTTTTTGATGATTATGTTTTTATTCATCAGATTAACCGAACCAACGGGAATAATAACCGACGGTCCGGGAAACTACAGCGTCAGTACACAATGTTCGTGGCTGATTGTACCGCCGCGGCTCGGGCCCAACCCTCCCGCGCTGCGTGTACGACTCGAAAGCTTCGCCACGGAATGTGGATGGGACCATTTGTACGTGTACGACGGTGACAGCGTACGAGCGGAGCGTTTGTTGGCCGTTTTTAGGTACGTATATATTCTGCGATTACATTTTTTGCGACTACATTTAAAATGTACGCTTCAATGTTTATGCATTTGTATAAATACATATGACTATATACAAATATGAGTTACTAAATTGCTACATTTCATATCTACTGTTTTATGATTCATCATTTTATAACGCTTTGACTTTCTAAATGTACGACTCAATATACTTTGCAAATTAATATTGTATATAGATACAAACTGCTTGCATATGAAAAAAAAAATTACAAACATAGCCGTCGGCAGAAGCTGTTTACCATTATACCTTCGCATATTGGTTTAGTAGCTTTTTTTTTCAGTTTAGGAACAAAAAAAATTGTCTGTGTCCTCATTTAGTAATATAGCTTTATAGGTATAAATATTACATATTCTATAGTACACCAGAAGGTCTGCAGTCAATAAAATAATACAATATTAAAATTTATTTAGATTATCTTTACCCTAAATATTAGTTCGTGATGTTGCGAGGCAATACAAAAATGCTGCCATATCAAAAATAACTTAAATAAAAAACAATATAAAAGTAACAACAAAGACAATTTAAATATATTTCATTAATAATGTTTTTTTTTTTTATTAATTTCAGTGGTGTGCTAGATAATAAGGATTCCGGCTGGACTCGTCAAGTGATAGCTCGTTCTGGGAGCGTACTTTTACATTTCTTTTCGGACGACGCGTACGCGATGGAGGGCTTCAATGTAACGTACGCGGCGTACTCTTGCCCTTCGAACGATCACCGTACGAATTGTTCTAGTAAGTAATTCTTGCTTTGTATGTGTGCTTTACGATTTATATTATTATTACCCGTCCCGGCTTCGTACGGGTACAAATACAACTTTTAGATACAAACATAAAAAAGAAAAAATATATATTAATAAGTTCTCGGCTTTTCTCTATTATAATATGCATATGCTACACATAAAAACCTTCCTCTTGAATGACTCTGTCTGTTGATGAAATCCATTGCGTAGTTTAAAAGATCTAAGCGTAAAGCGGGAAGGGCCTTTGTTTGTACTATGTAGAGAAATAATTTAATATTTAGTGTCAAATGATGGGCCTTATAACCCGCTTTAATAGTCACCTGTAGTAGGGTACCATCTAATCAGTTGTCATCAAACGACAATACCCATAAAGGAGTAAAGGTAAACAAACCTTTGATTTACATATTCAATGAGTTTTGCTAATAGCTCAGCTATATAAACAGTTCTTTAACATTATATCTTCATTTACAATACAACAATATTCCACTCAAATACTAAATGTACTTTAGTTTTACTTACAAAGTTCAGATAAAAACTTCGCTGACATTCAAAAACGGCATTTTTTCGCGAATTCCATAATTAATATATTATTCAATATCTAACAATGAAATCACGTCAATTAAATGTTAAAGTTTAAATTTAAAATTAAATTAAATTAAATGTTATTTATATTATGTTATAAGCTCGAATAGGCTAATTACTTTTTTAATGTCTTTTTTATTTTTGTAATTATATTCTAATTAGATAAATGCCTCACTAACGCATTAGGTTATAAGTACCTGTAATGTTAGTGATAAGGTTGATGAATAAATAAATAAATATAGCAAATGTAACTGTCTGTCTATTTGTTGCTATTTAACGTCCAAACCACTGAACTAGATAAAGAATTAAGGTAAAGGTATGAATTAAGCTTGAAATCCGACGAAGGATATAGGACATACTTTTTTACCTAATACCTGACACCTAACCTCTAAAGTGCCAAAATGTAAAACGTCATAATTTATTAAAGTAAAATTTTAAAAAAGGCACGGGCAACTATAAACCTCTGGGTGTTGTAAACTTTAATTTAAAAAAAAAGCCTAAAGTGCGAGCGAAGTCTTAAGCGACAACTAGTTTTCTCTGATTAGTATTGTTGTGGTCTGAGTGAGCTCGTGGAAATTACACACAGTAGACTAGGAAGCTAAGGTCCTGCCTAAATCGCTTGATAGGATATATTGTAAGAAATAATGCTTATGTCTATGTGGAGGCAGCCTTACCTTACCATAATCAAGTGGACCATTTAACTGTATTCCTTGATAAAACTGGAATAAGTATGAGATTATAAAATTGTAAATTAATTGGTAGGTTTCGAAACTGTATGCTATATGCTTGTAAAAAGGAATTAGGTTACAGTGAGTTTTGTTTTTTTTTTCCTGTAAAATGGCAATAGAATTACTTTTAAGAGCCTACAAAGTAGAAGTTGTTTTTTCCACATGAATACTTGTAAACTATATTTACGATCTTGCAAGAATGTCGAATACCTACTGTATTTCCTAAAAGTGTAATTTGTATATTTAACATATAGCTGGATAATGTTTTACATTTCTAGGTATACGGGGTCTATATTTGGATATGGCAACACAACATTTTCGATTTTCGATTGACAATCGAAAAAAAAAACAAAAGAAATACATTTATATTTAAGTCACTTACTTAATAGAAGTGGCCATTTATCTATTTAATATATCATCTACGTCATCATGTACCTCATTGTAATACAAATCTATTTATATAAAAGCGAAACTCCACCCCTAAAGAGTTATAACGGGGTTTGGAAGTTTATGTTTTAAAAATTTCTCGCGGGTAAAGCCGCAGTTTCAGTTTGTCTATAAATGGGCTGAAAGTTTTAGGGATGAAAAAGTAGCCTGTGTTCTTCCTTGGAGTTCGAGTTTGTTTCATAGAAATTTCATGAAATTCGGTTCAGTCGTTTGGTTTTAGAGAAAGCTTAACAGACAGACATACAGAGTTACTTTCGCATTTATAATATATAGATTAGAAAAAGTAAGATTTGATAACTTATCTTGTATCGTATGTCATTGACTGTTTTTTTTCGCCAAATATAAATGAAAGAAAAGCCAGTTATAGATTGTGATGAATTCGTAAACTGCGGATTATACGCTTTCGACAGACATTGTGCACTCGTGAGGCTTCGACTACTCACCGTCAACCCTTTCGATAAAAAAACGAACGGTCTTCAATGGTTTACATTACACAGTTTGAAATATTTATACATATTTTGTTCAATATTATTCAAAACATATAAATTCGTCAAAAACCAATATATTTTTTTTAATTGTTTATGCAACATTTCCGTATTTATTCGTCCCATTTGTCATAAGGTTCTTTTACTAATATATATATTACTAGTTGCGACCCGTGTCTTCGGTCACGTTTTAGGTGTTGTTCGTCTATATAAAGTCATTACTCATGAAACGCCTTTGTCCTTCCTCGGAGTTCAAGCTTGCATTTGTATTGTTAATATTAAATTGGTACATGATTATAGTATTAGGCGCCGTCCCAAATTCGTCAGGATGATAAACCAGACAAAACCTAAAAAAAAATCGAAATTAATATCTTAATATCAGTCCAATTCCCAATGCTCTTGCCTTAGGTATAAAGCTCAGCTTTTGCTCAGAATATAAAACCACGTTATGA